>NC_139698.1:24335913-24380913 GCF_964188405.1 Protomyctophum parallelum | reverse complement strand
TTACTATTTGCACTTTTGGTATAGTGCAGGGTATATATAGGGTTTATTTACCAGCTTCCTCTGACTTTTTTTGTACTGTGTAAAAGTTGTTGTTTGTTGGGTGGGAGGATTGTATTACGTGTGTACGTACGACATGTCGTGTACTAGTCTGTACTCTGTACCTGCTTTCTCTTGTTATTCACCCCGAGTGTAAAGCAGGGCTATTCAGAGCAACCTTGTTTTTGTATTGAAAAACTGTTGAATCCCATACCTGTTGAACTCATAAACATTTCCTGTGTACAAGGCCACTAAAGCATTCATTGAATTGTGACAAATGTGTGCAAATGGAAAAACTATGTATGATGGTGCAATCACGGCGCTCACATTCGCAGCAAATCCAACCGATTAACCATGACCTTTGGTGAAATGCTGTAGACGTGGATGGAATTGACAGGTACTACCGAAGAAGAATGCACTCATCAAGGATTCGAGAGGATACAGATGGTTCATTGGGCACTCGCTTATAAACGGTACCAGTGTTGGTCGGTAATGCGTTACTGTAATAATACTAATACTTTTCACAGTAATGAGTATAGTGTAGGTTAATTGAACATGTCATTAATGTTACAGTTCCCATTCGCCGACAACTATCTTGCAATTGTCTTGACCCTTAAGGTGGGACGTATTTATCTGTTGCTCTCACACCTGTTACATTCAACATGTTATTCCTGTCCAAAGTCAGACTACTGACAACCCTCACAATACATATAATCTATAGTTTTTAGCTTAGGAAAACAATACAAGAAAATAACACATTGATCTCTTTTCCAGAAAAGCTGTCACATACAATGCATATTATGCATTGTAACTGCCATCGACATACTCTCCTCTGAGATAATCAGCACTGTGGATTTTAAGGAGAGGATGCAATCAAAAACACTAATATTAATATTAAAATTGTGATGTAAATACTTTTGAGTAACACTGATGGGTACACGCAGCGAAGCGTTGCTGTGACATTCTCCGCAGACTGTGGTCATCTTACACAATCAAAATGAACAGTTACGTAAAAAGATCGTGTGGCATTTTAACCGAACGAGGGTGAAGAAATGACATTTTCTAAAGAGTCCACCAACCTTGAGGCTTGTGGAGCACAAATGGATCTTGTAAAAAAATGTAGCGAAAACAGAAAAACTATAAGTGAAGAACGGACGATAGAGGGAGGACGGGTGGGTGAGACACGATGAAGTAAACGTGGGACGGGGGAGGTGGGTGTGCCATGAAGGTAGGCACAAAGACAGAGAGATGGATGTAGGAGGGAGAGAAAGACACATAGTGACTGGGAGAGAGGGAGGGAGACGGGGGAGAGAGAGGGAGACCAGGGGAACTGGATAGTGTCAGCATAGGAGGTGGGAGAGAAGGGGGAGTGAAGCACTGTGTTTATCAGTGTTCAGAATGTACTGTGCCGTAGATTTGTCTGTAAATGTCATCTCCTCTGCTTGGGTTACAATGGATTGAGTGCTCACATGTGCACACAGGCTCTCACACGTACACGCACACACAAATGTACGTGCGGGAAAATGCTTGCCTATATGACATGTCCACCCTGTACTTAATCACTGAATCACTCTTGTCCATCAGTTGTATAGCTGTATTTCCAACCCTCTTCCTCTCTTTGAGTTTTTGTCTCCCCTGCACTCTCCTCTCTTCCATAATGTGAAGAGCCTGGCGCAGGGGGAGGCACACGACAGCTCTCAACTCCACAAGAAACACGGAGCAGCTGACAGGAGGAGGATGCAGACAAGTTTAAGATGAGCACTAAACCATAGTGAATCACTCTCATGTGGAAAGACGTTTCCACATTGTAAATCACTTAATGTACATACGGTATATGGTTTGTGTCATTATTCGATACATGGTTAGATTTTTATTCTGTTGCTGATTCAGATTCTGTATTATAAAGGTGCTATGTTATATATATATATATTCGTGTTCGCCAGTAGCACTTATGGGGTTCCGTGTTTTGCTCAAGGACACTTCGACAGAACGCCTGGAGGAGCTGAGAATTAGTGATGGGAGATTAATCGGCAAACACATCGGTATCTGCCCGATATTGGCCTTAAACAAATTTATCGGTATCTGTAAAATAATATATCGGATTTAGCAGATATTTAATTTTATTATAATTATGCTGAAAAATAAATTTAAAAAGCCTTTTGTGATGATGAAGGCTGCAAATTATATCAGTGTCTTCTGGGGAAGCTTTCAAAAGAGTCAATAGTTGGAACATTTAAACAAGAAATACTACATTCAAGCTGTTTATGTTGGGATATGAGCCAATTTTTCAATAACCCTGTTTTGGAATAAAGATGCTTTACTTTTTTTTTAATTCAGCCTTTTTTCTGAACGGGCAAAACAATGATATTTTTTTACTACAGAATGAGATCATATCGGCATCGGTTATATCGGTTATCGGCCATAATAGCAATTAATTATATTGGATATTGATATTGACCAAATTGTCTCATCGGTACATCCTTACTGAGAATGAAACCAGAGTTAAAGCTTATGATTCCTATAGGTGCTCGCTCTACCTCCTGAGCTCTCTGCCTCTCCTGATCCTCATAGCAGCCAGATTGCCTGTACACACAGTAATGCATTTTTTATTTATCGCACACTTTACATTCGTGAGCATCTCAATGTGATACAATGAGCAAATCTGCAAATGCATTAAAAATAAAAACAGAAGAAACATCACACCCCTAAAAACATGAGGGCAGTTATAAATTTGCTTTGGTAAGTCTTTAAAAGAGTCAATTGACTGTGGTGCTCTCGGGGGGGGGGGGGGGGGGGGGGGGGCAATATATATATATATATATATATATATATATATATATATATAAAGTTAATTAAACTAAATGGTTATAGAAGAAATGTGCCTCCAGTGAGAAAGGGCTGGATGATTACAATGACAAATGGCCTGTATACATTTGTCTCAGGTTGGAATTCAGCCGTGAGAAAAATCTGTGCTGGTCGTCCTGTTCTGTTTTCCCTGCCTCATGCCAGAGAGGACAGGACAGGACAGGACGGCGCTCGGTGCTTCCTGAACATCGGAGATTCGGCCACTCCTATAGACAGACAGTAGGCGCTCGATGTCTCTCTACGCTCTCCGATTCTTATCAGGCAGACCAGACTCGGTTTCCTGAAGAGGCCAGAGAATGGGTCAGCAGAGAGGGGAGGCAGGGACGGAGGCCGAGTGAGAGATCCTGTTAGTATAAATCACACTGCTGGTTGTCAGGGGACTTTGTTTACTTGTTTTACGGCCACTGACTTATCCTGTTGACAAGGCTATAAGGCAGCGGTGTGTCTGTTGCTTTACAAACTATACGCACATGCACGTTTGTTCATGCTCACATGTAAGACAAAGACATGCACATGCACCCAGCCACCCACACACTCAAACAGGGCATCATTGAAAGAATCAAAACACGCGCATGCATGCATGCACGCACACACACACACACACACACACACACACACCCTTGCACCATAAACAGGTGTGGGTGTAAAAGTGGGCACCGGAGGAGATACACTTCATCAGTCATGTGTGTTGAGATACAAAACACTCACTCACATGCACTTATTGACAACGTGACAGTTCCATATCAGCAGCACACAAGGAAGCAGCTTGTAACACAGCTTGTGTTCTTATATAGGGCATAAGAAACACTGCTCCTCACCAATACAAACAACATGTATACATATAACATATATACTAGCATTGTGTGCATGCATGTGATCTATGATCAATAAAGATTATAATTGATATCGTGTGTGTGTGTGTGTGTGTTGGGTTTTACGCTTGATGAGAGAGGCAGACGAACAGGATGTTTAGGTTCGTAGGTTATATGCAAATGAGTGCTACTATACTGCGATCTTTCTCGGCTCTCAGTTTTCAAATCAATAAAGATGTTTTATCTCTGGATTAGGTCTGGTCTCAGACAGACTGTCTTTCAGCTGAATCCAAATCTGCTGTATATGCCCAGCTCAGAAAGGAGTGCTGGTGCCTTAAAATGGGCAATTGAAAGATGGTGGCCACCACTCTATTTAAAAAAATATATCTTTTTGACTAAATAAGGTACATGCATTGGGAGTCCAATGCCATATTCTGATTTCAGTAAAAGCATATAATACTGTAGGTCAAACATTTTGGAGGAAGAGAGAGCGAGGAAGTGCGTGCGTGGCTTGCGTGCTGGCCACAATGAGACAGAGCGTCCACACTGGCTCTACGCTCCTTACTGCACGGGGGAGCTCCTCACTTTGTCACATAAACTTGCTCCATGAAAGTTGGAGAAAATGTCATATGACAACAGTGAAAGGTTAATCTATGTAAGGAAACTGCAATACATGAAGTGGCGTGGTGGAGGATTCATCTTGCTGTTAGTAAGATACTAAGATGATAAGATCCATAAAAATATCACCCGCTAACACTCCACAAGTATTGACTGCAAGTGAGAAATTCAAAGTGGGCATGTTGAGGCAAGTAATGTAAAAATAAAAATAAAGATCACCCCAATGTATCTGAGGTTCTGACACACAAAGGTTTTACATCTGAGTTTTTCCAACATAAAGGGGCGGAACTGCGGGATCAATGCCATTGGCTACTGGAGCTGTGTGAAGACAAGAGGTGCTTACTGTACACACAGTATATTTTCCTCTCAGATGCACTGTTCGACTCGAAGTGTAATATTACTTCTCTTATCAAAAGCGACACACACACACACACACACACACACACACACACACACACACACACACACACACACACACACACACACACACACACACACAAATACTTTTGCAATAAGCAAAGATGACCCCACCACACTCTACTGCACCATCCCTGCCTATATAGACACCCAGTATACATGGTATAGGTTCTGACATCTCTACAGTGAACTACATACCCTCTCCAGGCCCATAAGGGGCTGGATCTCTCTGTATCCACACCGAGAAGCCCATCTCCCCCACACACCTGATGGCCCAGCTCAGTCCCAGAGTCTTCTCAAAGCTTCTCAAATCCATATAGAGGGGAGATGGAGTCAGCCCAGGACTTCTTGGACTTCCATCCCGTGTTACCGCCACACCCACTCCCACTGTACACCTCAGGTGGCGGGTACACTCCCACACCGACCCTTTCACTGACTTTCACACCAGTACCCACACCTCCCCTCTGAGGTACTATCAGGTAGGTGACTTTGACTCCTGAGGCATTTTACATTGTGGCGCAGTATCTCAAAATTGAAATAAACAAAAGCTATACTGTTATGAAGGAACCAGGGGTCGCTCCGACATCATAACCGGGGTGTCAGAGGTGACGACACCTCTGACATCTCAACTCTATAAATATAGGTGCCTACGCGAGCATAGAGGGATTTAAGCTAAGAACCGAGATCAGGACGCCGACCTAGGACTTCATACCAAGATCGAGCTATCGACCGCCGGACTTCAAGAACCGCTCGTCTCAAGAGGACCATAATCTATCCCTTCCGGAACTTCGGAAGGTTGGATTCTCTCGGCCCTCGACCAGATCCCCATACTTGGGCCTCGGTCACAATACGTTTAATAGTTTTAATCTAGTTTGACCCCAACAGTGTTTCCCTATAGGAGACGAAAGAGAATAAGACACAAAGCAGACTCTTTGTGTCTCCATAGGGAACCACTGCTGGTCATCAAAAAACATATCCATGAATTCAAGTCTCGATGGGGTGGGTTTATTGATAGAAAAAAAAGTAATTGTCTGGGTGAACTATCCCTTTAAACCTTTACAAACACATTGATGAGGAATTTTCAAGTTTTTATAACCCTGACTATAAATTAAAGTTTTCACCATATTTCAAGCAGTATCCTAAAATTTGATCTCAAATCAAAATATGCCATTGGATTCCCCATATAGGCCTATGGAGAAAAATATCTAACTTGTTTAATCTAAAAGATATGTTTTTCATTATAGTGGTGCTGCAGGCCGCCATATTTAAATTGTTCATTTTGAGGCATTAGCACTCATTTTTTAGGTAGATCAACAGATTTTAATTCAACACCACTTAAATTAAATAAATAAATTAACTAATTTGCCTTCAGCACTTTAGATTGCTCACTGTCAGTGTTCGATGTGATATACAAAAAGAATCGCTGCTGCAGTGTCTGACAAAAATCAATAGCACTAAAACGTATACTGTTACAATCCACAGTATATAGTGCCGTGCAGCATAATAGATTCAGATTGCAAGTGACCTGAGGTTATAGATAGACCATAGATGTATTATTAACGTGAACCCGTTAGCCTATATGATTGGAATAATCTTCCTATGTCTCTTAGATCTATTTCATCCTTCAGTCGCTTTAGGACTTAATTCCGTCACATCTTTAGGACTTAATTCCCTTCACATCTTGACTCACCTTGTGCCCTCCTTCTTCCCTCTGTTGTTTAACAGCTGGTGATGTGGGGTGGGTGGAAGAGGGTGAGCAAGCTATATCTGTACTGTACATGTATAGCAGCCTATATGTAATGTATCTAGACTGCATATTATCTGTATCTGTGTACTGTAGGGTAGGCCTATGTATGTTTCTATGTATCTTGTTCGTGTTTTATGGGTCCCCCTTGCATATCAAGGGGCTATACAATTATATTCCTTCAATACAAATCTGAAATCTGTTTCTGACGCTGACACACTTCGTTTCAACGTTCAGCGCCGCCCTCAGCCCAATTCTAAAAGGATGCAATTATCACGATTTCATTAGGTGCTATAGAAAAGGGATCATTAGAGAAAGTATACCCCGTGAATGATTGACGCGAAAGAACGAGATGAATGATGATCAATGAATCATGATGCCGAGCCGAGGAGCTCTCGCTCGCGCCTCTCTCCTCTCGAATCGTAGGACGCGGATATGATGTCACCATGCATGCACGACGAATACAAGAAGACTCACCCCGTTTCTGTTTTCCTCCCAGAATTTTCCCCAGTGAGGGGTGGGAGAGGCTGGACAGCAGAAGGCTGGATTTTGAATTTCTCTAACTATAAACTTTCATGACATGATCTGACAGCCTAAGTACAAATATAATTTATGAAAAGCTACTACAGTGAAGTCTGTTCACAGAAGTTGTTGTAGGATATGTGGGGATTATCTGACGAGGTACCATTTGAGGGGGCAAAACCTTTCATATACTAAATAATACTAAATTGCTTATAGGGTCAATATAAGTAATATAATATAGCCTTTCCACAGGAGTATCTTTTTATATTTTTCCAAAAAGAATACAAACAGCCAATATCATATTACAAAGTTATCCCCCTCACTGGGGAAAATTCCGGGAGGAAAAACGGGCACGCACCGGGGTGAGTCTTCTTGTTACCTGCACGACCACGGTAGCTGTAGCGGTCTCCAGGGCAACATGCTGCAGTGACGCCAGGCTCGTGCATGGGCAGTGCGTAGGGTACTTTGTTGCCTTTAACACGCCAGTAGTTCAAATGTACCAAGCAGACACATTTGAAGCATGAAAAGTGCTTAAATGTAATTTGCCCTTGATAAATGTTATTCTTGAATATCCCCCGTACGATTGTGATAGTGAAAAAAACAATATAAATGTTTTTCATGATGTTCTGCAAGAGCTTGTGTATATAATAGGCTTGGTGTCAACTGTCAGGTACTCACAAAATATATTTTTGCTTGTTAACTAACCTGTTTTCTTTTCCCTTTTTTACCTCCTTTATAATGATTTTGACTATATAGAAGTGTTTATTTGTATGTCTCTAAATGTTATGATGAATTGAACAAGGTGGACCCTCTTGTAAACAAGTGCAGTGCTTTATTGGTCGTCCACTCACAGTTAACAGTTTTTGTATTGAGTTTGCTTGAAATGTACTGTACTTCTGCAAACTGTTAATAAATACTTCAATCAATCAATCAATCAATCAATCAATCAATCAATCAATCAATCAATCAATCAATCAATCAATCAATCAATCAATCAATCAATCAATGCCTGCTGGCCGCAACAATAATCACGACAAAAATGACACGGACGGTGCGTGGCTGTGAGTGGGCGTGACCAGCCCCGTCAGCCAGCCCCCGCCTCCTCCCCCGTGTGGGCGGGGCGCCGTGCTGGAGTGGAGAGAGCGAGAGAAACACGACACCCCGCGAGCTCTGAGAGACGCGCGGCCACGGGGGGAGGAGAGATATTACAGCTACTGAGTGAGTGTGTGAGTGGAGGGATAAAAAAAAAAGTCCGTAAAGAAAGAGAGAGAGAGTGTAGCTTATCGGAACTGTGATTCTATCAAAGAAGTGAGTTTTTTCGGGCCGCGACATGTCAAACAAACAACGATGAAGATGCGGTTGAGGCGGAGTAAACGGCGACAGGACACTAGTTAGCGAAAGTACTTTGTAAACACGCACGGAGAGTGGGAGAGAGACGGCGAGAGATTGAAAGAGCGAGACTACTAGTAGAGACAGAGAGAAGGGGGGGGCTACGGCGGCTCGCTCGACTCGAGTCGGGACGGTTGGCCGTTTTCCTCCGCTCGCTTTGCTGTGCAACTTGAGCTCGTTCAACGGTCGCTCGGCTCCGGGAGCACCGTGACCGTAGTTAGTAGAGGCGTTTATTCACTACTCCTCCCCCGGTGGAAGCAGCGCGTCGCTCGGCCGCGGCTCTCCTGTCCTCACCGCCGCCGGTGGTTGAGAGATAAAAGTTCATCGAGCGGCACAAAAGTTAGTTTCTCCCCAAGTTTCCCCTCTCTCCTCCCCGCACCACCACCACCTCCCCCAAAATTGTGAACCCGGAGCAACGAACGGCGGAGAGACTTTTCGTTTCCACCACCAACCAGTGACTTGTGGAATTCACCCAAACGTTAGCTCCGCGGCTAACAGTCCGCTCGCTGCTTCTTCTTCTTGGGACACTTTTCATAAAGCACAATGAAAACACCGGGAGATTCTGGTAAGTCTAGCCCAACATCGTATCCACTATCGTCTTTGTTTTTTTCCCCTTTACTTTTGAAATCATGCTTGTTGTTGCTATTGTTGTTGTCAGTTTATAACAAACGTGTTCTAACTTTGGTCATTAGCAACCCACACGTACTGTAGTAGTTCACCAACATCGTGACATGGACAACTATTGGAAAGTATCTGGACCTTTTTTTTCCTCCCTTTTCCGTCAGCGTGGGTGCCGTGGACCGTGGCGAGATAATGACATTATGAAACGATACTAGCATGAGTTATGAAATGAGAATATGAAAGGCGTTTAATTATAGATACTTCACTGCTGAAGAGGAAGTGGTTATTGTACAGTTGTTACAGTGTGTGTCATTGTTGCATCCCGTGGAAGGCAACAACAACCAACAATGTACTATTTCACCTTTCAAGAGAATCCTAGAAGCACTATGCCTGCTGCTGTGTGTGTGTGTGTGTGGGAGAGAGAAAGAGAGAGCGTGAGAAAGAGACGGACATGTTGGTACTTGATGTGGAGTTTTGCCTGCTCACTTCTTGCGGTGATTGGAGGATCAGTTCAGGTAACACATAGGTGTTTACCTACATTTTGTCAGGTATATAGATAGGCCTGCCTGTCAGCCCAACTGAGCTGAGGCGACGGGGAGGGGAGGGGGGTGTGGGGGCTTTCCACTTGTCAGCTGAGCTGTGTGTAATTCCTGAAATGCTTGCATAAAGTTCGTTCCTGCTGCCTCTTTTCCTTGAAGGCCGTGCGCGTCTATTCAGAAACGAGGAAGTGGCCAAGTTTATGCCAATTATGCATTTTATTATTTCGGCGGCACAGTAACACAACTGTCTCGACTTACGGCGTGTTGTGCTTTTAGGCTCACGAGTGACGCACGCAAGCGTGTGCGTCATATTAAGATGTTTCTCTGTGAGCGGAATGAGAATTCATTTTTATTTAGTTTTTTTTCTTTTTTCCTACGGGAACAGTCAGTGAGTGTGATGTCTTCTTTTCTAAAGCATGGGTTGGTAAGAATACATTTGGCCGGCGTGGGGCCATGTGTGTGTGTGAGGCAGGCTGGCTGACAAAACTGTGTGGGACCCTTCCCACTCCTCCTGGCCCGGGCCCGCTCCCCTCCCCCATTCCTATCCCCTCCTGACTCCCGCTGCTGCACCCAGCCTCACGCCCCCCGCCCCTCAACCGCATTCCTACACACCCCCTCCCTGGAGCAGCCGACAGGCAGCCCTGACATCACACACATCCCACCACAAGTGGCCCTTTTACTAAGCTTGTGTGTGTGTGTGTGTGGGGTGCATATTTGTGACTTGTGAGCTGTTCTGGGAATGTACTCAAATTGATTGGGCCTAGGCCAAAGGTTAGTAGTGTGTGTCATTACTAGTGCTCAAGTGAGTGCTTCTGTGATTATGTTATGTATTACTTGCCCGCACCACCACCACCGCAGCCGCCACCAGTCCTCGTTCGCCCGTTTAAGTGTGTTGACAAACAACGGCTACCCTTTCATCGCCGGGGCGCATTACCAAACAGTTAATCAGATCTCATAATGGAGCCTTTAAATAGTTTAATTATTGAACTGCGTAATCCACCGACATTGTCTTGATCTCCCCTCCTGCTGTCGCGCCCGGATACGCAATCAGAGCACCAGCATTAACCCTTTACCCTGTGTGGTCCCACTCGTTAAGACGTGGGGGCACATTTACAGGATGGCGATGGATATAAATAGTGCGGGTTGTATCTGTAGGATAAAAATGTAATCATCCTCTCCCCTCATAGGAGGATTATGTCCTACACCGTAAGCTGTTCATCTCTTGAGGGCACTACCTCCGTTCTCCCCAATCGTTCGATGCTTATCCCCACCTCCTGTGCTTGCTACTTTTCCATGGTCACTTCATTAGGCCGTATTGACGATAGGATTTGTGCCAGTGAGAAGTGATCTGATGAAGTAGGAAACGGATTGAAGGACTTGCTGCATCTGTGTTGTGAGCTTCTGAGAGACTTTATTGTAAACGGAAATGTCATGGGATCAAACCCCATTCGCCACGCCACCAGAATCTTTGTCCAGTCCATCAGACAGCCATGTGTCCAGCCAAAGTGCAGCTCCCCGCTCATTTTAAGATGCACCAGATAACAGATTTACAGGATGTAAATGTTTAGTTATGTGCTTTGCATACAGCAACAAACGTCACTTTTAGTACCTACAGTGCTGTTTACCCAGCCGTTGATCCAGCCCTGGGAATCAGTGAAGTTTCTAACTGCATTCCAACAGGTTGCATCTGTCAGCTGATGTATTGGAGCCTGGCAAGTGGCAGATTTTTATGATGCCGATTTTGTGATCTTTGTCCCCCTATCAATCAAATAAGAAATAAACACAACTAACTTTTTGATCTAATATATATAAAAAGTACGAGTATAAAACTTAAATTATACAATGAAAGAACACACACATACGCACGTACACACGCGGGTGCGCACACACAGTTTAAATTTAATGTTTTTTAAACATTTGCCCAAAATAGGGACGCCATGAAAGTGGTAAATATTGTCTGCATAATTAATTACCAATACATTCAGTGTTCTAGTCATGAGTCATGTCAGTTCTCAATTATAGCGGCAGAGCCAAATGTAAATGTCCACATCCAGGGAAGTTTCTAATATATTCTACGTAATTGGCAGTTATCTCCTTCCCCTATCGTTGTACAGGCCTATATCCTGCCCAGGGAGGCTCAAAGGTTGTGCTAATAATTGATTGGACTAGGTTCTAACGATAAGGACGGCCACAAACACGCTCACACACACATAAAAGGCTAATTAGACGACTCTCTTTCTTGCTCCTCTCTCCTATATCTGTCATTTCACCTCCTTTTTGTCTTCCTCGCTCATTTCCAACTCTTCCATTATCCCTCTTTAGGACTTTCCTTCTTTCTTTCCGTGCCATCTCTCTCTCTCTCCCCCTTCTCTTGCTTTCCCCCTCTCTCTGATGGGATAAGGACCGGTGTGTGTCTTTGTGCGATGGAAGTGGCTGGTGGGATCCCTAGCTTTGGAGTGCCCATTGTGTGTGTATTTGTGTGTATGGAGTAGACGGGGACAATGGTGGGAGTGGGGCAGGCTGTGGGGGCCAATTGTGCGAGGACTTGTGGGGCCAGGGACCTCTCATTGTACTCATAATGGAGCAGAGCGGCTCATAGTTTTTGGTGGAGCTTTTTGACAAGTGACGAGACCGCACTCCTGCATGCGTGTGAGACATTTTGTATGTGAGAGAGAGAGAGAGAGAGAGGGAGGGAGGGAGGGAGGGAGGAAATGTGACACATCCCAGCCTGACCATGATTCTTCCCTCTCATGTTTGTTCATCAATATCCATTAAGTCTCAGAGTTCATTAAAGATTTAGATCTAACATACTGTTTTAACCCATTTAGACCTGAGGCCGATTCTTAAAAAAATGGCTTTTTTGGCAGTTTTCTGTGGTTCTCAACCTTTTCCATGTCAAGGACCCCTGGAATTATCTGTATTTGGCCGCGGACCCCCATCTGAAAATATGTTGTTCCAGGCACCCCCCCAGAAGCAAAGATTTGAGTTAAAATCGTTCGCTGTGAAAGAATATATATTCAACTGTTGCTTATGTCTACTGTTGCTTATGTCATTTATTTTTGTAGCAATTTGATTCTCAAATTTGACTAGTCTAAATGAAAGAAAAAAAAAAGCTCGCTAAAATTTGCAGACATACTGTATCTTTGTATGTTTTTTTTAAAAGATTATTTTAAGCATTTGTAGTGTACATTTTATTAGTAGGACTTTAGAGGTGGATTAGAACCCAGAACATTGTAACACGGTGTATTCCCATGCTGTTTGTTCACTGACTGACTGATTCGCTCCATCTGTGTTTTCTAATATGAGGCGGTTTCCTGATTCCATATGAGATTGATGTGTCATAGAGCAGTTTTACTTGTTAGCGAGCGTGCACACACACACACACACACACACACACACACACACACACACACACACACACACACACACACGCATACAAACGCGCTCGCGCATAGCCACAGCCTTTATGGTGTGACAGAAGGGCTAATTTTAGGACTGAAAGGAAAAGTATCACAATTTCAGTCCGTTTGTGTGTGACTATACATGCATGCATGTGCTTCAATCTCAATGTGGCCATGATAAGCCCAGCGATAGCCTTATCTATGAAAACTCCCTGCTAACGGTGCTGACCACAGCAAAACTATTGCCTCCCATTATTCCTTAATACAGATCATATAGGGTAGGGCAGTGTTTCCCAACCTTTTTTGTCCCAGGGAACACTTTTCATAGCCTAAAAGTCTCGGGGAACACCTAGGGGGGGGGGGGGGGGTATATACATACATATATTTATATATATATATATATATATATATATTAAAATATATATTAAATATATAGTCAAAGTAAATATACTTTTAAAAACACACATGACAGCACTCATCAAATAACTTTAAAGAGAAAGAAAAGGACAGAGACAGTGCCTCAGTTTAAAAAAATTGCTCATATACAATGTGAAATTCCACCTAATCCTTTTCCTTGTCTTTATTATGGGCCAACTTGTGAAAGCTGCATGCTTTTATTGTGAAGGGTCTCAGTTCTCACAGCCTGCTTATTTCCACGTGCTGAAAATAGCTGATCGACAAGCTCACAACTGGTTGAGTCCGCAACGCGTTGTGAGCTTGTAGATCAGCCATTTTCAGCATGCAAGCATAACACGTGTACGACGAAGAATAAATCGGGCATCACTGCGCTTCTGTGGGAGGGAGATATATTTTGTTGGCCGAACGAGGCGATCATGTTTGGACATCTATGGACAGCTATTTTGGACATCTATTTTTCGTGGCACATTATGTTTAATCACAACAACGTCACGTTTACTTTACGTGTTTGGGTGTACACGGAGCACTTGGACACATCAAACGGAGCACCAAAGCTCCGCGACACACAGGTTGGGAAACACTGGGGTAGGTCATACACCTTGGTAGGGCAGCCAGAGCCAGCACTACAGTTGGTGATTAATGTAGTTATGGTTTATTTACACTTTATCTTTTATTGTCTGACATAGCAAATTACCATACAGGATTTACACCAGGGGTGTCCAAACCTTTTTCAATGGGGGCCATATTAGAAAATATTAACACCCAAGGGCCAACTACATAATTAATCGGATTTAAAACTATCATCATCATGATCAATATTTAATATCAATGGTCTTTTGTCAGGTGTGTGCTGTGAACAACAAGTGTATCTCAGCCCTTTTTCAGCCTTATGTCACATTACCAAATGTAACCATGAAGCAAGGTAAAACACTAGCGGTCCGGTCATCTAGGCTGCTAAGCCGGCGTGTCGCGGGTTCGACTCCCGATGACCTTTGCCGCGTGTCACCCCCCATCTCTCTCCCCATTTCCTGTCACCATAATGTACAGTGTACACTATCAAATAACGGCAGAAAAGCCCCCAAAAATATATATTAAAAAAAAAGACAAATTTATACACTGGGAAATGCCCAGGTTAAAACACTTTAGTGTACTGTTGGGCAGGCCGGGCCGTTCATAATACAATTCAGGTATGAAGCTGAGGGCCGTATAAAATTCCCCCCAGGGCTGCATTTGGCCCGCGGGCCGAACTTTGGACACAGCTGATTTACACATTTGACCATAATGCTATCACACACACACACCCGTATATTATGAATGTGTGTGTTGTGTTTATATAACAGCTGACAAATACAAATGTTATGATCTTTCATGTCCATGACCCACTTGGCCGCATGTCTAAACATTTGAGTTTGAATCTGGTCATCTGTCGTGCAAGAACTTTAGATAAGTTGACAAATGACTTTGTCAACTTATCTTCTGAAAGAAAAGCAGAGTGTGTGCAGCGTATGGCGTCTTTAGTTGTGGAAATGTCTGTATTTAGTCAGGAATGTGACCAAGGGGAACAATGCGCCCAGCCACTCGACACTAATGGAGCTCCCCACTATTAGAAGGCCTTTTGCCTGTGTGCCCTTGGCCTGAGACGAGTGAGAGACCACAGGAGGAAGGAAGAGAGAGAAAGAGGGAGAGAGAGAGAGACAAGGCCCCCGTACCCTTGACCGCTCGGACAGCCTCTGACCACTGGACAGTAGCGCAGGCAGCCCTTACCCCCCCCCCCCCCCCCCCCCCCACACACACACACACACACACACACACACTCTCGCTCTCTCTCTTCAGGCACTAACTTTTACATAAACGTTTTACACACACATACACATTTACATGTGTGCAATGACTAACCACGTTTACCACACACTTCCACACAGTCTTTCTCTGTCACGCACACATGCACAGCCTGCCACACACACAAGCACATCAAGACCAGATCTGGCCATATGGATTATGTGGTTCTCAACAGCCTGTTTGATCAGCTGCACGGTTGTGTGGTAGAAAACCAAAGAGCTCCATTTAAAATGCCACGTTTTACGCTGATAACGCAACGGCAGAAACTAAATGTGTCCTCAGGCCTGTGTGTGTTGTGTTTGGGTGGGGGGCGGGGTGAGGGGGGGTGGTGTTTGGTTCCTATAGCTTTCCTGCGGTCCCATTAGTTTTAGCCGCAGTCTGACCCCTCCACTATTGACAGTATTGGCTATCGAGACCATAATGCTTAATGTATGCAGCAGCTCCAGCGAACATTATAACGCGTGGCCGTCGCCTCTGCAAGACACTGAGCTTGCAGATCCGATATATTTGGCGTACGGTGAAGTTCTTAAATGGGCTTAATGCGGGTAGAGCTACTCTTATGTGTGGGAATGGCGTGCACTGTTGAACCACTTCCAGCTGAGAAATGGTAACACACCATACACAGTTTACACACACACAGGCACAAACCGCATACATCATGTATGTATGCGTGGTGTGCGCACATGCATGCACGCTCACACTGCTGCTTTTTATTGGAATTCCTGGACCTCCCACATTCCTGCTCCGAACACTAATAGTTGCCGTCTGTGGCGTATTACTTTAGTGGCTGTTGTGTTTTTTCCCCCTCTGCTATCTCAGCGAGCTTCCCTCACTGCACTACACCCTGGATCACTAAGCACAAACGCACGCGTGCACACACACACACACACACGCACGCGCGCACTAAGTGTGGAAAAGACGTACAGCATATACAGAACTTCCCCCCCCCCACACAAATGACTAAATTAGTCACCATTATATTCGTTTGATGACAATCCTCAACTTAAAAGAGGTTTTGTGAATTGCCATGTTGTGAAAGTAATCTGTCAAACCTGTGAATCGATTGACATTATATCATCATACCATCATAATACTGTATGAGGACGGACACATTATACAGTATTCCCTAGAAAGGTTGTTTAGGAACTATAAAAAGGAAGACTAGTATCCGAACATGTATTCCCTAATACATTTCATGTCCATAATCTGAATAGCAATAGCCTTCCTCTTTTTGTAGTTAAAAAACACTGTATATGCGCTTCTGTTCTGACACACACACACACACACACACACACACACACACACACACACACACAGTTTCTCATTTCAGATGTGTATTTAGGCTGAGTTGGAAACACGGCAGGGCGTGGTGGTGTGCATAGATTGACCTGCACTATTCCGTGTGTGTGTGTGTGTGTGTGTATATTGTAATTTAATACAGGGAGTTTACAGAGCAGCATTGTTGCTGTGGAGACCCAATATGAGGCGTAGAAAGACATGTTTTTGTAAAGCAATATCAAGCCAGAGGTGTTTGCGTGTGTCTGAGAGAATCTCAGGTAGAGAATGCTCTGTCCGAGGACAGAACGTGTCACGTATTGGGTGAACAAATTAACTTGTTTGTGTACTTATTTGTTCATGAGGGGGAAAAAGTGTCTATTGGGTAGTACTCGATAAGTGTGTTTGCGTGTGCTTGCTTGCGCACGCGTGTGTCTGTCTGTGTGTGTGTGTGTGTGTGTGTGTGTGTGTGTGTGTGCGTGCGCCCGGCGTCCATGCATGAGGGGGGTGTACGTATCACACAGGTCCTTGGTGTGCTCTGTGGCGGCGCCACTGAAACCGATCTGAACCTGACGCCACACACACACACACAGTTACACGCACAAAGTTACACACACAGACACACAGACAGTCAGACAGACAGACGGAGCGGCCTGACACACCTGTGGATATCAGGTGGCCTGTGCCTCTATCCCTTGTGATCTTCCCAGATCAGAGTTATTTCAGATCCTTCCAAAGCACAATGAGCTGTCCTCGGGCTCAGAGACTCTTCTCCTCCTCCTCCTCCCAGTCACTGTGTTATTAGCGAGCTGAGCTGGCAGGGCATGGGACGGCTCTGACTCACCACCACCGGGACCATCGGGACACGGAGAGAAAGAGAGGCCTTAGAGCCTTTAGTCCTGTTTCCCCCTTACCAGGGTGACATCACTCTCACACCACCACTAGCCGCCCGCAGCACCTGGACTGGACACTGTCTGAGAGACACACACACACACACACACACACACACACACACACACACACACACACGCACACGCACACGCACACGCACACGCACACACACTGCACGATTGCACTTGTGTGAAAACACAGTGCTGTAAAGTACATTCACTCATGTACCGTACTTAAATGCTACAAATATCAAGCATTATTCAAATATCAGCATTGTTTCCCCATATTGGGTGAAATTCAAAGCAGACCTGACACCTGATATGTGATATGTAGGTCATATGCATATGTTTGCATGCCATGTACACATGCATTTATACACTGGGTGTGTGTGTGACATGTGTGAGAGCCAGGGTTGCGGTGTTACTGACTCTGGGAAGCAGTGGAGCTCCTAACCTCTGTCTCACCCCCCCTGTAAGCCCTACAGAAAGAAAGACGGCAATGTTGGAATACTTTCTCTGGCTATTTTTGTCTGGGAATCCGCCTCTATGCCGGACCCAGAGAGCAGGGAAGGGACGTGTGTGTGTGTGGGAGGGGGTTATCTAATCTAATTTCAGAGGATGGGAAGTCACCAAAAGAACTACTGTGCCACTCGCATACTGGTGATATACTTGGCGTGTGTGTGTGTGTGTGTGTGTGTGTGTGGTCGGCTGTCCGTGCAGTATTGAAATGCCGTCTGGCGCCACCTTAAACTTTCTCTCTTTTTTCTCTCTCCTTTTCAACCCCCCACCGTCCACCCTCTGTCCCTTGCTTCCTCGCTCTCCCTCTCTCCTTCCCTCGTCCTTAAGTTCCACCCCATGTATGGAATGCAGAATCACGTTGAAGAGAGTTTTTTCTTTTCTTTTTTATTCTCTTTGACCCATTCCCCCCCCCCCCCCCCCATGTCTCTAACTCGCTCAAATGTCTTTACCCAGAGTCTCACTCGTCCCATGTACAGACCTGTTCTGTGTGCGTCAGGATTCATTTTGAACTTTGAGCCAACTCTGTGTGTGTGTGTGGTGTGTGTTTTGAGGAGAATCTGTGCGGTTAAGTTGTGTGTGTGTGTGTGTGTGTGTGTGTCTAGGCAGGGATGAAGGTATGGCAACACCTTGTAAGGCGTGCGTGCGTGCACTTGTGCGTGAGTGTGTGGGAGTGTGTGTGTGGCGTGCGTGCGCATGCTGGAACAGAATGTGCCGAGTGGGTTTTGTCACTGGAAAGAATGACTGCATGCCCCTGCTGAAAGATTCAACTCTCAGCTGCGTTGGACAGCGTGAACTTCTGTATTTTGAATTTCATTAAACAAATGAGATGGAAACTCCGGCCTGTGTTTTGTCTTAACACATCACACACACAGACAGTGTGTGATGTCTTAATATACGACGCACATACAGCATCTTCGTTCTGCGCGAGAGGCCGGGGTGTAGCCTACATGTGTGTTTAGGCTCATGTAAGACACCACTTTATCAACAGCCAAGATAGGGCCTTCTTGTTTGATAGGGTTCGCTGTTGTGGTGAACTTTGAGTGTTCAGCTCTGTGTGTGTGTGTGTGTGTGCGTGTGTGAGATAAGTGGAAAGAGGACATCCTCTGTCTTTTATCAGCTGCAACTGGTTGATCTAATTTAGGCCTTCTGGACAGCCCCATACGTAAGCACTGTCCTTTGTGCCTTGTGTGCGTGCATGTTTGTGTGCATGTGTGCTAGCCTTGTCCTTTGTGCCTGAGATCAGAGATTTAGAAACACTAAACATGTACTGTTTTTTTGCCCCATTTGGGGAAATGATAGCTATCTTAAACATGAAAACAAATTACTTCACTAAATGTCTACATAAAAATACAAGAAACAATCACACCAACAAAAAACTCATACTTCCTTCCTCTCATACATGCAACAAATCAAAATAACACCACAATAGAAATGACAATCTCTTGTTATTGATCCCCAATGTCCATCTATCATACAGTCACATTAGTCCTTGATCCTGTACATGGTAGAAAACATCCTCTCCAGGGTTACTCGGCTGACCTCCACTGGCCCTTTCAGTTTTCACTATACTAGTATTTAGTTTACCAGTATTTAGCTACAGCTCACATGCAAACTGCTCCTTTAGGTTGCATTTTAGCTTTTTAAGAGTGAAAATTGTTTATTTGGCCTGTCTCTCTCTCGATTCAATTTGGCATGAGGGTCTGATGTACAAACTGTTGGAAAGTGGCATTGGGGGGAAAACCTATGACATCATAAAATCAATGTACACTAACAACAAATGCGCAGTCAAAATAGGCGAAAAGCACACAGACTTTTCCCCCCAAAGCCGTGGAGTTAGACAGGGATGCAGCCTGAGTCTAACACTCTTCAACATATATATCAATGAATTAGCAAAAACGTTAGAACAGTCTACAGCTCCAGGCATCCTCTTGGCAAACACAGAAATCAAATGCTTACTTTACACAGATGACCTGCTGCTGCTGTCCCCAACCAAGGAAGGACTACAGCAGCAACTTGTTCTCCTACACAAATTCTCCCAGACATGGGCCCTGACAGTGAACCTAACCAAGACTAAAATCATGATATTTCAAAAAAGGCCCAGCTGCCAAAACCACCAATTTTTCCTAAATACAATCCCACTAGAACAAACTAAAAACTATACCTACCTTGGCCTAAACATCAGCAGCACAGGGAACTACAACCAAGCTGTAAAGGACCTGAGAGACAAGGCAAGAAGGGCATTCTATGCCATCAAAAGAAACATCAAAATAGACATCCCAATTAAAACATGGCTTAAAATACTGGACTCTGTGATAGAACCAATTTCCCTCTATGGTTGCGAGATCTGGGGACCATTAGCAAACCATGACCTTGAAAAATGGGATAAACACCAAACCGAGACCCTACACACAGAATTCTGCAAATCCATTCTCCGTACCCAGCGAAAAACACCAAATAATGCATGCCGGGCAGAATTAGGACGATACCCACTCATAATCAAAATAAAAAAGAGAGCACTTAAGTTCTACAACCACCTAAAAGAAAGTGACCTAGATGCACTCCATAACAAGGCACTCACACACAGTGAAACTCTAGAGAGATGCCCCCTCAGCCAGCTGGCCCTGGAACTCCGGGCACAAACACAAACAGAGCCACGAGATAGAAAACCCATTGGACTAAACCAAATTATAAAACAGCAAAAGGAAAACTATCTGACACACTGGAAAGAAGCAACACAAAAGCAGAGTAAACTAGAATGCTATCTGGCCCTAAACAGAGAATACACAGTGGCAGAATACCTGAGCACTGTGACCGACCCAAAACAAAGAAAAATCTTAACTAGGTACAGACTCAGTGAGCACAGTCTCGCGATCGAGAAAGGCCGTCATAGGCAGACCTGTATCCCGAGAGAAGACAGACTATGCACCCACTGCACACTAAATGAAGTGGAAACCGACCTACACTTCCTAACCATCTGTCCATTGTACCAAGACATCAGAGACACATACTTCCCACAGATTACAACCACACACGGAGATTTTGAAAACATGACCAATGACAAAAAACTCCCATATCTGCTGGGCGAAGTACAACAATGTGCAAACACAGCAGCAAGATTTGTGAGTTGCTGTGATATCAAATGGAACACAACCACCGTAAAGACTAATCATTGTGTATATTCCTGCACTATACCTGCATCGAGTGATCTTGGTACATAGAAGTTGATCTATTGAAGATTCTGACAAAGTACATAATTTTTGTTTTGATTGTATTGCTGTATTGTTGTATTGTTGTCTCCACCAGGCCGAAGGCATGTGGGGAGAGTATGTTTTGCACTCCGTCCGTCCGTCCGTGTGTCCGTGAGCAGCTAATCTCGGCCACCGTTAACCCGGTCGATGCCAAATTTTGCACACACACTCCCTGGATGCCAACGATGAACCTCTGCCCCAAACTTTCCAGAACGGCCTGTTATAGCGCCACCAGGAGGCCACTTTGTGCAAAACAAGTTTTTGCACAGTACACCTACAGATTTTGTCCAAACATCACGCAAATTGGTACACAGTCTCTCTAGAGCCATTCAACGAAACCGGTCTTTCAGATTTCTCACACTCCATCCTGATTGGTTAAGATTGGCTTCCAAAGTTCACAGGAGTGCTCAGTTTCAAACAAAATGCTGCAAATCATGAACACATCGCGTGATTTCCGTGAAATTGTGCACCCACATTCCCACTAGGCCGAGGACGAAATGCCACATGAACAATTTCAACTCAGGCTCAAGGTGGCGCTATAACTGGCCGAAAAGTGTTTTTACCTCTAACTGCACGGATCTGTGGATAACTTTGTATGCCAACTCCCTAGAGGCCAAGGAAAAACCTTTGCCTGGAATTTTTCACATCTGCTCTTTATAGCGCCACCAGGAGGCCGACATATGTAAAACACATTTTCTATTATTACTCCTTCAGATTTTATCCAAATTTCACGCAAATCGGTATACACTATCTCCATAGTCATGTGATCAACACGGAGCGGCACCATTTCCCATCTTCCATCCTGATTGGCTAAGATTGGCTTCCAAAGCTCACACGATTCGTCCATTTCGAAAAAAGGCCACAAATCACAAACACAGTGTGCAATTTCCGTTAAATTATACACACACATTTTCACTAGGCCGAGGACGACATGCCACAATTTTTTCCTCAAAATCAGCCTCACGGTGGCGCTATAACAGGCCAATTCCTGTTTTTAGCTATAACTGCATCGATCTGTATACAACTTATGTATGCACACATGGAAAAACATTGTACCTGCGTCCCTCCAACACGAACCTCCGGCCCAAATCTTCCTCAACAGCCTGTTATAGCGCCACCATGAGGCCACAACCTGACCTGCCCTGGTGGAGACCTGTGCCGATTGGCACTTTGTCTAGTTCTTTCTGCTTTGTCAATGTAAACGTATGTTTTCTCATGCCAATAAAGCCCTTTGAATTGAATTGAATTGAATTGTATGCACCGTGCATGCTTGTGTGTGTGTGTGTGTGTGTGTGTGTGTCTGTCTCCACACGCACACACTGTATCCCCACGGAGGGGGGGTGAAACCTTTTTAAGCATCGATTGACTCTCCCATCCTATCCCAGCCCTCCCAACCTTAATTTCTGTGTCACCAATCCATGAGCCAATACCCCAGTGGCGGCTCTGCTTTCCATTAGCCATCTCCTCTCTCTACCTCCTCCTCCCCTGTCTGCCTCGCTCCCTCTATCCTCACCCCGGTTGGTTTGTCCTGTGCCCTCTTCTGTCTGTCCCAATCTCTCTCTCTCTCTCTCTCTCTTCCCCCCCCCCCCCCCCCCCAATGATAAATGGAACACATGTTGGAATAAAATCATCATATGTATGTAAAATGTATCGCCATGTACTTACTGTTTGTGTTACCCCAGTTAATAATCGCATGATCAATGGCATACCAGCAACATTTGGACAATTTATGACTTATATGATTTATTTATACGACTCCCTCTGTGGTTGAAACTGTTGATATGTTGGCACTTGGCCGGAAGTAAAATGTCGCACCCTCCCGCTGCTGCAATGATACAAACATGACAACTTACAACTGAACCCAGACCGACAAGTGGCATCAAATGGACCTGTTCCTAAATGTACCCAGCTGACCCTATTATTATTATTATTTATTTGTATTCCAACACAGCCTTTTGTTTTGTTTGCTAAACGCTCATGCGTGTGTTCTATGAGGGAGAGAGAGAGAGAGTCCATGTGGCGAAGGGTTCCTTCCAGGATGCGTTCCAGCAGGACAAACATCTGATTCTTTTTACTTCGCTGGTCAATCCATCCATCCTCCTTAAATGTTCATGAGACTTCCTTTCCTAAAGGATCCTGCTGCCCCTCCCCCCATCCACAAACTTTACAGGTCTGTTTTTGTGTGTGTGCATTTTTCGTGTGTTCCTTTTTTTTGGTGTGCATGTGCATGGAAGAGATAGTGAGCGTGTATGTGCAAGATTTTGTGTGTGCATGTCTGTGCACGTGCATGTGTGTGTGTGTGTGTGTGTTGGCCTGAGAGAAACTGAATAATGCATACATCATTGGAAAGGTATTTATAGGAAAGCAGCGTGATTAAAGTTTAATGGAGAAGCCGGCCATCAGGCCCATAGCATATCTTCCTCTGGCTCAGAACGTGCACACTTGTGAGGTGGAAGGAACACGCACTCACACACACGCACGCACGCACACGCACACACAGACACACACGGCTGGCTGGAAGTGGGCTCATCTCATGACTTATTTGCCAGGGAGTTTGTCTATGAGCT
The DNA here is from genome assembly GCF_964188405.1 of Protomyctophum parallelum. Classification (NCBI taxonomy): domain Eukaryota; kingdom Metazoa; phylum Chordata; class Actinopteri; order Myctophiformes; family Myctophidae; genus Protomyctophum; species Protomyctophum parallelum. The sequence goes on along the minus strand of NC_139698.1, from coordinate 24,357,194 downwards.
GTAGCACTCTCCATGTACGGGTATACCATCTCATCTTTTAACCTTTTAGCTCCCTGACCCGTGGATGTGTCCTCTGTTGATATGTCAGCCCACAGACCCACTGAACAACAAGACACACTTTGACTCATAACCTTGTTATGAGACGTAAGCCCAAGGGGAATGATGGAGCTACAGCATCGGCGTCTTTACCCACCGTTCTGGCCTGGGTGAGTGAAGACGTCTGAATTGAGTGGTGCTGTACTGTACTTGTGCTGTACGCACTGTACAAGCCCTCATCCTGTGTGTGTGTGTGTGTGGCTGTGCAACAGTGACACAAGGACAGACCCAGGGACACACATTACTGTCTATAGCAAAAAAATCAACAACTCTATTAAGCACATATGCATTATTTTATACTTTACAAAATGAGTTATAACAGCAGATCTACAAGCTCACACAGTGTGAGCTTGTGCACCCCTACAATCTGATGTCCATTCTTCTAGCTTCTGTAGTACAGTATTATGATTTGGTCATTGCGTCTTTATTTTAGTTTTTCTTCATTGTTTTATTTAAAAAGTGGCATTTTCTGATTATATTATACATAACCTTCGTCAGAATGCAATCAATTCGCTGCCCTTAGACACTAGGGCAGCAGCGAGGAAGACGGTATGATTCATTTTAGCGAGTGCCAACAGCTATATATTATCTAGAGGATATGGCCTCATTAGAATGCTTTAATTATGTCACTCCATTGCATAAGTTGCTCTCGACCTTTAGAGTTAATATATTTGCCTGGTCATAGTAGACTGACTCTCTGGGCACTTCAAAGTCTTAATCCGGCCCCATTCCAATCCCATAGTATCAAACAAAGATTTAAAGCTTTGAAGAAGTATTTCAGCCATATATTGGAATATTGGAAATACATATTCTTTTCCCCCTTTAAAAAAAAACCTATAACAAGCCTGTGTTTCTTTCTTTACCAGTGGTGCAGTCCACATCCTGTATTGATATTTACATTTGGTATGTAATAATTGCTAATTCACGCTAATCTTCAGTAGCCCACAGTTGAGCCACACTCCTCCTGTCCCCAGCAATACTTTTCTTCCTTGACTTCCTTCCTCTTAAGCCTAATGTGTGTTGCACTACACTCACTGAAAATTACTTTCGATGCGTTTATCCATCCATCCCCATCAGTTTATTGTTGTTGAGGATTACGCTCTGTGTACAATGTACATACATAGGCTATGTTACGTTTGTGAGTGTTGGAATGCATGTCAATGCTATGTGCGTGCACGTGCAGTAGCCTCACTCTGGGTCACACTGGTTTTTAATAATCTATGTCCACTTTAGAGCCAGACACGTCCCAGTGCCATTATGACACACACACACACACACACACACACACACACACACACACACACACACACACACACACACACACACACGTCTCACACACACACACACACACACACACACACACACACACACACACACCATGACTGTTGTGTTAAGGGATTAGAGCTTTTAATGAAGGGAATAGTGTTAGCCAGATCCCTGGCCTTGAGCAGAATGAAGGGAGACAGGGAGAGGAGCACAGAACAGGAGCAGTGGAACGATGTAGGGAAGGTGAGCCATGGGGCGAATCGAGGGAGAGAAGGTGCAACGGCTTTGGAAGGATGCTTTTAAAATGTAGGTGTTATGTGGACTAGGAGAGATGATGACCTAAGGGTACAGTACACTCGTATGGCATAATGGCACTCATCCTTTACACAGGGAGGCTCTCGGCACATACTTTGTGTGAAGTGTCTGTATCCTATTGGGCAGCCCTTTTTGTTGTTTTACAACGTACAAAATTAAGAATGAAAGAAAATGTCGGTCACCATAGTTGTGAGATTATATGCTTCCTTGAAATCTAGCATCTGCCATCAGAACAGCGCGCGGTCAATGCATTTACAGTTAGAGGGCGGAGGATTCCTTGAAGCCATGCAAATTTGTACGTTTTCTTTTTTTTAGAGGGTGAGCCTCATGGCTTATGGTTCTTTACAGCGCTTATTAATTCAGGAAAAAAAACATCTTTTACTTTAAGCTTAGACACCACACACACACACACACACACACACACACACACACACACACACACTAGGGTCTTTGTGCTCAAGTCTCTGACGCACACCTGCGTGCCACTTTCTCGACCGTATTACACACACACACACACACACACAGACACACACACACACACACACCGTTACACACATTGCCCCCACCTCTCGATTCAGCCCCCAGCCACTATGTGTGGGCGTCCCATCGTTCAGGATGCTGTGCTTGTCTGGCCTGAGCATTAGCCCTGGTTTACTATGCGTAAACGCACACACACACACACACACACACACATACACACACACAATTCCCTGAGGTTGGTTGTGCGAGAGAACGAAGAATGAGTGTGTCCTTGAGTCATTATTGTCAGTGTACAACTACGCGTAGGTGTGTGGGGGATTAGTGTCCCCTGTGCATCTACCCCTATTGTCATTATGTGTGTGTGTGAGATCAGGGTTTAGGACGTATTGTGTGGAGGTGTAACTCTGTAACCTAGTGCAGCTGTGTGTGTGGTGTGTGTGTGTGTGTGTGTGTGTGTGAGCGGGGAATCCCCCTGTTAACTTACACCCTGGACGGCTGATCTGAGCACTTTTCATTTGCTACTGGGGACAATAGATTGTGTGTGTGTGTGTGTATAATGCCGTCATGCCTTGCCGTCCGTCCGTGTGTGTGTGTGTGTGTGTGTGTGTGTGTGCGTGCGCGTGCGCTTTCCTTCCTGTGCGAAAAGTAGCCACTGGCTGGCTGCGTGTTCTCACAGGATGGAACACATACATACAGTATTATTATACTGTATATACATAGACACACAAGCATGCTGGCAGAGAGAGAGAGAGAGAGGTTACTGAGGCAGTGCCTCATGTTCTGTGCGTGTTCCACAGAGCGGAGGTAATGTGTGTGTGTGTGTGTGTGTGTGTGTCTACACTGACTCGGCTCTTACATAACACAATCCAACCAGTACATGGACTCTAGGGAGAAAGTTCATTGCTCTGTCTCTCTCTGTCTCTCACTCTCTTTGTTATCTGTCTGTCTGTCTGTCTGTCTGTCTGTCTGTCTCTCACTGTGTCTTCTGTGTCTCCTACATCTTTCCCTTCTTCTTTCCATCTTATCAGCACCACCATTCCTTCCTGGGTCTCTTTATTTGTTTTGTCTCATCTGTTCATTAATTTCCTTCCTATTATATCAGTCTTCTGTCTCACTCCTTGTCTCACTCTTTTATTTCTTTGGAGCGTGTGTTTGGAGTGTGACGAGGGTTAGAAGGACATCATTTGCATAGAATCTTTTCTGTTTGTTATTTGAGAGCGTCCAATATGGATTTTTCACGGCTGATACAATGTTGGTATCTTGGGGAAAACTAAGAGAGCTTTCTTTCTCTCTCAGAGATTCTGATATCCAATTATGTACAGCGCTGTATCCCGAAACTAAGGCATCGGATTAAATGTCCTTCATTCTAGACATGCAATTTTATTGTTTATCCAGTTTTACATTTCAATCAATCACTTTAAAACACTCTTCCTGACCATTTAAGAGTAGTGCTTGAAATGCAGACTACTTTTTCATGTATTAAAAATAAATGTGAAAAGAAAATACACCGGATAATTCAAATCTTTATCCACAATGTGCATAAACAAAAAAAATAAGTATTTTCCAAATTTGGAAAAAATGTGAGTAAACAAATGTCCTTAGCAGCCGATACGAATACTGTATGGTACAACATGCAAACACTGTCCGATAATATATTGGCCAATCTGATGCATTTCACTCATACTTGTTTTAAAAGGGACATCTTAAGCCATTACACTGTTGTTTATGGTGCATTTCAAAATGTACATACATATGTAACCATCACCAGATCATTTATATGGATCCATCAGCATGAGTCAGAAGGCATGGGGAATTCCATAGTTTAGAGTTTTTCTAACAAAAAAAAAAGAAATGGAATAGTAGTAGTAAAGATATACAAGCTCACAACGCGGCACTGCTAGTTTAGTTTCACTAGTTTGGGTTCCTGGCAATCGTCTAATTTCTCTTTTGGGTTTACAGGGAGGGTGTTTTAAAACCGACATAAAATAGTGGGACGCACGTCATGTCCGATTTTAGCCTGAAAGAGACCTATGCTTTTTCTGGGCATAGAGAGGGGCGGAACCAACTAGCGCTGGAAACCAACGACGGCCACTTCCTATTGGTTCACCAACCTATAAGCCCGCCTCCCCTCCCCCCGCTCCCCTCCTCAGTGGAGAACACTGACAACACATTTGGTTATTTGTTTATAGCGAAATACAAAAGGTTCACTCCCACTCCTATGCCACTTTCCTGCTCGGCTCGCCCTGGCTTTTCTTTCTTTTCTTTTTTGCCATTGAAAACAAAACGCCTGCGGTTTTTCCGAGGCAATGTCCGATTAGATGTAGGAATAGTGTGTTCCAGTACACTCCATGAATGCAGTACACTATAGGTGAGATTTATTTATAGTACTGTTACTGTACAGTACGGATGATACAATGAGACTGACATGGACACTGGTCAACTCAGAGAGTGCCACTGTACCCCTCTCTCTCTCTCTCTCTCTCTCTCTTGTGCACATGACTGATTCTCTCTCACTCACTCACTCAGCGTCTCTCCCTCTTGCTCTCTCTTTCTTTTCAGAGGTTACATCATCATTAGCATTTCTGTCTCTCCTCTCCCCTGGTTCTCCAGTTCTTGCGTAACAGCCAGCTTTATTTGCTCCAGCTGACGATTCTAATCTCTCCCGCGAGGCACAGAGAGAGAGAGAGGGGGGGGGGGGTTGTCGGTAGGAGGCGAGGGGCGAGTCGACCTCTCTTACTAGCTGCCTAGACGTGCTGCCTCGTTAACTCAATCACTCTGACAATTAATGCGATCTAGAGAGCCGGCCGGGCCTGTTCCAAATGATAATATGCTACACCCATGCAGTTTTATGTGTGTGGTTTCTATGAAGATGCTTTTCATATTTTCTGGCCTCAGTCTTCCATGACTGTGTGTGTGAGTCTGACTGTGAGTATGTTCCACCCCATACTGCTGTGTGTTGTTAGGCGCGTGGTCTCCCCTTGGCAGCCCAGCACTAACTGGGGGATAAACAGTCATTATCTGGGCTGCCTGGTGAGAGAGACACACACACACACACACACACACACACACACACACACACACACACACACACACACACACACACACACACACACACACACACACACACAGGGGTTGGCCGTGGTGATACACACACACACAGGGGTTGGCCGTGGTGATGTGCACATTCGGACATTGTGGTCAAAACGGGTTCACACACACACACACACACACAGTCACACACACAACTTGTGGGCAGGACCACGCGCCTGCTTGGCTTCAGTCCGAGAATACATCACGTACTGTTACCAGCATGGCAAGCAGGCTTCACAAAGCTGCACTGGAGAGCGCGCACACACTTTATCTCACTCAAACACTGTTATATTATAATTCATTCAAGTAAAGTACACGTGCACACGCATACTCGGTATCGCATATTCTGTAAAATATGCACACACACACACACACACAACATATTGGCTATGCAGTGTGTGTGTGTGTGTTGGGTGACTGGTAGAACGAGGTGAGTGTTATGTAAGGCCGATCAACGCCGCTTAATCAGCTTTAAGAGACACACTTAACAGGCTGACCAGGAGAGGAGAGACACAAGGGCAAGGATGAGGAGAAGGAGGGATTTGGACGGTGGTGTTTTAAGAGGGGGTGGGGGGGGGGGGGGGGTGGAGACAGAAAGATGAGAGGGCTGAAAGGATGAGACGGGGAAGGATTATTAGGACCGTGTCGGAAGACGGGCAGGAGCGAGGGGGAAACAAAGTAAATGTTATTGGATGGGGAGAGAATCTAAGCAGGAGAAATGGAGAGAGAAGAGAAACAGAGAGAGAGAAAGAGAGACATGTAGGAAGGATTGAGAATAGAGAGCAAGGCCAAGGAGATGCAGCATGGGGGTAGAAGAGGTTGAGAGAGAGAGAGAGAGAGAGAGAGTGGTGACACTGCATGTTTCCCCCTCGGTCCCTGTTAAAGTGTTTAAGGCCTTGTAAATAAACACAACACCACGTCTTCCCCCATCCGTAGCACAAACACTGGGACTGCACACACACACACACACACACACACACACACACACACACACACACACACACACACACACACACACACACACACACGTGAAAGAGCATGACATCACAGACACAACATTAACAAGACAACACTGCACTGTACTGTACTTGCAGGGGTCTGCAACCTTTTTGTAACAATATGTGCCATGTTTTTAGTTTCTAGATGGTCAGTGTGTCATTTACACCACAATTCCAACATGGTGTGATTGTCCACGAATATAACCTTTTCCCGTTTTTAAATATTGTTATAATGATCATTAGACTCGGAGCATAGCCCTCCTATCTCCCTCCACAGTCTGAGTTCAGAGTTTTAATGAATGTAGAATTGTGTGCAGGATGTAATTTACATACAAATATGAGTGAATTCATTTATTTGACTACATTTCTTTAATTGTTTATTTACCGGTAATAATTATTATAATCTCTCACACTTATGCCAGTGTGCCAGTGATCAGCCTCCTTTGTGCCAAGGTTGGCACCAGTGCCAAAGGTTGCCTGTACTGTACTGTACTGTACTGTACTGTACTGTACTGTACTGTACTGTACTGTACTGTACTGTACTGTACTGTACTGTACTGTACTGTACTGTACTGTACTGTACTGTACTGCAGGTGTAGGCAACCTGCTGCTCTAGTGCCGCATGTGGCTCCTAGGCCCTCTCCCGTGGCTCCCAGTTGCTTGGGCAAAGAAGTATCCTCACTTATCTTCAAATACCCTGCTCTTGCTTCTGATATGCCTCAGTTTGTTTTTTGTTTTTGTTTTTTGTTTTTTACACTTTAACCTGCAAATATACTGTAAAATTGTGATCTATGCATGTGCACGTTTGTAATTGTATATCTATATATCTATCTAATCACACTTTGTTATCTTATCACTCTGAGTATCTATCTAAAATGACGCTAAAGCATTTTTCTGCATGTGCACATGCCACACAGTATATGTAACAGTTTGTTTCTGATTTTGTCTTTATTTTATTTTTTTATTTATGAACTATGTCCATTATACCATGATGCATTAAGCCCCTTATTTTCTGGGTGATTAGGTGGGGTGGGAGCGGCCAGCTTGGGAGAGCTTTTCAGTTTTTTGTTTTGTAATGTATGCATGAATGTACTTGTTGTAACGTTTCTGTCTATTGTATTGCTATGTATGTTGCTGGACCCCCTCGAAAACGAGATGATGCATCTCAAGGGGATATCCTTTTTCAATAAAGGTACACAATAAGAGGTTTTATTTTTTATTTTTTACATTTTAATCATAATTTATTATTGTACTAGTAGGCATACAGTTATTCTTTCATTTTGATATTGCAAAACAATGTTGCCTATACACCAGATAAAAATAAGAAACGCATTTAATGAAGGAAAATAAAGAATGTATTAATGCTATGTTTGTTTTCACTGTGCACCCACTGCTACTGGCTTACTGGTATACTTGATAGCAAACAATAAAATGTATAACGTTGAAAGACCAGAAAAATCACAAATAATTTAATTAAAGTTTGCTTTATTAAAGCAAACATGTTTTGCGGCTCCAGATAGAATTGTAATACTTTTTCTGGGCCAAAAAATGGCTCTTTTGATAATAAAGGTTGCCTACCCCTGCTGTACTGTGCTGTACTGTACTGTAGGTCGGAGGAGTCGGTCGGCTCATTGACAGTGACCTGTAGAGAGCTGTGGGCTTTTATTTTCCAGAGGAGCGTCCAGGCAGCGACGGTCAATCCTGTTACATAGAGCATTCTTTGGCTTTCTCTCAATTTAGTCGTTAAAGCCAATTCTCCCCCTGTGTATAAATGACCCCTAAACCGTTGGCCTCGGGCATGGCGTGGACTAGTAGACTGTAGATAACCACGTCACTTCCCATGCACATGGAGTCGGTCACCAGCCGCTTCTTTTTGAGCAGTGCCTAACCACTCCAATGACTGGCCGCGTGTGTATGTCTGCCTGGAGTATGAACAAGCGTTATTGTTGTCTGACAATCTGACACGGGCTTTTCACCAGGAGGACATGACAACGCAGATCGCACTCCCTGCCTGTCTTACCGCCTGTGAACATGGCCAATACGCTTCATGCACAGCAGCCACATTGGAAGGAAATTGGGCCTCCTCGTCCGTCCGTCCTTCCTTCCTTCAGAAGTCTTTCCAATGACGCTAATCTGTTTAATTTAGTGTATTACAGTCAGTGGTACTCGAACCTTAATTTCGACGTCAGGCCTGAATGGGTTAATGTACCTCGTTGCCACTGACGCCTTAGGCTTATGCTTGCTATGGGACGGAGCATCTTTGAACGTAAATAGCTCGGAATCGCTTTTTAGACCAAAATGCAAGCTTGGTTTGCGTCTGATGTATCCAAACGCTAGTATTTCGCTGATCAAAAGTATGTTTTGGGTGTATTAAATGACAATCCTGGGACAATAAGTAGTGGATTTTACTTCCTGACTGTAAATTATAACATTTTGCCAATGTTTTCTCTGTAGCACTCCACACTAGTGGAAACGGTCAGTTTGTGGTGTCTGTTGACCATGAGTAAGTAATAGTGGAAACGGTCAGTTTGTGGTGTCTGTTGACCACGAGTGAGTAATAGCGGAAACGGTCACTGTGTGGTGTCTGTTAACCACCGTAGAGTGAGTGATAGTGGTAACGGTCAGTTTTGACCGGCTATAGTTACTCATTGATGTTCCTTTTGTTCTGGTTTTAGTCCTGGACTGAACCCTATAGTTCTCTACCCTCTAATGGGGTTCAATGTCTCTCTCTCTCTCTCTCTCTCTCTCTCTCTCTCTCTCTCTCTCTCTCTCTCTCTTAACCCCCCCCCTATTTTAGATTGCTTCTTGTTCCACTGCCTCCCCTTTTTTAACCTGTTCTCTGCTCCCACACACACACACACACACACACACACACACACACACACACACACACACACACACACACACACACACACACACACACACACAGAAATGACTAGCAGATGTGAACAACCCCCTTCATCTAAAATTAGCCCCCGTTAGAAGAATGGCAGGAAAGCATGCAGAGACAGACAGACCGAGGGAGGGAGGAAGGATGGAGAAAGAGTCACTAGAAGCACTGGATGGAGGAAGGAGCGGGTTGACGGAGCCTATAGTGCACGTTTCTGGCGTGGTCCGTGCACATTTGCTGAAGCACAGGACTGGACCCACATGGGTACCCCAACAAAGTCCAGTTTCACTGTGTGTGTAAGTGGGTGTGGGGGTGCATGTGCGTGACTGATTTAATTTTAATATATTGGGAACATATGTAGCCATTTGTTGCATTGTCCAAGGAAAGCCTTGTCTTTAACCCATTCTGACCTGAGATCAGATTAAAAAAATGTCTTCTACATCCTGACAGTTTTCTGAAAAAGCTATGTTTCTATGTCAGTCGTTCTTTGATTTTTCAAAAATAGCAGACCTACAACCTATGAGCTTGTAGATCTGCTATTTTTCAATAGCTAAAGCATATCATAATGCTAACACCAAAAGGGGTTCCCGCCCAAAATGGATTAAGGGAGATTATCTGGTAATAGGATCACTGGGAGATACATTTCAGCAGATAAGTAAGGACCGTAATCATGAATAATCCATAATACAGTATGGTTCTTTTAGCTTCCTCTACAATGCTGGTCTATTGCCGGTATAACGGGTTTTATCACGTGTAGATTATTAGATGATAATTAAACCAATACTTGCTAGGATGCTATACGCAACGGCATGAAGTATATAATATAAAGTAAATTAAATTGCTATTTCCATTCCTTTTTCTTAATCAACAACGTGCCCACAATTATTTATCAATGTGGGGATGACAGATTGCCAGACACCATCCAGACTTTTACTTATTTTGTGTGGCTTTGCCACTAAACGGCGGATTCTGATTTGCGCGGCTTAGGCTTACTTAATAAACGGCACACATCCTACTGTTGAGTGAACAAAACTGTTGGCCCGTCTGTCAGCCCATTTTCCTCCTCAGTGGCTTGGCTATTTGATCCGAAATTGCACATCAATATTGAGCCATTTGCATAATTATGCAGGGAGCGGTGAAGCCAATTCGTCACTTTTTCCAAGTTTTAAGTTTTTTTTTTTTGCTGCGATGTTTGCAGCTCTGGTCACCTCAGGCTATGGGATCTGTAGTCATGGTCCCATAGCCCGGATGGACGTAAAATAAAAATAAAAATTATTTTATTGATTGGTGGTTTGTTAACAGGATGGCATCATGACCAGTTATATGATCCGACATCCCCAGATGTGGACTAGTAGTAATTTATATATCGGCGGCTAATGATTGGATACGGAGGCCGTGACCAGTCTTGTGACTTTGAGAGACAACGGTGCAGCAGCTATTCATTAATTCACCGAAATTGTGCAACCCTATAAGAAATGCCCTTCAGAGGCCCGTTCCTATGCCTCCACCATCCTGATGCAATGTTGCTGTGCTGTGTGTGCGTGTGCGCACCAGCAGGTTAGTCGGCCTAATGACCCTGGGTTCTGCCTGTGCAAAGCCTTGTTCACATCTCCAGCCGCCGTGTCTTATAATGTCCCCCCCCAAAGGGGGCTGGTGGCCGGTGGGAAAGGGTGTTCAGGGCTACAAGAGGCTTGGGTTGGTACGATGCCTCTGTCCCCTGCTCACCTCTTCACCCCTGGGCCCGTTTAGATTAAAGCCCTCATCCACTCCTCTCTCTCTCTCCCCTCCCCTGCTCTCACATTCACCTCCTGGCTCCTATACCAACTGTCACAAAGAAGCCGTGTTACTGTATTTAATGTACAGTACAGTCTGTAGGTAGTATGTGCACACATATGTGCATATGCACGTGTACGTGGGATTTGTACGTAGCCCTATGTGGTGGGTCGTTTTGACTTTGTGTGCCTGCTAACAGGTTTGGAGCGTGTAGGTGTGTCGTTCGTTGGCGTGCGCAGCTTGTGTAAGTGTGCGTAGGTGCCTGTTGATGGGGTAAACAAACAACAGCCCCCGATGTCGTGTCTCTGACGCTGGCAGATCCACCGTCCACGCTCGTGATGTTTTGTAGCAACCATGTGCTCCGTCAGTTTACACTGTAGACCTACATGTTTTGGTAGCGTACACACCTGGTATCTGTGTGTGTGTGTGTGTGTGTGTGTGTGTGTGTGTGTGTGTTACTACTGAGTGCAACTAGCATGTGAATGCGAGCAGTCAGCAGCAGAGCAGTGAGAAAAACAGGATTCCCCTGAGCCAGTTAGCTCCTCCACTCTGCTCATAACAACACACACGCACGCACGCACGCGCACACACTGACTCTCAGCATGGGCCACAGACGTCTATGCATGTTATTATTTTATGTGTTTACTTTTCAAGGATATAGCTTTGCTTTCAGGCTGAATACTGCATGGCTAGTAGGCCTAGTGATACTTAAAGTCCCGTCAAGGAACCGTAACCCATTTAGACCTGTTGTAAGTTTGTAAACCTATACGTTGTTATATACCTTTCATGCCGGGAGCTACCTCTGTCTCATATAGCAAGAAGAATTTGAAGGTTTTCACAGAAAAGCTTAGGTTAGGTTTTAGAAAGCGTTTGTAGAATGGGCCTCAGGTGTAAATGGGCTAAGTAAGCTTGATGTAAGCTTAGCAGATAGTCTGATAATAATATAGTAAAAACAACAGCTGAATAATGACAATAATCACTAACTGATTTGGTCAGTCATGCGCATCCCTACTTAAAGGGAGAGAGAGTATCCCTTTATCTGCTTCTATTTTTCATCCTGTGTGAATTCTCTCTAGTCTCTCCTGGTTGGATATGATTTGTATCCTGACCTGAAAATAAATGTTCTGTTTACTAAAGAGCTGACGGGCAGACTGCTGTTACTGAACAAACACTGACTCTAGTCTATAGTGAGTAATGAGTAAGATCAGAATATTCAGTCTTGTCACACTTATTTTAACCATTTAGATCTGAGATCAGATTCAAAAAATGTCTTCTAAATCCTGACAGTTTTCCGAAAAACCTATGTTTCTATGTCGGAGGTTCTCAACCTTTGTCATGTCAAGGACCCCCAGAATGGCCACGGACGAGCTTGTAGATCTGCTATTTTATCAATAGCTAAAGCAAAACACCAAAAAGGCGTTCCCGGCGTCGAGAATGGGTTAACACAGCAACATAAGCAATATCACTTATCTTTAATTTGGGGGGTTGGGTACCATGAAAATGTCAGCTAAAGGTATGTACTGTATGTTAAGTATATAGAGAGGCATGTAATGTAGTAGCCAAAGTTAAGAAAAGGTATGAGGTAATGTTGCTAACTTTAGCTACATGATCAACACCAGCCATATACCTAGGCAGGCCTCCAGTAGCAAGGCTATAGGCAGCAACATGTAGCTACTGTAGCTAACTCTTCTGCATGGCTCAGTACAGTAGGGCAGCTCTGTAGCCCAGAAGTGTCGGTAGCAGTCAGTGTACAATAAGTCCCAGTACTATGTTGTGGACATGTGAGCTCTCATTGTTCAGGTCAGGTGTCTGTGTGTGGGTTTCTCAGTGGTGGAAAAATAAGTACTCACTTATTTCACTCTAATCCATTTTGGATTATGTTATACTTTAGCTATCGAAAAATAGCAGATCTGCAAGCTCATACATAGCTTGTAGATCTGCTATTTCTTTGAAAAATTGTGAAAATCTGTCACATATCTTTGAATATAAATTCTTTCAGAGCGAACATTTTTAACTTGTATCTTTTCTTTACATATTTTATTTACATATATTATTTTGGGGGTCCTTGACATGAAAATGTTTGAGAACTGTCTTATTTAGAAGGCATTTGTAGAATCGTCCTCAGGTCTAAATGGGTTTAAAGTATCATTACTGAAATATAGAAATACTCTGTTACAAGTGAAAGCCTGGAATTCAAAATGTACTTGAGTAAAAGTACAAAAGTATTTGCTTCAAAATGTACCAAAAGTAGAAATCGTCAATCAAATGGCTGATTGCATTGCAGATGCATTGTGAGCTTTTGAATGTCTATTTTCAAATTGCTCGAAACACGTAGTGAAGTGACTTAAGTAAATGTTCTTTCCACCACTGGTGTTTCTCCGATGCCTTCTCTCTCCCTTGCCACCATGCGCCTAGAATGTTAATCCAGTGGAATGTGTGGATTTAAGAGTGCCAGATCGCAGGCCTGCGCGTGCACGTGTGCGTATGCGCTCATGTGTATATCGCATGACTCAGCCAAACCTTTTGTCCTTTTCTTTTGTCCGTTTGGTTTGATAACTTCCGTACCGTTACCGTATGTATAAAGAACAAGGATTTATTCCCGAAGAGTTTGTGTTGGAGTTTTGTCATTCAGGGAGGAAACATGAATCATTCAGGAGTCTTGAAGAGGAGAAGTGGTGTCTGTTGGAGCGGCATGGTTTTTGTTGTGGAACACCATTAGGCCCATTTTGGTTCAGGGCAGGACTTGCTTCCTTGTAGCGGAGCTGCTGGCTGGACTTTGCAGTTAATGCTCTGTTTGCTTTGAGTAGCATTCTGCTTCACAGAGAGTAGTGGAAAAGTTCCCTCTCACACACATACTACACATACGCACGCACGCACGTGCACTCTCTCTCTCTCTCTCTCTTTCTGGCCTACACACAGACACACTAAACAGTGACATGTCCGTACAGGCAAAGACGTATGCGTACAAAGTCATGTAAAGTGTGAAAACAACCAGCACACAGTAAATGTCCTTCTCCACATAGATTTATTTTACCTCTCCAGTCTCCATGGACAGAGCAGAGTTTCCACCAAACAGGTCTTCCTCTGCGTTGTCAACAAATTCACGCATGCACTCACTTTATCGCTCTCACACGTTTGTGCACACGCAGCGATATTTGCTCCTACCTACGCACGCACGCACGCACACACACACACGTACACCTTAACTACAGACATGCTACTTAATAAACACAACACATGCACATGAATGCTTGGCCCTCGAATATTCCCAACACGCACACGCTACTCCCAGGAAGATAGAGGGCAGAAAGAGGGCAAAAATAGTTAGAAAAAGAGAGAGAGATAGAGAGAGGCAGCCAAGTGAGAAAGCTGGTCACCTCACGACTACCTGTTGCTGGCTGATTCAAACAACTCTGCCTCCCCATCCATCCATCCATCCATCCACGTCTCACACCTGTTCTATTTGAGTCTGTGTTCCAGCCTTAAAAGGATTAATTGTCAGTTCTGCTTTTATTTATTTATTTATTATTATTATTTTGTTCTGTTCGCATCCTGGATGGTTATTTTTAGGCCTTGAGTGTCTGGTTGCTAGGAGACGGTGTCCAAGAGAGAGACAGAGAGAGAGAGAGAGATAGAGAGACACAGAGAGACAGAGGGAGAGAGACAGAGGGAATGGAGAGGTAATGAGTGTTTAGTTCATCGTAAAGGCTACATTACAAACACCCTCACGCACTGAATCAGCATTGATATGCACGCACGTGCACTGCGTGCACACAGACACACACATGCATGGCTGTTATTGTGGACTTGTTTTTCAGGTTTTGTGTATCTTGTCGCTTCCTGTCTTTGAGTCTCTCGCTGTGATTCACTGTCTTCACTCTCTAGGCATGTGTCTACTGTACGTCGTACTGTACAATGTACATGCCCGCGAGTGGCGCATATCCTAACAGTCACACTGTGATGGCACGGAACGTGCCTAACCAAAGCGAGTGACACAACATTTGTACACGCTCAGAGTTGAATTAACATTGATTTTACAATATAAATTGGGGGTCCCAGAGATAGAAATGCCATTAAAAGGGGGTCCGTAGACTATTAAGACTAATGCATGTCAAACTGGGGGGTCCATGAAATTTAACTGGTTGCGAATGACTGCTAGAGCCGTACAAATCTTGGCATATCTCTTCAAATGGGGGGTCCGTGGGCTAATTAGTGTCAATTTGAGGGTCCTTGACATGAAAAGGTTTGGGAACCACTGCCCAAGACCCCTTTGGTTCCTCCTGAACCACTGCGGCTCAAAATAAATCTGTAGATAAATAACTCGGCCTGCATCACTTTTGACACCTGGCAGATTTTGTCACACACACATGCACACACGCGCGCACAGACAACGCACACATACACAGGAAACAGACCTGTTGTGGTGCATAACAGTCACTGATTTCCTGTCCCGCTCTAGTGGCACATTCCAGGAAACCACCTCCCACTGTAGTGCCACCACCGCGCGCACGCACAGTCACACACACACACACAGGCACACATATCTAATCTTTTACCGTTCACCTGGAATGGTTAGACACTCTGATAAAGTGAAGTCATCTCTTGAGTTTGCACCATAGAGTATATATATCTATAGAGAAGACACCCGAGTTCTCCTCCCATCCACTTGCATTGAGTTGCTCAAAAGCACATGAGGCGGATTCACTCCTCCTTCCTGGTAGGAACAGAGTGCATTCTGGGACGGATTGCAATGGTGAGTGGCCCCAAACACATGAGCGCACTGCCGTTGAACGCGCACGAGCGTCGTCCGTCGTGAACGTGTACAATGATAGTCAACGGACAGCGCGTTCATGTGTTTGGGGCCAGGCTGCAATACCTTCATTCGGCCACTATGTCCATTTCGCCTCAAGATTTCCTCTGGGTGCCTTCTCTATAAATATATGTACTTTAAGGTTTGCACGCACCACACACGCACGCACGCACACACACACACACACACACACACACACACACACACACACACACACACACACAGTCACACAGTCACACAGTCACACACGCTAACACATTAACAGTCCCAACTTAACAAGTGTCCCCGGGGTCAGCTGTAGGAGTGCAGTCAGTATATTGTTGAAACAGAGGTGAAGTGTGAGCCAGGCTGTTGGTTCGGGGAGTACATTAACACGGACCTGACAGATTGACAGAGAGCAGGAGAGCAGGCGCCTGTCCTGGCCTGTTGCATGTGTGTGTTAGTTAGCCCCACACACACACTGAATCTGAACTATTCTTTTTTTTCCTTTTCAACAATGTATTTATTTTCCTTTTTTACTCACAAATGACAATACAAAAAAATTACTGATTACAACAATAACAACCCCCCCCCCAAAAAAAACAACAACAGCACTACTCCTCTTCAGCTCCATCCATTAAATGTGACAAATGATTGTAATATGTATTTTATAAAACGGCCCCACACCTCCTGAAACATTTCTTGTTTGTCCTTAAGAATGTATGCAATCTTTTCCAAAGGTAAACATAAAGACAATTCCCTGAACCACTGTGCAATACTTGGTTTGTCTGGCCTCTTCCAGGTCAATGCTATCATTCTCTTAGCTGGTAAAAGACATATATCTATAAACCTTTGTTCATTACGCTTTATCTTGTGTCCCTCTGGATATAGACCGAGCAGGAAGAACTTTGGTTCTGGTACGAATCTGAACTATTCTACTAGGCTATAGTGCACATGCGTGCTAAAGACAAGACAAAAAGAAAACAAAGTCTTTGAAAGTGAAAGGGGTAAAAATGAGACTTGACACTGAAGCATTTTCATGATTATTCTTGCTTATTATTAAATTATTCTTTCAACATGTTGACCACTCCAAATGGCATGAATCTAATTACGCTGCGTGTGCCTCACTGTTCCGCATTAGTCCCTTTCATAGAAGCAGACCTCCTCTCTTCTCTATTCTATGAAATCCACCCGTGCAGTATAAATGTATTTTATTAGCATGTTGCAACTTTAAATTCAAAGCAGGCTTTACTTTGGATATTGGTTGTGTTCCACTCGCAAATTTGCGACTGTAATCGGCATGCGCCTTCACAGAACGCGCACACACACACACACACACACACACACACCCCCCAGTAAAAAGTAGTGTGAAAGTACCGTACTGTACGAGTAGGTGTATTTAGCAAGCATTGATGTGTGATAAGTGTTAAGTGGTGTCTGTGGACACTTTACTACTTTTGGAAATGGTTTAAACATTTGCAATTTAGGCATTTAGCATTTACAATGTTAACATTTGTGGGCAAGAAAACAAGCCTTAGAAACAAAAGATTTAAAAAAAATGGGGAAATAGCTGATGTACAAGCTCGTGGTGTGTTGTAAGCTTGTAAATCGTCATGCTATTTCAGCTTTTTTACGGTATGAAAATGTTTCAACGTGGAAACGATTATGACTAGTACGACAAAACAATTGCAATTATCTCAAATAATAGACGATTCTGTAATAATTGCGACAGGACTAGAAATGACCAAGATAAGTCTGCACAGTAGCTAGCATCAATCAAGAAAGAAGGTGACAAGAAAGGCCTACAGCGAGAGTGAAGTTTAAGGGCCCCAGGGCAGAGGAGGAGTCTGAAGAGATGCAAGGGCCCCAGGGTGGAGGAGGAGTCTGAAGAGATGCAAGGGCCCCAGGGCAGAGGAGGAGTCTGAAGAGATGCAAGGGCCCCAGGGTGGAGGAGGAGTCTGAAGAGATGCAAGGGCCCCAGGGTGGAGGAGGAGTCTGAAGAGATGCAAGGGCCCCAGGGTGGAGGAGGAGTCTGAAGAGATGCAAGGGCCCCAGGGTGGAGGAGGAGTCTGAAGAGATGCAAGGGCCCCAGGGGAAAGGCATAGTCTGAAGAGATTCATCAACAGATTACGGCAGAAAATTGGGAGTGAGTCTGCAGTTTTGACTGCAGTGGGGATCAATTAGTTGTATGCATTTGGTAGGATAAAGTTATAGTTGGCCATTTGTACTTTTGTCTTCATTTTATACATGCATGTGTACGAGTGCATGTCTCTACGCGTGCGTGCGTGCGTGCGTGTGGAGACTGGGGAGGCTAATGTCTCAGGAGTGTTTTGTTACTTTGGTGAGGGTAAATATATCCAGCAGCACCCTGGGAAAATCAGGACCCTTCTCTCAGTGACACAATATTATTCTGTTGCGCTTAACGCCCTCCAGGGACCACACACTGTCCCGACAGACGCACACGTGTGTGTATGCATGCACGCACACACACACACACACACACACACACACACACACACACACACACACACACACACACACACACACACACACACACACACACACACGATCAGTACAGTCATCCTTTACAGAAATGTCACTCTGTACCTTTTGTCTCTTTCAGTCTCAGTTCCCATGTGATGGTTTGGTGTGTGTGTGTGCATGTGTGTGCGTGTGTGAGATGAAGGTTAGGTGTGTGTATGTGAGTGTGAAGCTGTTGTGTGATGTGTACATGTTGCGTGTTGACACGGGGCCCATATGCACCGTGTTTAGCTGGCCCCATGGGGCCCCTTGCTAAAAACCATTGGGTCCTCACTCCGAAACATCTCTGGTGCGTGTGTGTGTGATAATACAACCTCCCCCCCCCCCCCCCCCCAGTTTTCAAGCTACTTAGCTCTAGATAATCTTATATATTTGTTTTGAATAAATATCCTCTTGTTTTTGTCTTCTGACAAATGGGTGACATTGTACCGGCTCAGTCGGCTAACCGTCAGACTTGGGGAAAATGCTCTTCAGTGGAGGACGGGCCTGAAGTGAAAATCCACTCAGCCACAGTGTTTTTTTCTCTAGAGTCGGCAGCAAAGTTGTGATGTTTGGCTTCCAGTGTAGCTTCCAGTCCGTCAAACAGTGTAAAGTATTTACAGTAAGCCTGTTCCAACACACTGCACCCTCCCTCCCCACCCCCTGGACACTGGGCCTGCCGGCTTCTTTCCCTCTTTTTTTCCTTTTTTTTCCCTTTCCCCATTTTTTTTGTTCAGACTCCTCCCCTTCCATTTCCTGGAAAAGGCCTCAGACTGCTCACTAGAGAGTGAGAGACGGCGAGAGACACACACAGAGAGAGAGAGAGAGAGACAGACAGACAGAGATATGTTGGCCTTACATCATCCTGTTCTTCACTTCTCCTCTCATCCTGCTTTCTCTCCACTCCTTCTCATCAATCTCTCTCTCTCTCTCTCTCTCTCTCTCTCTCTCTCTCTCTCTCTCTCTCTTCCACCCTCCCTCCCTTCTTTTCACTACCTCTCGCCCGTTCGAACAATAACCCTAGTGTGTGTGTGTATCAGGGGGCTATTTTTGGCCCCTTCAAGGCCAACAGCCCTCCCCCACCTCTGTCTCTGTCTGTGTCTCTCTCTCTCTCTGACTCTGGGTCTGTCTCGCTCTCCCTCTCTTTGTCTCTCTGTGTCTGTCGCTCTGTCTGTCTCTCTGGCTCCGTATCCGTGTGTCTACTCTGTTCTGTCTCTCTCTGTGTCTTTGTCTCGCTGTCTCTCACTGTGTGTGTGTGTGTGTGTGTGTGTGTGTGTGTGTGCATATCTTGCAGGGTTACATGGTAGCTCGTCTTGAATGACCGGTAGCACATGCTGTATATTACAATCTCCAAGAATAGTTGAGCAGCCAAGTTATGCTGGCATCTGTTTTAAGAGTGAGAGCGTGTGTGTGTGAGATCCCCTCCCTGCCCTGGGGCGAGGCATGAGGCAGGGAATAGTGTGATCAGGCCAGAGAAGTTATGTTTTCCTCTTCTGCAGTGAGTCTTCCTCCTTGTAGAGAAGTTACTAACACCCCCCCCCCCCCCCCCCTCGCAATGCAACAGCAGCAGCCCTGAGTCCTGTCCCCATGGAAACACACCATGTCGGCCTCTAACGCAATACTGATAATGCTCTCAGCCTCTCTCTATATCTCTCTCTCTCTCTGTCTTATTTTGGTGGCTTAGTTCTTTGTTCACCGTGTTGCTAAGTTGGGGTTTCAAGGAAATGGCTCAAGGAATGAGACATCTTAGTTTAACGTGTGGTGAGTTGTTTTTTTGGAGCTGAATCAGACCAGCAAAGTTAAGTTTATCTTTTACAGAAATCGTGATCCAATCCGTGAACTAATTTGACAGGATTATATCTGAAACTGATAGCATCTCTGAAAGTGGCTTGTGTGTGTGTGAGATATGCATTCTAAAATAATTGACATATGAACCCTCCGTTTCCATTTTTCCAGCAATTAATTCAAGTAAAGTCTGTATTTTATTTTTCTTGCTAATTTGACAAGATTTTCTGAACTGTGTGGGCCGTGACAAACGTTAGGCCCGCCAGAGTTCACATGCAGTGCACCTAATAACAAACTCGACCTGCTTGCCACTGTCAGAATTTTACTATGGCGTTGTGGGCCCGGGAGGGAGATGTTGATATTCCACCCCGGTGCTGCTGAACCCACATGCAGGTTCCCACACCCACACCATCTGTAGCCAGCACTTTGCATCTTCCCCTGAGCTACGTTTCAGTCAAACTGGCAACCCTTGACCCTGTTCATATCAAGGGGCTAAAAAGCATTCTGAATCCACCGATAAAAAAATTTAATAAAGTGAAAGATCACAAAGATCACAGGGGGGGTGTGGAGTCATGTCTGTTTGCGAGCAGTCCATGATTTTAAACACGTTTCAATCATTAAATTGTCAAGAATTGTCTTCATTACTTTTAGAAATAGTGAAAATATCTACTTTAAGTTTCGTCGTTCTTGTAATAGAATAAGTTACTGTATGTATTTTAACCCATTTTGAGCGGGAACCTCTTTTGTTGGTTACATACATTATGTTATAATTTAGCTATTGAAAAATAGCAGATCTACAAGCGCTATGAACTTGTAGGTCTGCTATTTTTGAAAAATCGTTCAAATTAAAATGTGCCTCAAATCTTTCCGAAAATTGTCATGAATTAGAACATTTATTTTTTAATTTCGACGTCAGGCCTAGAAGGGTTAAAGAAGGGAAACAAAAGCTAAAATAAAGTGATATTATATTCTCTAGTATTTGTTACTCTCACTGTGTCCATTTTCACATGATCACTGTGTCTCTCACTTCATAACTCTCACTGTGTCCATTTTCTCCCGTGCATCGCATCGCATCTCCCTCTCCTGTTTCTCCTTCAGTCTCCCCTCACTCTCTCTGCTGTCCCAGTACTCTCCCAGTAGCATTGGTCTAATGAATGTTTAATGGATCTGTGGGAAGACTACACACACACACACACACACACACACACACACACACACACACACACACAGACACACACGCTCTGTCTCTTCGGTGGCGCAAGGGAACATGGTCTCGGAT
>NC_139698.1:24113413-24330913 GCF_964188405.1 Protomyctophum parallelum | reverse complement strand
AAAACACTGGATGTATTTATGTTTATGTGCTGCGAGTACATCCCACCCCACCGCCTGCTTTAGATCCACAGAGGTCCAGGTCATGTTATCCTTCCCGAGTAGGATCTAGGAAGCAACTGTCGATATGCAATCCGTCTCCATTTGCGTGTTTATCCAGTTCTGCGTGTCTGATTCTGCCGTCGTTGCCGTCTATAGCGAACGGTTTCATAATAATTGCTATTTGCTACTGCTGACTATACTTCTAATTTGCCACGGTTGCAAATTTATACTTTCAAAAGAACAAAATAATGTTCTTGGTGCTGAGCCAAACTGTCAAAACAGAACCATGAAAATCTAAGCGGGGGCTCGCAACTCAGTTTAGAATTTTTATTTGACAGACACGGCAGATACAGTATATGCCGTTTTCTTTTTTCTTTTTTTTTTAAATATTTTTTATCCCACGATTTTGTAACACATTTTTCACCCCTGTGTCAATTATCTAATGTGATCCTGGGCTTTACACACCCTCCGCCAACCTGGGGAGAGCAACGGACTTGAACTCATGCTTCCTTCATGCCTGAGTGTCCAAGTCGCTCCTTTACACCTGACAGGGGGTGTTTCCCCCTCCCTGGTTGGTGAGGGTACCTACCCTAGGGGACACGGGGAGAACATGCAAACTCCACACAGAAAGGCCCTTTCGCCAACCCCGCCTCGGGTATGGGCACTGACGACGTGGAGGAGAGGACACGTCGCCAGTGCCCACAGCGTCCCCAGCGGGAATCAAACCCAGGACCTTTTAGCTGTGAGGCGACAGCACTACCGACTGCGCCACATAGTGCCCCAGTATCTGACGTTTTTGTCGCAAATAAGAATTTAGAGCATTCAAAGGTGATTTTGCGAGCCCTCAGCATATACATACTTGACATCCACCGAGCAAAATGCTGGTAAATTGTGACTGTGGCCTCCTAAATAGTAAGTGTACACTTCAGCAGTCATGTTGGCAGGTTACCAGGACTGGGTCACGGGTCCCGCTGCACTGCAGTCGGCTTGTAAAAGCAAGTGAATTCTGGCATCTGTCAGCCTCAGTGGCTGGTGGACACGGAAAGTTGGCTCCCTGACCCTGCTTAAAGTCACATCCTTCATTTCAGTAGTTTGTACAAGTGTGATGAATCACTATTCCAGTTAGTTCCCAAACCATTTCATGTCAAGGACCCCCAAATTGATATGTATGTTGCTGTGGACTCCCCGTCTGAAAAATGTTTAACAATAATTTGCTGCCCGATAATTATTGGCCCCGATATCAGGAATTATGACATCATAATTATCTGCCCGATAACAGTTCTACTGCGTAACCCGCGTTCCCCGCTATTTAATCCAACATCCAACGCTGCCAGGATCGATCTATTACCTTTGGAGCATAACGCCGAAGTATTTGCAGCTTTGATCGGCGAAAATACGGCGGAAAATAGTCCCATGGTTTGTTGTTTAAGAGAAAAACATGCCGCCATTACAATGCGAAACGGCAACGGCCTCCACAGCATGTTGTAGTCCAAACAAACCCACCGTTCACTTGTATTGAGCAAACGCGACGGCCTCATCACCAGGTCCACCCTCTTTTTAATTATAAAAAAACAGCGAATTAAAACACATTAAACAAATAGCGGGTTTAACGTATTAAGCGTGGTGGAACCATGGATTAAATAATTCAAAGCCCTCAAAAAGTGTTAATAGGTCCGATAATATATTTGATATATATATATTTTTTATATATATTTGCATATGTTTGCAATTCTGCTAAATAATTCATTGTTTCATCTGCTGATTGTTTGCTGCTGACATGGGTATGATCCGAGTGGAATAGTAAGAGAGTGGCGACACACTTTGATCTCGACGCAAAGCGGGTGACTATGGGCTATAGTTCCAAACATTGGAACTATCCCATTGAGATAGAATGAGCACTTCCGCATTCCATTGTTACAATGGGAGTCAACGCTATAGTGTCGCCACTCTCTTACTAGATTACTCTGGGTATGATATACTATACTGTATTTGCTTTAGCTCAAAGATATGTTCAATCTTCAATGTACCCTTACTCACTAATAGTGACTAGTATATATTTTTTTCCCATTACCGGTTATTAGTATCGGTCTTGAGAAGCATGAAAGTATCGGTATCTGTTTAAAAATCAATATCGTGTGTCCCTACTATATTCCACTGTTTTTGTCCGACTATCTCGGTATCACCAAGCAGTCCTCCTGACAGCTCCATGTTGCACAGATGTGTCACATCCGTTGGATGATGAATGTTTGTCGGATAACATGCACACACAAATATGCACCCACACACACACACTGGATTACTCATTACTTAATTATCTGTTGATTAGCTCCCTGGCACATGAAGTGTGTCAAAGTGCTGTTGAACACATGCGTGTGCACGTGGGTGGTACACGCCCCTACGCGTGTGCACTGTTGAGTGTGCACGCTCGGGTACATTGTCTTACTCATTGCTTAATGGCTTTCTGTCCACACACTGGCACAGAGAATATGCACACTTTTACATTTGTGACAATGTGCAGTGACGCGTGCTGGGTTACTCATTAGTCAATATTCCCTGGCTCTTACATACTTGCGCATACATTTTTTACAAGCGGGTAACATTTGGAAAAACACACACGCACCGACACATGGCTTAATAATCATGCCATAATCCATTAACGCAATCGGCGCCGGGACACAATCAGTGCCGGGAGGAATAATGTTGTTTGCTTACCTCGCTATCATTACGATAAAGTCGCTGAATAATCCCTCGCGTTCATATTTTGAACGAGAGGCATGTTGAAGTCAGAAATGAAGAGCTTAGTATATCCATCTGGTCAAAACCACGGAGAGCTCCCTAGATTAGGAGATACGACAGCCGTAAACATGCGCGAACAGCAAGGAGTATGGTGCTGAAGTGTGTACACGTCCTCGCAATCCATCGGTTGCATTAGCTATGACGTTTCCACTCGTCCGACAGTCTAAATGGGTTAAGACCTGACAACAGATTCTATACAAATGTATTCTAAATCCTGACAATTTTCTGAAAAACCTATGTTTCTATGTCTGTGGTGGTTCTCAAACTTTTTCATGTCAAGGACCCACTACACAGAATTATCTGTATTTGGCCACGGACCCCCATCTGAAAATATGTTATTCCAGGGACCCCCCAGAAGCAAAGAGATGAGTTAATAGCATTCGCTGTGAAAGAATATATATTCAAAGATTTGTGCCGCAATTGCACGATTAAAAATAAATAGCAGATCTACAAGCTCGTAGCGCGGCACTCTGTGACGCGCTACAAGCTTGTAGATCTGCTATTTTTCAACGGCTAAAGTTTAAAATAATGGTTAAGTGGTCAAAAGCTATACGGCGACACAGAGGTGTCCTCGGGTCTAAATGGGTTAACTCTTTGTCTTTTACTAACACTGCTGCATAAGCTCTAATTCACACAGACGTCACATACCTCCACCCTCGCGGTGTGTGTTTCCGCCTGGTGTTTCCGTCGGGGCACTGGGGAGGGAGAGACAGACGAGGTGGGTGGCTATGGAATGGAGAGAGTGTAGTAGAGAGGACGGGAGGACAGACAGGCCATGATGTTTACCTCCATCTGTAGGAAATAGTGACAGGAGAAGCGGAAAGAGGCGATGGTTAAAAAGCGAGGCCCGCTGACACCAACCACTCACTGACTTCCTGTGTGACAGGTTTGACCTGTGTGTGTGTGCACGCCTGTGTGTTTTGTTTCCTAAGGCCCCGTACACACACGTCAGACGAACAACGAACATGCTCCGTTCCGTCCGTGACTTCCATTGGAAAAGCATTGAGGCGGCCGTGAAACACGGATGGAACAGAGCATGTTCGTCTGATATGTGTGAATGAGGCCTAAGCTACTGTGGTGGGTCGATGTCCCAGTGACTGGTGTGTGCGCACGCCTGTGTGTGTGTGTGTGTGTGTGTGTGTGTGCGTGCGTGCGTGTTTCCTAAGCTACTGTGGTGGATTGATGTCCCATTGACTGAGTTCTGGGTTATTGTTTTATTTTTTTTGTTATTTCTTTATGCCCTTTATTGTTAACCCTAAACGGGTCCATTTGGTGCCATTTGTTAAATTCTCAGAGTTAAATTAACTTTGATTTTACAATATCAACTGGGGTCTCAGAGGTATAAATGCTATTAAATGGGGGTCCGTAGCCTAATGCATGTCAAACTGGTGGTCTTTGAAATGAAACAGGTCGAGAATCACTGCTAGAGCCGTAAAAATCTTCTCTTATGGGGGTCCCTGGCATATATTTTCTAATGAGGGTCTGCAGGCTCATTAGTGTCAATTTGGGGGTCCTGGCATGGAAAAGTATGGGAACTACTGCCTTATTCAACAGCGACAGTGAAGACATACAGGAAAGAGAGAGAGTGGTAAAGAGAGCCTTGGGTCGGATACGAACCTGCCCGGGCTAGTATATAGTATGCACTCTACCAGTATTAATAGGGGAACACACTGTTCATTTGGCCCCACTAATGCCTGACTACTACCACCGATGGTCCACAATACTATATATATATATATATATATATATAGTATTGTATATATATATATATATAGTATACTTTATCAGGAAAAGACACTTCTCGACACTTCTCTATAGGGCTTAGGGTGCATTTTATGTGAAGGATTTCGCAGTTAAGGAAGTGTAGGACAAGGTTTCTAAAAGTGGATGCTGTGACACCAGTCCAAGGGTTGCCATGTATTAATACTTATATTATTCCAAATACTAATATTTGGAATTTACCAATATGAAAAATTGAGTTTAAAATGTCAAATCCAAAGTTATTTTTCAGTTGTAAACTGAAAAAGATGTTCTCTCACGATTTCCTTGCGCATTTACATAGGTGTACCCAGACTACCCACTATACCCCCACAGAGACCCATGTATGTCTACTATTCCCTGCAGATCAGTCTAATATAGTACCGATAGTACCAAGCAAATGAGCAAGGCACTTTGAAACGGAGCATCCAGCTTACCCGTCCAAAGAAAGACATTGAATCATATATTTTCAGAGATTGAAATCTCTTGGGATGGGAGTGAAAAGTTTGTGTATGGCTGATGTGACGACGTGTGTTGAGCAGTTGGTCATTTTGTACATCATACAGTGCTGTTGTCTTATTTTAGTGTTGTTTTCTGATCCAGCTGAATTGCATGAAATTCATGAATCCAATCGGTTCATTATATATATAAATAAATCCCTAGTTTGCGTTGCTTGGAGGTGAAGTGGACGAGGACAGATGGAGAAGCCATAGGAGGCATCATGTAAGGAGAGCTCTGTGACGTATGAACGGAGGAGAGAGACTCCCGTTCTATTCCTGCCCCGGGGGCTTCTCTTCTCTCTCTGTCCAGTGTGATCCAGATTCGGCCCGCACGGACCTCTCGGTCATGGCTAGATATAGAGGACATGGGGCCCACCACGGCACACCACATGTACAGACACCTGTGTAATCCTCTTCGCCGTATAGATAGAAGCGACTCGGCTTCAAATAGCCGCCCTGGGTGCTTTCCTTCCTCGTAACCGTAATCACGTCTTAAGCACAGAGCCAACAGTCGGGGTTGGGAACGGCGCGGAGGGCCGTGAGTGTCAGGATATAGTCTGCCTGATGTGTGTCTTGTTTGGTCACATTGGAGCTTGTTTAGGGAGGTATCGCTGTCGTGTCCCACACCTCGTTACTGTCTGTGACCCCTGCTGTTGTTCAGCAGACGGCCTGGTCTCTTTTTGGCCTTCACTGCCATTCCTGTCTCACCATGGACTCTGCTCGCCAAGCCTCATTTTATTTTTTATTTTTTTAATCAATTACCATAACCCCCGGTCCACATACAGCATATGGGTATGGTTATTCTTAGCACAAGTCTTGTTGGCAACAGAGGTGAGTCGGCGGTCATCTGCAGGCAGTATAGAGGTTGCTTTAAAACACATTTTGGTCTCGACCTCGTCGTCACTGTGGTGAAAAAGATGAACACACACACACGCCTCCTGCATTTGGGAAGAGTGGGATGAGAGTCTGACAAAATCTGACACAGACAGACAGACAATCACAACGCAGTTTCACAAAAATGTACTTTAAAATATCTTTCAAATATTACGTTTTTGAATGTCTTAAGCAGTGAAAAATCATGCCTTGTTTTGAGACATAATGACGTCGCTTTAACGCCATGTAATGTCAGCGTCCAAAATCAGTTTAACTTAATCGCACAAGGGTTGTCCCGATCCGAGCACGTATCGAAGGAAATCGAGGCCTATCGTGTCATTTACATCCCTAGTATCAATTTAATATCCATATGATATGAGACTATGGTTTTGGATATTGTACTATTGCGATAATATGGCATACGTGTATCTACACAAATATAAATATCTCAAACTCAAATGATCGGAAATCGAACCTGGAGCAAAACTAAAAAAGCGACAGGGACATCCACCCCATACAACAATAAGATCAGTACCAGTGCAGAGTAGAGTGCAGAATCAACTGACACCCATCCGTCTCCGTTCTTTCTAACCAACCCAGGGTTTGCCTTCCCAGACTGGGCCTACAAGCCCGAGTCGAGCCCCGGCTCCCGGCAGATCCAGCTGTGGCACTTCATCCTGGAGCTGCTGCGGAAGGAGGAGTACCACGACGTCATCGCCTGGCAGGGCGACTACGGCGAGTTCGTCATCAAGGACCCCGACGAGGTGGCGCGGCTGTGGGGCGCCCGCAAGTGCAAGCCTCAGATGAACTACGACAAGCTGAGCCGAGCGCTGAGGTACGTAAACGCTTTGTGTCCTTTTTTGACCTGAGATCAGATTCTAAAAAATGTCTTCTACATCCTGACAGTTTTCTGAAAAAGCTATGTTTCTGTGTCGGTCGTTCTTCGATTTTTCAAAAATAGCAGACCTACAAGCTTGTAGCACGCCACTCTGTGGCGCGCTATGAGCTTGTACATCTGCTATTTTTCAATAGCTAAAGCATAACATGATGCTAACACCAAAAGGGGTTCCCGCCCAAAATAGGTTAATTACTGTGAGTGAATTAATTAAAAAAAAATTGTCACTTACATCTTTTTATTTATTTATTTTGGAACAAAAATCTAAGAAAACAATAGCAACACACATACAGTACAAACAAACATGAATAAAATAAAAATAAAATCGACATTGCGTATCAAAACTTGAATGTTACATCACATATTCCTAGGCATTTACTGTTGTTCTTCATTCCCCCATACCCTTATTCTATCTGTTCAGTCTTAAATGTTGCCCATTTGGACCATTTGTCGTGCATTTTTACTTGTCGTAAAGACCTATCCCAGGCTTTACGGCATTATAAGACGCCAAAAAAACCCATCAATAAACGATAATCACATTTATCTTTATGCATAACCAAAAAAGGCACACGTGAAAATGTTGGTAAATGCCCCGAAACAAAAATAAATATTGCATATATGATTTCTCTGTTCTGTGTGTATGGTAGGGAATTAATATAGCTTGATTGTACATGGACATTTTTTTTTATTGTTCAGCCTTTTCTGTGTGTGTATATCTGTGCCTGGCGTGTGTGCGTGACTGCATCTGCATACAGTGTGTGTGTGTGTGTGTGTGTGTGTGTGTGTGTGAATTGATGTGTGCGTGCTTGAGAGATAGATAATAGATTCCTCCCTCTCCCTCTAAATATTCATCATGACAGAACAGACATCCTTCTCCTCAGACACAGCATGGTCAGTCAACTAGAGTTTGACCATGTTTACAGTTTCCGTATCTTTTTTACATTTTTTCAGCTCCGTGCAAGTTTGTTCCCACGCATGCATGCACGAACACACACACACACACACACACACACACACACACACACACACGCACACGCCACAATCTCCTAAAAGGCTTTCTTGTCGAAGAATGCTGCCATAACCCATTCACAGAGGTCCAGATACTTGTTGACTCTTTTCCAAGGCAGACTGCAGCTCTCACCACAGGGTGTGATGCCCCCGAGGCACGGCATTGAAGCACCATACCGGTGCTCTGGCATGTTCAGCCTGCTGCTGACTGTGACTCACGCTGCAATACGTGACGTGAGTGAGCCACGGTCCAAAAGCAAACCAGCTGCTTGTAGGATTTCCGAGGAAGCCACTGTATATAACACTTTATTCATAACTTATTGCACCTTTATCGTTGTATTTTAACCCATTTTGACCTGAGATCAGATTCTAAAAATGTCTGTTTGAAAATGACAGTTTTCTGAAAAAGCTATGTTTCTATGTCAGTCGTTCTTCGATTTTTCAAAAATAGCAGACCTACAAGCTCATAGCGCGCCACTCTGTGGCGCGCTATGAGCTTGTAGATCTGCTATTTTTCAATAGCTAAAGCATAACATAATGCTAACACTAAAAGGGGTTCCCGACCCAAAATGGGTTAATGCATTCTAAAGTGCAGATTGATTTTTGAAGCCGCGCACACACCCACACACCCTCACACCCCACTCGTTTCAAGTTCATACACCCTTAGCGGTTTATAGAGTCGACGCGCCGTAACAAGGTTTTGTTTCATACAGGATGAGTCCACACTGGTTCAGTGTTGTTGGGTGTTCCGTGGCTATGCACTTCTAAATGCACATGCCACAGATCCTCGCTGGGCTTACCCCAGATCTGTCACTGACACTCTGCTGCTGACCTCTCTCAGCATACAGGAATACCTATACACATTACATACACTACCACAGGGCCAGGCATACACATATTTACACACGCACGTACATACACACCACCACACCCATAATCGTAGACATGAGTGTACGCGCACGAAGGCCAGACACGTGCAGTCACACACGTACACAAACACACACACACACACACACACACACACACACACACACCGTGCACCACTGGCAGACAGATTAAACACATTAAGTGGGGCAGAGCACACAAGCAGACATTGGCAGGGCCTCTGCACTCTAATCGTGGTGGCTGCAGGTAATTGCTGCCAGACCCGTCTAAATAGTTGAGAACATTGCAAAGGAGAACTTGCTCTGGCCTCTAAAAATGGATAAAGACTGACACACGCTTCTAATTCCCCTTGGCGTATTTTAGGCAGAGCTGCGTCCATCAATAGATATCTGGGACACAATGTTGCTGGAGCCTGGAGTCATGGACTGAGTGAAGTTTAGAGTTGGACCACCATGGATTTCACATGCACGCACGCGCACACACACACACACACTCACAGCGTTGTACACACGTGCGCATACGCACAGCGTTGCACACACACTCAACACTCTGCCAATGTGTTGCAGGATTTGTTATGTCATTATTTTAATTTCCACAATGAGACATTGTGCAAGAGTGTTTCATAGCAGACGGGCTACCCGCTGTAGCTGCAAACTGCTCAAAAGTTAAATGTAACGCCTAAGAACGGTGCAACCAAAACGTTTCCCACTGCCTGAATCGTTGCAACTAATGCTCATAATGCAGCAAATGACCAGGGAGGGACTTCATCTCCGCCCAAAAGAGCCCCAGGAGCAGCCCTGTAGCCAGGGGATATTAATACAATCTGGGAATATATTTCTTACCAAGAATTTTCTTTGCCAATGTGTTTGTAAAGGTGTCTACTAGCATATCCCACATTGGTTTCTATTCAACCACCCTAGGGGAATTTTTGACAGCTGCTGAAAGTTGGGGTACCGTACAACCATTATAAGGAAAAAATGTTCTAAATTTCATCATGCTTTAAGTAGCATGTGACGTGTCAAACTAGGGGGTTTTCATGATTCTGAATCCATTCCAAGCATTAGTTTTTTTCACGAAATACACTCCTTGGGCTAAAAATGGCCATAGTCATCATCACAAATGTGATGAGGTCAGCACATTAGGGCACATTTGTGGCTATGGCCAAACTAGGGGGTCTATGGCCAAACTAGGGGGTCTATGGCCACACTATGGCCAAACTAGGGGGTCTATGGCCAAACTAGGGGTCAAACTAGAGGGTTTTCAGGATTCTGAATCCATTCCAAGCATTGGGCTTAAAAAGGCCATAGACGTCATCACAAATGTGATGAGGTCAGCACATTTGTGGGCACATTAGGGCAAGTGGCTATGGCCCGGCTATGGCATCAAGGCCCACCAGAACACATTCATTTTTAGTCAACTAAATCAACTAGATTCAGTCAACTCAAATGTTATGATATTTACTTAACACTAAAACATTCCAGGTGACTAAAAATGTGACTAAAACTAAATGAACTATTCAAAAGACCATGACGAAAACTAAAAATCTGATCAGATTCTAAAAATGTCTTCTACATCCTGACAGTTTTCCATTCTGACCTGAGATCAGATTCTAAAAATGTCTTCTACGTCAGTCGCTCTTCGATTTTTCAAAAATAGCAGACATATGAGCTTGTAGATCTGCTATTTTTCAATAGCTAAAGCATAACATAATGCTAACACCAAAAGGGGTTCCCGCGCAAAATGGGTTAATGGCATGCGAATGAAAACCAGTTTGTTAGTTTCGGGGGGGCTTACTGAATGTACGTTAAATGATTAGGATGGCATCTGGTCCAGAGTAGGGATGGAGCTCGATAACCGTTACCCCAAAGAATCCGATAACAAGCTTATTGAGTAGTAGTACCCATTATCAATAAGCTTTGGGCTTATCAAGCCTGTTTATTGAGCAAATTAGCAGCCCATGATGTCATGTTTAGACAATCCAGACAAGAGGCGATCAAGACATAAATGTAATCGCCCACGCTGGCACAGACATGTCTGTCTAAATGTGTATCGATGCCTGCCAACCAGCGCTGTCCGGGTAAACAAAATGACACTTTTTAAAGTGACGTTACACATAGTAACCAGTTAACCAGTTTCTTTAATATTTTTTTCTTAGTAAAAAAGGACAATTGTCTTCCGTCTGTTAGAAAGGCACTGTATTTTTAAAGGTATATTCAGTGATTTCACTTAATTCAAATATCACTTCTTTTTTTGTTTTGTTGTGATAATCCTCTCTACTATAGAGTGTGCTGACCATATAAGGAGTTCCTCCCTGTCCCCAGTTAACCCCTGGGGGTCAAAAAACCTTAGGTTTCGTTTTTGACTCTCTATCCCGATTGGACGAAAGTTTGGGTCCCAAGGCAAAAACGAAACCTAAGGTTTTTTGAGTGAAATCACTGAATATACCTTTAAGGCCCTTGACAAATATACGTCTTCCCACAAAATAATAGAAAATGCGCGATAGTGGGCCCGATAAGCCTGATCGATAAGGTGCTTGTTATCAATACAAATTAACGAGGCTCCATCCCTAGTCCAGAGTGTGGTGGTGGGGGATGACGGAGACCTGACATGCAGCCACACACTTTGGATGTCGGCTGTGTTCCACTCGCACATTTGCGACTGTGTGCGGCATGCACGTTCACAGAACACACACACACACACACACATATTCTCAAACACCTTTTCATACTTTGAATTACACACACGTACGTACACAACTACAAGTGCAATACATGTTAGTGTAATAGCAGGGTTACTGTCCTAGTGTCCTCTAATGACCCCACCGCCTGACCCTCTGATTATCAAGTTTACTCTCTCTCTCTCTCTCTCTCTCTCTCTCTCTCTCTCTCTCTCTCTCTCTCTCTCTCTCTCTCTCTCTCTCTCTCTCTCTCTCTCTCTCTCTCTCTCACTCACACTCACACTCACACTCACACTCTCTCTCTCTCTCTCTCACACACTCACTCACACTCACACTCACACTCACACACTCTCTCTCTCTCTCACTCTCACACTCACACTCACACTCACACTCACACACTCACACACATATGCTATCTATATCAGGCTTTTAGCCTCAGCTCTCCTCGTCCCTTCCTTCCCTTCCAAAGCTCAGCCTCCTCTCTCTCCTCTATAAACGGAACCTACTCAGCACAGAGAGGAAGATATGATGGGAAGGGTTGGTGAGGATGGTGACACATGCACACACGCACGCACACACACACAAACACACACGTGCACGTTGTGGCCTGGTTTTGACACCAGAGCTGCATGACAGGTCCTCACCACAGCAATTTGAAATTAAGCCTGGCATCATCGGGCATCAATAGTAAATGTGGCTGGAGGATTAACGGCACTAAACATTAATGAAGTTATAACACACACACGTCACTTACCAAAATGCACAGTCACGCGCACACACACGCACTATAACCACCGTGTCTGTCCTCTCTGGAATAATCCTTATGCTTTCTTTCTATGCTGTAAAGAAAAAGGAGTCCGTGTTTCAGAACTGGTGATTTAATAAACAAATATAATTCAACGTGATCAGCCAGTGTTCTAATTCTGTATCAACTACTCTCGGTTAGCAAACAAACTAAATAATATCTCTCTTCCTCTGAGTAGCGCGACCGCTTCCCTCTACACCAGTACCGAAAGTAAACGCAAGATATCCCATAATACTCCTCGCGCTCAGCCCGCCAAAACAGTTAAAGGAACAATCCCCCTTTATATACCTTAGGGTTACAACACACAGACACACACACACATACACACACACACACACACACACACACACACACAGACACAGACACACACACACACACAGACATATATAAATGCGCACACACAAAAATGGAAAGATGTAAAACATATGCACTCATACTACATAAAAAGCATACACATGGACACAGATGTACACAAATGCAAACCACATGCACATCCAGGTATGCGCGTGCGCACACACACACACACACACACACACACACATACACGTGCGCGCGAATGGTAAGTATCCCCATATGGAGCACATGGTTGCATTGTGAACCACCTTATGGCTTTCATATGGAGAGAACCTGGAGCCCGCTAATAATGGAGGACAAAGCCAATGTGGCACGCATACACACATGCGCACGTGCACACACACACACACACACACACACACACACTTCAAACGACATGCCTGTTTTGTCAGCGTGTGTTTTTATCACCCACGTCTTTGTTTGATCATTATCTGATTTTTTTTTACCTCCCTGATCTTACACTTTCCTGTCTGTTACGCACATGCTGGAAATTCCCCTTTATCAGCAATGTTGTGTTCTATTGTGTTTCCTTTTTTTGGGATTCGGGAATTGCATTGTTGCGTGTGTGCGTGCGTGCAGACTTTCCGTGGAGAGGACGCGGCCTCTTGCGTCATCACTCTGTCCTGCTCCCACAGCCACTGTGAAATTCCCACTCCTGTCGAGAGGATTAGATCCACGCTGTGTGTGTGTGTGTGTGTGTGTGTGTGTGTGTGCGCTGTGAAACCAGGGGGTCCGTCGTACTGTCACTCCCACACATGTCTCTTCTCTAATCTCATTACCACTAGTTTACTGGTTAATTAGTTTGTTGTTGTGCTTTGTCGCGTTGAGCCAGATTCCTAACTAAAGCCACGCACCAAACAGAAGGCCCTAGCAGGGGTGAGTCCAGTTCACACGCTGGTTGTGTGTGTGTGTGTGTGGGGGGGGGGGGGGTCATCTGGAGGCACTGTGTGTGTCATTACACACATTGCTGTTATTGTCCAGAACGTGTCACTAAAAGCAGTGGCTTTTCATGTCAATGTCCATCATTTATTCAGCATTTGATGAGATTTAGCCTCTCAGGCCCAACATTTGCTGTATTGTTATGTTGATACCATAGGAGAGAAAACAAAATCTCCTACATTCTGTGATTGCGTAGACTTCTTGTGAATTAAGTAATGCAGATGTTTAACAACAGTAATTTTAACTTTTGAGAGTGTAAAATGAAACCCTTATATGGGTCCATTGGCTTTCATTTCACACTCTCAAGAGTTAAAGATCTATTGGTTAGAAAGTCTCCATTTAGCTGGGGGGACCGCCTGGAACCCCCTCAAGCAGGGCTCCAGACTAACTTTTTTCACCACAGTCCCGGAACCGTCCCAAAATACAATTTGAACCGTCCCGAAGTAAATGTATACCGTCCCGGGGGGAAAAAAAGTACAAAAAAGCACCACTCAAATTGTGAAATTAATAACTGTATTCCTATTGTAATAGAAATACAATTAAGCCAAACAAATAATGTACTGTATTGAATACATGCAGACAGTACATTATTTGTTTGGCTTCATGTTTCTTCTGTAAATACACTGATTTAGTCAAAATGCTCCCAGATGAAAATTGGGCTTGGTTAAAAATGTTAATCGAATTAATCAGAGGCATTGTAATTAATTAATCTAAATTAATCATATTTTAATCGCATATCAATATTCAAACAGTGATATTTATTTTCAAATGGATTTTGTAATTTTGGTGTAGCCTACCAGTGAATCAATGAATAGTGACTACAGTAGCTTATAAAACTTTGTTGTAGGCTACTTGATCAAAGACCAACAGATAACGTGCAGCAATGCAGGTATATGAATACTCAAATGTCTATTACATGGTTGGCATGAGAAAACAAATAAAAACAACTTTATTAGGGGGAATACTAAGACGAAGGATCAATAAATAATAATAAATACAATCAATAAAAACTGTGGAATGAGAGCGTTTTGGGGTGTGCATTCCACCGTGTTGGGGCAGCAATTCCAGAACAATCTGAGCATTAGAAAACATCTGTTGCTTCAGAGGATATATACCAACATATTATTTAATGTCGACGCCAGCTAGCAAGCCTAGCATGGAAGCTAACGTTAAACGTTGGTGTAGTGTAGCCCCATGTCCATATGGTTTTATCCAGGCTTCCAACCGATAGTTTTTCAATCTAAATGTCCCATCCACGGGGCAAAAGCAATATAATTCCTATGATTCCGTTGGGTGAATGTAGTGTGTGCGTTGTTGTTGTCAACTGTCTGACTCTGACGGCACGGCAAATTCTCATGCTGCTCATCGCTGCACACGAAATGCACATTTTCAGTGTAAAAACTCCTCTCGTCCCGAAACCGTCCCGAATGAGATACATTTACGTCCCAAATAGATATTTTACAGTCCCCGGGACGTGGGGACGCCGTTAATCTCGAGCCCTGCCCTCAAGGACCACTGGTGGGGTCCACTGGTTGTAAACCCCTGGTTTAGTTTAAATACTTTTAAATACTTTTACTTCAACGCTACATCGAAGAGGCAAATATTGTAGCCTACTTTGACTCCACTACATTTATTGGAGAACTTTAGCTGTTGCGTCGTGAGCTTGTAGATCTGCTACTTTCAAATCATCTGTATACATTTGAAAAGTTGTGAAATGGCAAATTCATGCACAATGAGCACTTTCTACATTTCGATACCAACATTTTGTATACTTTTACTCAAGCAAAATGTAAATTACAGACCTTTACTTGTATGTCTAAATTGCGTAGTTGATAGTGTTTTACTCAAGTAAGACATTCAAGTCCTTTCTTCCACCACTCACTAAAAGTCATATCCTCCCTTGGTGCCCCCCCCACCTCCCCCCAGCCTCCTTTCAGCACTTTAGAGTGAGTTTCATGCAGCTTTAGCGCTGCTATTGTCCTCATGATGTGAATTTGGTCGGCGCCTCTCGGCACTTACTGTGTTTTCTGTGTTATTTATGTGCCGACGTTTACGCTATTACATTTTTTTAAAGATTTCCCGTCCTTGTCTTTCTGGCATGGCAGCGTCCTGCCGTTCCCAGTCAATCTGTAGTGGAAAACAGACATCGTCGTATTTTAGGTTTTTACTGGCTTAAAGTCATCACATTGTCACACACACGCAGAGAGAGAGAGACAAAGCTGTCATTGTGTTGGGCTGAGTCGTAAGTGAACAGCCAACTCTTAAGACTCTCTCTACTGTACCACCACAAATAGCTGATCTCCTGTACTGTACCTTCTCGTGTAGATCAGCTATGTTGGGTGTGCAACACTGGTGCACGTTAGGGTTGTCCCGATCCGATCATTGTGATCGGAAATCGGTGGCTAATCGTGTCATTTTCAAATGATCAGAATCGGTTAGGAAGAATGAAACATGATCGGGACATCACTAGTATCAATATTACTGTATATCCATATGATGAGATTAGATTGGATGTCGTCTGTGATTTTGGATATTACACTGTTGTAAAATAAGTGTCCTATAAAAATATGAATATCGGGTCGAGAAAAATCGGTATTTGCAGATACTCCAAATCAAATGATCGGGATCGGGAGCAAAAAAAAAAAACGTTATCGGGTCGACCCTAGTGCACGTCTAATTCTGAGTCCAGCTTGAACCACTTGTAACCCTGTCTATGTTGACCGGTGCGCGGCGCCCTCCCAGGGTTCTATAGCCAAATACCGCAAATCTCTGTGACTCGCTCACTCACACTCGCTCACTTCAGCATGGTGGTGTTACGGTGGAACTGGTGACCCGGCTGAAATATGTGACCCTCTTGAGTTCACATAACTTCCATGGAGGTCTTTAAATATGTGGCCTGAAAGCCGCTATAGGTAGAACTCTGCTAATAAACAAACCACAATAATTTACCGCTCGGACACTGACGTTATGCGACGTCAACACGCTGTTTGTTAACACCACCGCCATGCTGGAGTGACCGAGTGTGAGTGAGTGAGTGAGTGGCCGGGACTTTTGGGGTATTGGAATTTGGCTTCTGAAACCAGCTGATATCCGGACTAGAAGCTACGACGTGTGACCTCGCACAGTGTGTTATGACAGCCTGTTATGACATGATGGCCAGAGTAAGGATGCTAGGGTTCATGTGGTTAACCCCCCCCCCCCCCCCCCCCAGTAGATACAGAGCAGTGGAGACGTAATGGCAATTAGTCATTGGCAGGCAGAGTACTGACCTAATGAGGGCAATCAAGCTAAGAGGTCCCAGTCTCTCGCTCACACACACACACACACACACACACACACACACACACACACACACACACACACACAGTTCAGCCAGTGTTCAGGCTCCGGCAGCAGAGGTCACAGGTCAGGGGGCACCATCACATGCACAGCTGGCAAAGATTAACAGCACAGAAACACACACGCACACAGGGGCACAGTCTCTTAAACACACATACACTTTTGAATACATATCACACACATGCCTGCATACAGTTATTCTCACATGTACACAGTCTACAGTCTATACACACTGATTGAAAAGCACATGCACATAAAAACGTGTATTACCTCTTACACACACACGCACTCGCGCGCACACACACACACACACACACACACACACACACACACACACACACACACACACACACACACACACACACACACACACACACACACACACACACACACACACACACACACACACACACACACACACACACACACACACACACACACACACAAACAAACACAAACTTCCAGACATGCGTGGCCACGCTAACAAGCTAAGCACACACAACTGCATATACACAAAGTGTGCCTGTTTAATAGGTCAGAAGCCCTGGTCCCACAACAGGCCATTGTGTGGAAGTGAGCACGCATGCGCATGCGCACACAGACACACACACACACACGCGCACACACAGGGACACAGACAGTGTGTTGTTATCAGTGCTCCAGTCTACATGTATTGTGTCTCCATTGTGTGCATGTGTAAGCATGTATGTGTTTCCAGTAGTGTGCCTTGTGCACTCCTCATTGTTCCCCCATACAGAATAGGCCTTTTGATTTGCTGTGAGGGCAGAATACACACTCACACCACACCACACGCGCACACACACACACACACACACACACACACACACACACACACACACACACACACACACACACCACACACACACACACCGCAAGCACGCATGCACACACGCGCACACACATAGAGGAAACACTCATCAAACTACACACACACACACACACACGCATCGCCCCAGAGTACGGTAGAGCTCACTCTAGCACCCACGTAGCATGTGACCAGCCTAATCAGACCCCTCCTCTCTCCACACACACACACACACACACACACACACACACACGCACACGCACACGCACACACACACACACAGCGACGTCCACAAACTCAAACAGCATGTGACACCTTGTCTAATCGGACCCCCAGCACCCTCCACCCCCGGGCCGCCGCCATACGCAAACACATTTTATTGCCTCCACATAGAGGAAACACTCATCAAACTACACGCACTCACTCATACATACACACACACTCACACCAGGTGTCACAGGTCGTGCACGCACCTGAGTGCGAGCAGCTGGTGCTTTTATTTGTCTATGCGTGCATTTGCGCGTGCTCGCATGTGGATGGGGGGGGGGGGGGGGGGGTGGTGGTTGTGCCAGCCGATGCTGACGAAAGTGGCAGAAAATAAACACAGGACTCATGGGGAGTATTGTAATCCCAACTTCCTGTCACAGTGAGGGCCTATTTACAGCCCAACAATAGGGGAGGTATGGCTTGCCTGTGTGTGTGTGTGTGTGTGTGTGTACATGCAGTGTTTGTGCGTCTCCACTGTTTGCTCTCGGAAATAAAAGCCTGTGTGTGCGCGTGTGTGTGTGCATGCGCTGGAGGTGGTGGCTGTGCGTGTGTGTACATTTGTGTGTGTGTGTGTGTACATTTGTGTGTGTGTGGGTGTGTGTGTGTGTATGGGCGTGGGTGTGTTTGTGGAGTGCTCCAGAAATAGATCGGTGAGCTTACACAGATATCATATTATTATGGGATAAAGCCAATAGCATCATGCACCATTGTTCTTAAAGGGGAACACCCCGTATATTTTTTCCTGACAGACTTTTGATTCACTCGCTGCAAGTTAGTCACCCTGTTCTTTAAAACGCCTGGGCGTTTGTTGATGAATTACTTTAGTGCATACGTACAGACAGACAGACAGCCTTGTTTCTACTCTTTTTATGAACTGCCCTGTCATTTTTGAGCGGTGTTAGTCGCTCCAAGGAACATCTTTGTGTGTCTGTCTGTCTGAGCACAGAATGTCTGTTTGTACCATGACCTATTGACCTGCAGCAGCTGCAGGTTCACGTGTGTGTGTGTGTGTGTGTGTGTGTGTGTGTGTGTGTGTGTGTGTGTGTGTGTGTGTGTGTGTGTGTGTGTGTGTGTGTGTGTGTGTGTGTGTGTGTGTGTGTGTGTGTGTGTGTGTGTGTGTGTGTGTGTGTGTGTGTGTGTGTGTGCGCGCAGCATTGGTGTTTTTCCAGTGTTGGGAGCACGCACAATTGGACAATACCAAAAATCAGTTGATACCCTGTTAGACACTGACACAAAGTATATGGGTGCTCAATTAATGACCAAGCCAACGATAACTATAATTGGTCCGTAATGTCTACATAAACGGCACACAATATTTAAAAACCAAAAATTTAAAATAAATATATTCTAGTCGACTCAACATTTATCCTTCAGAGAATGTGATGGATTTAGAGCAACACGTAATTATGTGATCCTTAGTCCAATAGTCCTTTTTATCAACTTCTCAGCCAAGGCAAATACAGGCTGGTTATTGTGATAACTGCATAGTAGAGAATTAGAGATGACACAGTTTGTTCTGTACAACAGTTAATATTAATACTGTGGCAATGGAAAATGACACCATTTTCATTGCAAATGTCTGTTATTATCAGATCATCTCAAACATAATCCTGGTTAGCAGTTTAATAACTCAATAAATCAATGCTCTTGATATATTAAACTGCATGTAACCAGAACAAACAAAGCCGTTTGTTGGACTCTTGAATGTAATTGGCAAGAAAATAGCATTTGTTTACTCGTCTTCTCAAATTATGGAAGACGTGTAATTTTTTTTCTTTCTCCTTGGTACATGGGGTTAGAAGGACAATAATGCGTGAGAGAGCACACTTTATCCTATTCCACACTCAATAATATGCATGCGTTTATATTTGAACATGTAGGCCCCCCCAATTTATCCACAGGCTCGTACATTTACCGTTTTATTGTCTGAATATAATATATAATTCCATGACTAATATAAACACACTGCAGTCGGAAGTCTATATTATATGATTGTGTTATAGAACAAACTGTGCTCTCTGGTCATGATACTGGATGTCCATCAAACTGAGGTTTTAAGACAGTATAGTATATGATAGTCTAGTATAGTATATGGTTTAGTACGTAACTTGATTATTAAATGTGTTGTCATAGTACCTAAGTGCTTATGTTCAATGTTCCCATTTTTTCTCCCCTCTTCATTTCTCTCTCTCTTTCTCTCACGTGCACTCTTACGTGCTCTCTCTCACACACTCCCAGTCAGTGTCTCTTTCCCCCTCTTGTGTGTGTGTGTGTGTGTGTGTGTGTGAGAGAGAGTGTTGATATCTGTATGTTTTGTACAGTACATCAGGTTTGTGTAATCTTGCCTAATCCGTGGGCTCCAATCTCTCTCTCTCTCTCTCACACACACACACACACACACACACACACACACACACACACACACACACACAGACAGGGTGGGCTTGCTGGAAAGCTTTTACTAAGTCTAACATAACATTGTTCAATCTTATTCTATCATACAGCAGGGAGCAGGATAGAGAGGTTTCCCTGGATGTACATAATACATATACACTTGGTGTGTGTGTGAGAGAGAGAGAGAGAGACATTGTGTCAGGTCAAAGGTGAAATTGCAATCAGACTATCAGAGTGTGTGTGTGTGTGTGTGTGTGTGTGTGTGTGTGTGTGTGTGTGTGTACTCGTGGCTCGTGCACGTGAGCAGTCTGCACACGTGGGTGTTTCCATGCTTAGTTGTGTGTGTGTGTAAGGCGAGTGCGGTGGGCAGCTAAACACAGGCGCTCAAAGAATCCCTTTCTTCTCTTTTGAAGTGAGTTCAAATGCTCTTCAAAGAGAGAGAGAGAGAGACACAAGAGAGAGGGAGAGAGAGGGAGGGAGGGAGGGAGACGGAGAGAGAGAGGGAGGGAGAATAGGAAAAGGGCGACCTTTCGGTCTTGTTCTACGCATTAGCAACATGCGCCGCATGTAACAGCCGCGCATCAACGGCTTGTCATCTGGCTGTACATCCTGCCATCCCACGACACGGAACCAAGTGGACCAGGCCATGTGTGAAACAAACCAGGAGAATAACAAATTAAATTATAGTCATTTTATAACCAGTAAAGTGGAGTTGAAGGTGTCTGTTTTGTTTGGGCTGTATACATGCGATGAGCTTTAGTTGCAGCCCTTCACCAGACTATTATTCTTATTATTTAGCTACATTGCTGTCTTTTCTTTTGGAGTGTTGGGTTAAAACCTAATCTGCATTGTATTGCGATTGTAATTGGTGACTTTTGCCTTTGAACAATTGAAAGGCACACTGCTGTGTGTCGGAATGGGAAAACCTTATTTATTTTAGCTTTTAGTCCAAATAAGAAATAATCTTGCATTAAGATTGCATAAAACATTACTATTGTGATATGGCATAATAATTGTAAGAACGGATCGGAAAAATCGGTATCGGCATGTCTCAAAATCAAATGATCGGATCGGTAGCAAAGCAACCGGGACATCCCTAGTCGTGAGAAGTTGAGCCCCAGTGAGGTTCTGAAATGAATGTAACTTTTCAGTGTCACTCATCAGTTGGGTCTTCCTACTGTGGCCTGTCCTTTTGGCTCCTCCTCTCCTATCTCCTATCTCCTCTCCTCCTCAGCCATTGTGAGTGCCTCCCCTAGAGCAAATTACATGGCGCTTTGTCTCTGGCGTAAACAATGTTTTCAACAGTACAGGCCTGTCCTGTCTCTGTGTATCCCCTTCTCTCTCTCTCTCTCTCTCTCTCTCTCTCTCTCTCTCTCTCTCTCGCTCTCGCGCGCCTCAGGGGACAATCAAGAGCAGAGCGAGGGATTTAAGAGTGGGGGTGGAGGGGGTTGATGAGACACAGAGAGAGAGAGAGATATCGGAGGGATAAAGTGAGATGAGGGAGGATGGAG
This sequence comes from Protomyctophum parallelum, assembly GCF_964188405.1. NCBI lineage: Eukaryota > Metazoa > Chordata > Actinopteri > Myctophiformes > Myctophidae > Protomyctophum > Protomyctophum parallelum. The sequence goes on along the minus strand of NC_139698.1, from coordinate 24,309,047 downwards.
GTTAAGTTAAAAAGAGCAACAGTCCGTGGTCACAAAAGAGTCCAGCAAGTGTAATAAGCATCCTGTACTAAGACAGAGACAGACCAGGCTGTCTGTCTGGCCATAGTCTGATAATGATAGTCAGCAACGCTGCACATTACACACACACACACACACACACACACACACCGTAGCACACTGTTGATTTCCTCTACTAAACCTATGATGAAAAATGTTCGTCGACTACCTTTTTTTCACTGACAAAAACTAAAGAAAACTAAGCCATGATGACTAAATATATTATATATCAAATAAAAACTAGACTAAAATGTCAGGAAGGGACTAGTGGACAAGAGATCCAGTAGAAGTCATTTTACACTTGGTTGCATGCTGAAAATAGCATCGATTACGACGGCATCAAGGCCCTTCAAAATACATTTTAGTTGACTTAATCAACTGTAGATTTAGTCTACTAAAATCGTATGATATTTAGTCGATTAAAACTAGACTAACACTAAAACATGCACAGGTGACTAAAATAAGACTAAACTAAAATAGAAATTTGCTGCCAAAAACAACACTGCCGCAGCAGCACACTCATTGACCGCCTGGAGTAGGACACAAGACATTCAGCCCTCACATTTAAGCAAAATTGGTGAATGTAAAAAAGAAAAGTAATAATATTGGTATTCATTAATTTACTTACTTTCTGAGTCATAATACTAATTCAAGTGAGTTATATAAACAAACGCGTGACATGCACTGCGGTTGGGGTTACAAAGTCAAAGTCAAACGATTTGTCACACACGTTACCGCAGTGACATTTGTTCTCCACATTTGACCCGTCTCTTGGAGCGGTGAGCTGCAGCCATGCATGCCGCGCCGGGGATCGAACCCCGACCTCCCAGTTTCAGGGCGGATACTCTAACCACAAGGCCACTGTCTGGTTAGGGTGACGTTAGGTAGGTTGTCTAATGTCAGTCGGACCAATAGTATGTCGAAACTAAAGCCTGTACCCAAACAAACATATACAGACAGTCTTCCTCTCCCCCCCCTCCCTCCCTCCCAATCTCCCTACATGGGCATGTGACCTCATCACAACAGAGACTGTTGCCTCACAATGCCGGTTTGTGCTGACATCAGGCATATCCACAATTTGGGCCCAAGTCAAGTTAGTCAACCATACCGCTGCTGCTGCTACTACTCATGTCTCAACGCTCTGAGAGAGTTGTGTGTGCCGAGTTCTCTCTTTCTCTCTCTCTCGCTCACATACTCGCTTTGTCTGTGACTCACTCACTCACTGTCGCTCACTCATTCTCTCTCTGTGGTCTGAGTGAGTGTGGAGGTCAGTGACCATGACACACAGAGGTTACATAAAGGGGGACATTAAGGAGGATGTTACATAAAGTACCAGGGGAGGATAAAGGTTCATAGAAATGCAACCTTATAGACCTCTGTAGCCCTGAGAAAGACAGAGAGAGATGGTTAGAGTAAGAGGGAAAGGGGGCAGGGTAGGGGGGGTTAGAGAGAGAGAGAGAGGGCATTACGTAAACAGATAATGTCGTGCTGCTGTTGGCGTTGCTTTAGTCAGTGTTACATAAAGAGATGGGACCATTTAGCAGAATGAATGACGTGATGTGTGTGTTTGTGTGTGTGTGTGTGTGTGTGTGTGTGTGTGTGTGTGGGTGGGGGGGTGGGTCCTTTAGCCTTAAAAACATCCTCCCTGTTTTTTTTCTACCTCCTCCTGTGTCCAACATGGCTGGATGTGGAGGAAATGTGATGCAGCACATGTATCGCACACCATGCTTTAGCACACCATGTAATGTTGCTCCCACACAAGTCACACACACAGTACCTTATATATATATAGTACTCTCGTCATGTGCACTACATGCATGTCCTATGTTGGGAGCTTAGATGGCCCTAATGCTGTTAGGCTACAAAGGCTGATGTCTGATCTTTTTATTGTCTGTTTGCCACGCACGCACGCACACACACACCTCTCATCTCTGGGTGGTCTGTGTGTAGATTAGCAACCAACCATATATACAGTATGTATTTTAAACCCTTATTTATCCAGGTAGGATCACTGGGTACTATCAGCAATGCCCTGCTTCACACTTACACACACAGGCACACACGCACGCAAACACACACACATACGCACGCATGCACGCACGCACACACACACAAGCTTCCCACTACAACCACAGTCTTGTACTGTTTGTTAGCCAGAGTGTTGGTCATTCACTTAAGCAGACAGATTTTGACCTGCTATGAGTCAAGTGTGCTTGTATTGTGTATATAAGAGGACCCAGTGTGTTTGATTTTAACCAGGACGTGCTCTCTCTCTGTCTGTCTCTCTCTCTCTCTCTCTGTCTCTCTCTCTCTCTCTCTCTCTCTCTCTCTCTCTCTCTCTCTCTCTCTCTCTCTCTCTCTCTCCCCCCCCCCCCCCAGGTATTACTACAATAAGAGGATCCTCCATAAGACCAAAGGCAAGAGGTTCACCTACAAGTTCAACTTCAACAAACTGGTCCTCGTCAACTACCCCTTCATTGACATGGGCTCTTCTGGTACGTGTGAGTGTATGCGTGTGAGTGCACGCAGACATCACCTAATCCTACAATAGGATAGCTAGATTACATAGGATTACACCAAAGACCGCTATACGTATATTATATCTAATCAACAGACCTCTTGTCTGTCTGTCTGTCTCTCTCTCTCTCTCTCTCTCTCTCTCTCTCTCTCTCTCTCTCTCTCTCTCTCTCTCTCTCTCTCTCTCTCTCTCTCTCACTTTCTCTATCTCTCGTTCTCTCTCCCTTCTCCTAGGTGGCTGAGTGCTAATGTAGCATAATGCCCATGTGTTGCATAAACATAGTTGTAAAAAAACGATTGCATATCTTTATTATAGTTTTATCTTTTCGTTGAATAAGCCTCTGCCTTTCTTCCTTTTGAGTTTGATCTTGTGCTCTTTACTGTATTCTTTTTCTGAAGTCGTGACCGTTAATCCATGCATGTTCCAATTTAACGTAGTTTATCAATACCGTTATTGGTGAAGATGTCTCAAAACCACTTGCATCGCGAGCTTGAATTCAGCTCCTGATCTGCCTGACACCCATGTGAAATCACTAAACGTTTCCCCCCTGTGTCGTCCCCCTCCCAGGGAGCGGTGTTCCGCAGAGCGCCCCTCCGGTCCCCTCCGGCGCCGGCTCCCACTTCCGCTTCCCGCCGTCCGCCGTCCACACGCCCTCCGAGGTGCTGTCGCCCAACGAGGAGCTGCGGAGCCCCGGGGGCATGTTCAGCGCCGTGGCCCGGCGCATCGCCCGCGGCTCGGTCAGCGACTGCAGCGACGGCACCTCCGTCAACTCGGAGATCGAGGAGGGCAACGGCGTGCCCGGGGACGAGAGAGGAGGAGGTGGGGAGAGGGGAGGAGGAGGTGGAGGAGGAGGAGGAGTGGGATACAGGAGTATAATCCACCCCCGTCTGTCACACGAGTCGCTGTTCCGCATGTACAGCGGTGCCGGGCACCCGGGGAGCCGGGGCCCCCCCGGGGGCCACCGGGGCCACCAGGAGAACCTGTCCCCGTTCCCCGTGTCGCCCCTCCCCGGGCCGGGCGGCAGCGGGCTCCTGGCGCCTCCCTCCCTGTCGCCGGCGCTCTCCATGACCCCGTCCTCCCACCTGCCCTACACCCCGTCCCCCACCCTCTCCCCCATGCTGGGCTCGCACTTCTCCTTCAACCCCGAGGACATGAAGCGCTACCTGCAGGCGCACACACAGTCGGTGTACAACTACCACCTCAGCCCGCGCGCCTTCCTCCACTACCCCAACATCATCATCCCCCAGCCGCACCGCCTGCCTGCCGACAAGGCCAACGCCGAGCGGGACAGGGGCGGCGAGCGGCCGGGCGGTGGTGAGAGGGGCGGAGGAGGAGGAGAGAGGCACCACCACCCGTCCCTGGCCCACCACCACCACCACCACCACCACTCCGCGCCGCACTCGGCCCACGCCCTCTCCCACCCCATCAGCCACCACGCCGCGCTGCACCTGGGCGAGGAGCCGCCGCCGCACATGTCGCCCTTCAAGTTCAAGCTGCAGCCGCCGCCGCTGGGCAGGAAGGGGCAGCAGAGGGACGGCGGCGGCCAGGGCACGCCTGGCGGCCGGCAGAGCTCCCTGTCGTCGTCCTCCACCTCCGGCCTGGGCTCGTCGCTGTCCTTCGGCAGCGACCTGAGCTCGGCCAGCGGCTCGGGCCTCGTGTCCAACTCCTCGTCCACGCAGTCGCTCAACAGCGCCGGCCTCCCCAAGATCAAGGTGAGACGGAGACACGGTAGTTTTAGTTAGTTTAGTTAATTAGTTTGTTTTTTTCTTCCATACAAAACATCAGTATTTTTTCTTATTCTTATTCTGGAAAAAATAAAAGGGTATAGACTGAAGCCTAGGCTTATTACGTCTACCCTTTTGTGCATTAAATTAAAATAATAAAAATTAAAATATATATGTACATCCCTTTTACAGGTCCTCAAACAACATTTCTACTGAACAGTGCAACATTCAAGTTTTGTTTTTGTTTTTTTTGAAAAACAGGCAAAAAAAAAACAAGCTAAACAATATGCTAATAATCGTCACAGTAGTAACATTTTCACACAAAACCAAAAGAAACAAATGCCACTTGAATTGAATGGTAGAAACCATGTTGTGCAGGTTAACCCATTCAGGCCTGACGTCGAAATAAATAAATATAAAGTATTCTAAATAAAAAAAAAGGGGTTCCCTCCAAAATGGTTGTGACTGTAGAATCCCATGGTAGTAATGAGATGGAAATACACAGTCAAACACCACGGAGGCAACTTAACTTCTAGTACGTCTCAATGAAATTGTGGAAATGTAATACTTGGTGAAGCCTTAGTAAACATTCTAATAATAATAAAAAATAAAGCATAAATACGAGTGAAAAAAGGTTACACAGGTTAGTCTGGAGAAACATTATCATTGTAAAGATCTTTACACACCGGGGGCATAGTGAGAAATCAGTGAAAAATCAACCCTGTTCCGAAGGGAAAAAATCATTACTTTATCACTGTACAATATTTGCATTCTGTGTGGATGTACTTAATGAGTCACGACTCAGATTTCAGATTTCAGATTTTTATTGAAGGGACAGCCCCTTGAGATGCTGCATCTCATTTACAAGAGGGACCCATAAACAAACAAAATACAGAAAAGCATACTGTACACAAATACACAAAACATGCAGTACACAGATACAAACGGATATACAAATACATACATATATACACAAATAGCTTGCTCACCCTCTTCCACCTACACCACCAACCACCACATAATACACAATGGAGATAAGGTCACAGTGCAAATATTTCAGGGTCATAAATGGTTACAGTCGGGTTAGAAGCATAGACAAGTTGAGTCTAGATGTGAAAGTAAGGAGGTCCTGAAGCTACTAAATGATGAGATGGATCAAGAGATGGAGGGAGGTTGTTCCAATCGAATGGGGCTTTGTAGCAGAAAGACCTCCTCCCAACCACTTTGGAGATTTTGGGGATTTTAAAGTAAGGGTATTGTAGATGTCTTAGTGGATAGGATGCGGTAGACTGAGTCAGGTACTGTTTTAAGTAAGCAGGGCACCTAGAATAAATGCATTTATAAATGAAGAGAAACCAGTGTAGTTGCCGTCTAGATTTAGGCTGCAGCCAATTGAGTGATTTGTACATGAGGCAGTGGTGGGTATCATAAGGGCATCTCAATACAAACCTGCACAGGAGTTATATAAAACATTAGAGGCTTAAGATGAGAGTGTTGTGTTCTGATACACAGCATCTGCGTAGTCAATAAGGGGAAGTAACACTTGAGCAATAATTATTTTCCTAACATCAAAGGAAATGCAATTAATAGAACGGTAAAGTGAGCTTATAGGCAACCATATGTTTCTTTAGTAATGTAATCTATATGTGGTTTGAAGGTAAGCTCTGGTCGAGCCACACTCCCACTCACCAGTTTGGAAAGAAATATACCTTCGGGTTAATTCATCGTACAACTAAAACGGTGTGTAAGGAGACGTTTTGAAAGCCTCAACTCTCTCTCAATGCATCTACCCGTTGTTTTGTTTCCACCAATTCTCTCTCTCTCTCTCTCTCTCTCTCTCTCTCTCTCTCTCTCTCTCTCTCTCCTCTCTCTCTCTCTCTCTCTCTCTCCGTCTGTCCAGGTGGAGCCCATCTCCGACATCGAGTCAGAGGAGGAGGTGGAGGTGACGGACATCAGCGACGAGGACCCCGACGAGCGGGACGAAGACTATGAGCTCTTCTCGGCCCGCCACGGCCGGGCCCCGCTCCCCCACCACCCCCACCTCCACCTCCACCAGCCGCCCCACCACCTCCACCACCTGCTCAACGGCACGGCCGCTCACCACCACCTCCACCACCACCATCCTCAGCACCACCAGGCCGACGAGGACCTGGACGAGGACGTCTTCAAGGCCCCCGCCCCGCCGCCACCCGGGCTCCTGTCGCCCTTCTTCGCCCCCTCTTCCTCCTCCTCTTCCTCCTCCTTTGCCCACGGGCCGTACGGCGGCGCGGGGAGCTCCGTGAAGAGCGAACCGGCCGACTGCGCGGCGGACGACAACAGCACCCCTCCGCCTCCTCCCTCCCCGTCCCACGGGGGCGTGGGGGGCGCGGCAGCACCGCCCGGCTCCCAGACCAAATGCATCCCGCTGAAGCTGCGCTTCAAGCGGCGCTGGAGCGAGGACCAGCGCATGGAGGCGTCGTCATCGTCGTCGACGTCATCGTCGACGCCGGCCTCCTCCTCCGCCCTGCCGGAGGAGTCTGACGACAAGAAGGTGCGCGGCGAAGAGAGGGAGCGAGAGAGGCAGCGGAACGGCCAGCGGACGGAGGACGAGGCCATGGAGGAGAACGGGACGGGCAGCCCGCCGCGGTCGCGCTCCCCCCCGCTGGGCTACAACGGCTCCCTGGCGCCCTCCTCCTCCTCCACCCCTTCCTCCCACCTCCTCATGGCCGCGCACCGGCGCGTGAGCGCCGAGCTACACCGTGCCACCGCGCAACTGTCCCTGGAGAACAAAGACTGCTGATCTCTCCCTCTCTCTCTCTCTCTCACACACACACACACACGGCTCAAACACTAACATGTCAGTCAAGAAAGGGAGTTCCACCGCAGCTCAGGTCAGGGTCAGGCAGCAGGTCCGGAGCGTCACAGGAGGAGGACGACACAAAATGACTCAAAGAGCAAAGGCACTGGAGCTGCTCGCTCGCTTGGACGGATGAATTAATCAGGGTGCGAGTAGTAGTACTACAGTGACAACGTTTCTATGTGAAATATACGTCTTCATCAGGTCATCAAACTAACATGCAGTTGCAGTTCAGTGGAGAGAGGGAGGGAGGTGTAATGGACCCGCTCTCCACTACCCCCCCACCCCAATACTGAAACCTCCCGGGAACCGTACCCGACACCCGAAACCTCCCTGTGAACTGAGAGTACACACACACACACACACACACACGCTCGCGCACGGTTAGGATCAGGGCTCCTCTAAGACTTCCTCACAAGGAGACGAGGGGAGATGAGGAGGAGGAGGAGGATGATGATGATCGGTGGAATATATCCCAGTCCCACCTCTCTTCTTCCTCCCGCTTTCAGACAACACTTCTTATCGACCTTCTCTGTGTGACCAGCCGCCACCAGCCCAGCAACGGCAGCCAGCAGGAACACGGGGACGTTTGTGTACCTACATTTGTGCTATTTCTTTACACTGAAACGTTGACAGGGCTTGGGAAAAAGAAAAGGAAGAGAAAAAGTGCCTGAATCTAAAACTCTCAGCCCTGGAGTTCGAGGAACATGGAACGGAGCCAAACGAGGGGGAAAGAAAACAGGGAGGAGTTTTAGGGGGGGGGCGAGAGAAATCTTACGTTTATCCCTGTTTTACTTTGGACATGCCAGGGACAGATTAACAGGAGCGCTCATCTCCAACGGCAGTGGGTGGCAACTCCTCCCAAAATCTGACCCACTCCACTCAGGGAAGCCGATCGCTGTATGTTCATTGGACACACACACATACATACACACACAGAAGCTTTTCTCATGGACCTTATGCAATGGACACTGCTACTCAAGGACCACAATTATTACACGCACACACACACACACACACACACACACACACACTCGCCATCACTCTCTGGCACACTGATCTCCAAGAAAGTTTGACCTTTTGTATATCCTTCTATCTCTTGTGGCTTTCTCTCTCTCTATCCCCCTCTAATACCTCTCCCCCTCTCTCATTCTGTTTGTGGACCACCATGTATAATGATCAGGACTTGGGTTCAGAGAGCAAGTGACCTGAAGTGAATGGGAAAGGAGAGCCGAGGAGGAGAGTGGAGGAGGAGTAGATCAGGACCTCCCTGCGGTGAGGAGAGTTGTGGAGTTGAGGAGGTGGGTGAAAGAGCTCTTGTGGGAGGTGTTTTTTAGGGTAGGGATGGTGAGGTAACCTGCTATCCTGAAGGTCTAGGCTTGCTAAACCGTAGCCTCTATGAGCTAACGGCTTAACTACTTTAAACCCGGCATCCCGAAAATAGACGATCGTTGTAGATTGTGAGCTTGTAGATCTGCTATTAATTGCGCCCACACTGTCGTACGGCGAAGTATAAATCAGTCTTAAATCATCGGTTCATTTATATTAGGCAACGTGTTTTGCGTGAGAGAAATGAGTCGTACTTTTAACAAAAATAAAGTGTTGTCGGCACAACTTATCAAGCGAGTGCCACTGGACGCACAGGCCACGGTTTCCCCACAAGTCCTCTAGTTCACCAGCTTGAGCCGTCGTAACAATCATAGTCTTGTTAGTGTTAACCTAAACCAGCAAAAGTTCACAAGCACACACACATGCACACAAACAAACACACACACACACACACACAAGCACGACACTGCCTTTAGCGCCTCGCCTTGCTCTTTCTCTCCAGGTGCGTCCAAGTTGCTTAAATTGCGTCCATGTTTCCCTGTTGTACTCGTTGACAGAGTACTTGGTGCCGTGCCCATTATCGTGGTACTTGGATGCCAGTCTATGATGTCCGCACAACGACGTCATATTCATGTCATCTCTATATGGGCATAAAAGGGACACAGGCAGGCAAACAGACTGTTCTAAATTCTATGAAATTAAAAGGGGACACAGTCTGTCCTATGAAATTAAAAGGGGACACAGTCTGTCCTATGAAATTAAAAGGGGACACAGTCTGTCCTATGAAATTAAAAGGGGACACAGACTGACATATTTTTCTGGACAACCGCTGATCCGACCAATGTCCCACAGCGCATCACTCCCTCGGGTCCACAGCGATACAGACTCAGATTTCGCACATTTTTAGATATAAAAACTACAAAATAACAGTCACTTCAATTTGTACCATTGCTCTGCCATCTTATACAAATTTACAATAGACCAGGCAGAGTAATGATTGTCCGCCCCCAGAGGAATTGTGGGATCTGTAGTTAATAAGTGAGATTTTTAGCTAAGAGACTGAGAGCCAAAGATGGAGAAAGAGCGAGGAAATGCGTAGACCGCGCGCACACACACACACACACACACACACACACACACACTGCCTCTCTATGCCTTGTTTTTATATATATATATTATGTACAAAGTCCCACAACTGAGCTCTAATAATACACACATATACAAACTATATCTTTATATATTCTATATGAAATTATTAAAGAGAGAGATTTTAAAAAGAATGCGTTGCATTTGAATGACTTCAGGACTTTTACTTTTGTTATGTTGTGAGCTGTCATACTGACATACTGGGTATAATGGGAGGGGGATGGGCGGGCGGTGAGGAAGGGGAGGGGAATATTGAAATGGTTTTCCCGGTAGCAGCAGAGGCAGCGCAGTGGGCTGGCCAGCGAGCAGCACCACAACCGGGTCAGAAAGAACCTGCCCCTACAAAACAACGCATGGTTTAGAACTCATGGGACACACGCAGCGGGTTTCTCTGCTTCCACACTCGATACACACACGCAGTAGCCATTACTCCAGTCTCTTAACTGTTTGTACAGGCCGTTGCGCTGCAGCGTGGCTGGAGTTGGCCCGTGGCTTCACGCCACCTCCAGGGCCGGTGGGTTGTGAGTGTGTGTGCGCGCGCGCGTGCACGTGAGTGTGTGTGTGAGCCCTGCGTCTTACCGAAGTGGAAATCCTGTCTCTTTTCCTTTATGACAGTTAGCCTAATACTCTCCACAATTCCCAGCAGCTCTGGATTAGTAGTCGAGGCTCCCAGGCCAGTTAAGAAGCCAGAGAGAGAGAGAGAGAGAGAGAGAGAGAGAGAGAGAGAGAGAGAGAGAGAGAGAGAGGTGAGGGAATGAGGGCGTTAATGATTACTGCAAGATATCCTGGAAAAAAGTATGACATGTGAGGCCTGACCTGAAATGCCCTCCCCTGAAGCCACACACACACACACACACACACACACACACACACACACACACACACACACACAGAGATTGCTTCATGCACGTGTTCCACATACATTGCTATACTGTGGGCCCTGTATTTGTTGTCCCGACTGTCTGTACGTTGTCAATATCAGTGGAGACGAGTCAGATTGACATCTGATTGGTTGCTTCCGGCATGTTGACCCACTCAGCTTCCCCCCCAAGCCGGCCGAAACTGGCGAGACAGACAGAGACAGATCTATAGCAGGGGGACTGTGGGATATTATAACCCCCCACCCCTCCCCCCTCGGGCCCATCGGATTCTTCCTCATCGCACCCCCGTGGTCTGGGATGGAGCATGTGACAGCTACTACACACACACACACAGAACTCATGGAGAACCGGCGAGTAATCCACCAACCTGTCTGTGTGTCTGTTTGAACCGACGGCAGCCTCATGAACTACTGTCTTCATATCCAGTTAACACACCGCCCGCTTTCTGCATTCTTTAATTCATTAAGACCTGAGGACACACATCTGTGTCACCGTAGCTTTTAACCCAGTTTAACCATTGTTTTAAACTTTCGCTGTTGGAAAAAATAGCAGATCTGCTATTTATTTATTTTTAATCGTGAACATGCGGCGCAAATATTTGAATGTATATTTCACAGTGGAAGTTTTTTAAACTCAAATCTTTGCTTCTGAGGGGGTGTCTCTGGAACAACATGTTTTGTGATGTCCCCATCAAATATAATATATATCATTCTGGGGGGGGGGGGGGGGGGGGGGGGGGGATTGTGGGAGCACCACTGATAAAGAAAATAGTTTTTTTTCAGAAACCTGATAGGATTTCGAAGACATTTCGTAGAATCTGGTCTCAGGTCTTAATGGGTTAATTCATTCTCTCTCTCTCTCATTAACTACTCCATCTCTCGTTGCATTCTAACTGAAGTGTTGTCTGAGTTCCTGCTAAACCGTGGCGTGATCTCACTCAACCGTGACTGGGGGGGACGGGGGACGAACGACATTGACAGACTCGCTCTCCCCGTACGTTTTTATTTCATTTTTGTTTATTTTCATTCATGTTTTTCTTTTCTGGTGTCTATATTGCTGTCCCATGATTATTGTTGTTGTTGATATTATTATTATTCTCGTTAGGTCATTTTACCTCCTGGCATTATTATCATTATTATTATGGTAATTATTATTATTGTTATTATTATTATTATTATTATTCCGCAGGCTCTCTTAGAATCTTGCTTTCTACAGTATACATCCACCATCTGATTTAGAGCTTGGGTTGACATGGAAGCCCTGCCGCCCCTGCCTGGTTAACCCCTTGACCCCTGCCCCCCGGTCACCAGCCCCACTGTCTTTGTGGTCATTTTAACAATTGTAAGATAAGAGAGAAAAAAGAAAAAAAAGCAACGTGTAATATGACTTCAGAGAAGGACAGAGAGGGAGCTACCGGGGGGGTGGTGGGGGGCCGGGACTTTTAGGATTTTTTTTTCCGTTATCCTGTATTGTGATTTTTATTTTGTAATATCTCTACTCTCTCTCTCTCTCTCTCTCTCTCTCTCTCTCTCTCTCTGTCTCTTTTGCTCTCTTGTACATTTTTTTATTTCTTGTTCCATTTTTGGGATGGGGGGGAGGGAGGGAGGGAGGGGTTGTATCAATTTTAACAGAAAAGGAAAAGGAAAAAAAAGAGGTAAAAAAAGTTGTGTATTGTTTTACCGTGTAAAGTTCTATATCTTTATCGCTCCCTCTCTCTTTCTCCACAACGAGCCGTTATGTAACGCTCCGGAGCGTCAAAGAGAGCTTAACAACACCATGACGTAACATTATGACTTTTCTCCACATTAATTCTTTTTCGTGTTCATTTTTATTTTTTTCAAAAACTTGTAATTAAGCTGTAATCGGGGTTAATTAAAACTGGTTAAAACCAATTACACTAGTTTTGTATCTGTCATTTGTGCACACACACACACACACACACATTCGCACACACACACACTCGCACACGTGCACACACACATACACACACACACACACACACACACACGTTGTGCACGTTTCAGTTACACACACTACTACTAAACTAATATTTTTTCTGGGATGTTTGTAAACAGAAATGTTTATACGTTTGACCTTTTTCTTATCCACCAATCAGCTGATGGTCACACGATGAGTATCAATAATGCGTTTAATCAAGATCAGTATCAATGATGCGTTTAATCTGCTTCTGCCTCGTGTTCATCAGCTCGTTGAGTCAAAGGAACTGGTTTATATATACATACTGTCTCAGCAGAAACAGCAGATATGCGTTGTTGTGAGCTTGTACATCTGCTCTTTTCACTGCAAGACACGGTTTTCAACCTGTGGTCCGGGGACCAATCAGTGGTCCTTGAGAGGATTCCAGGTGGTCCACCAGCTAAATGATGGGAGAGTTGGTAACCAAATGGACCCTTATAGGTCTTTAACTCTCTTTGAGAGCGTAAAATGAAACCAAATGGACCCCATGGAACGTCCATTTGCCTGGCACCAACATCAAAACGGCATGGAATTGTGGACAACATCTTAATGCAACAATAACAAAATATTCTTCAGTTTTGGATCTGAGAGGCTAAATGTCATCAAGTGGTGGTCCGTGGCTCAAATGCTGAATAAAGTGTGGGCTTATTTTGTGCTAATTTTGTGGTTTCCTCACATACAGGCATGATGTGTTCAAAAGAGAGAATGATGCAAGAACAAAACGGGAGGAAGGAACTTAAGAGCAACATTATTTTTAAAGCTAGTAGTTGGACATCCATTTGCTAATTCAGTATCTGTGTTTTATTTCTTCTTTACACCTGATGAACATCACACAGTGGCGTTCAGTGGCGTGCACAGATAGACACTAGGTGGTGCTAGAGCACCTGCCCTTTGCCCTCTGGACAGCAATGTGCCCTTTTGAAGAAAAAGAAAGAAGAAAAGTTTGTACAGTACAGTATGTGGACCGTGGTGACATCGATCAATTCTTGATAAAAAGCTTCTAATACATTATTTATGCCCCAAAATCTATAAATCTCACACTATTTAGGAAACCGGCCGGTTCCACGCACTGAACAAGGTACCCTTTTTTCATTTGAGCACCTGCCCCTCTAAATGTCTGTGCACGCCACTGGTGATATTTTTGGTAGCATTGTTACATTACTCGATACTGCCTATAATGCTGGTATCAACAAGTATGTTGGTCTATGCCATTCCGTTATTATCATATTATCACATCATGATCTGTTATTTGCAGCCATCAATTATTTTGTATTTTGAATGCTTCAGTTGCTGTTGCACTATTGTTTTATACTCTTACTGTACAATTTACATTATTATTTTACTAGCTTGTAGATGCACTTCAACAATGGATTATTATTTTTTTAATTTATTCCTAGATCAGTGGTTCTCAACTTCTCAAACCTTTTTAATTTCACGCACCCCCATAACTCTGCGAGTGTACAACTGCGGGTCCATTTGTACACACTCAGAGTTACAGACCTGTAAGGGTCCATACACTCTCAGAATTACAGACCTGTAAAGGTCCATTTGTACAATCAGAGTTACAGACCTGTAAGGGTCCATTTGTACACTCTCCGAGTTACAGACCTGTAAGGGTCCATTTGTACACTCTCGGAGTTACAGACCTGTAAGGGTCCATTTGTACACTCTCGGAGTTACAGACCTGTAAGGGTCCATTTGTACACTCTCAGAGTTACAGACCTGTAAGGGTCCATTTGTACACTCAGAGTTACAGACCTGTAAGGGTCCATTTGTACACTCAGAGTTACAGACCTGTAAGGGTCCATTTGTACACTCAGAGTTACAGACCTGTAAGGGTCCATTTGTACACTCAGAGTTACAGACCTGTAAGGGTCCATTTGTACACACTCAGAGTTACAGACCTGTAAGGGTCCATTTGTACACTCAGAGTTACAGACCTGTAAGGGTCCATTTGTACACTCTCAGAGTTACAGACCTGTAAGGGTCCATTTGGAGCCCCGTCAAGGAACCCCCGAGAGTCCCTGGACCCCACTTTGAGAACCACTGTCCCAAGATTAGTTTTTAAATCACACACTATCGGTATCAGACCGTTCCTCACCCAGGAATCAGCCCAGCTCCTAATCCTGTCTTGTCAAAACTCGACTATTGTAACTCCCTCCTTACTGGCCTACCAGCATGTGCACTTAAGCCTCTCCAGCTGATCCAAAATGCAGCAGCTCGCTTGGTCTTCAACCAGCCAAAATTCTCACATGTCTCCCCCCTGCTCCGCTCCCTCCACTGGCTCCCGGTCGCTGCCCGCACAGAATACAAAACTCTGATGCTGGCATTCAAAGCAACCAAAGGTATGGCTCCCCCATATCTTACAAGTATGATTGAACCCTACAAACCCTCCCGCGCACTCAGATCAGCCAACGCAGGGAAACTGGAAGTACCCTCACTAAAAACGCCGGGACAACGCTCCACACGTCCCAAACTCTTCTCCCTTCTGGCTCCAAAACTGTGGAATGCACTTCCCATTGCAGTCAGAACTGCAGCATCACTCCCAATCTTCCGCCGTAGCCTGAAAACCCACCTTTTCAGACTCCATCATGGCCCATAGCACTTACCCTAACCCCTTAGATAGCATTTCTGTTGGCTTAGATAGCATTTGACACAGATTTATAGCATGTTATGTAGACAGCACTATAATTGTATTGTATATAGTCATAGCACGCCATAGTGCATATGTATAGCATAGTAGTGAATATGTATAGTTTATTATGTATAGTGTATGTATAGTTTCATCATATAAATATTCCACTGTTACCTTCTTAGCTTACGCATGTCTCATGATAAATGCTTTTATGTGATGTATTCCCATGCTTTTGTTCTTGCTTAAATGTAAGTCGCTCTGGATTAAGAGCGTCTGCTAAATGCCTAAATTGTAAATTGTAAATTGTCAGGGGGGAAACTGTTGGGCATCATTCAACTGCTACCTAGAAATGACTTGCGTAACTATGAGTCAGCAGGCGGGTTTAGGGATCTTACTAAAAAGGGCACCAACTACCGTAATTTATACTACATCATACGATGAAATTAAGCAGAGCGTGGCTGTCGCGGCAATCAACCCTTTTGACTTTTCCATTAAGGGATAACCACTGTAAAATAGCATGCGCACTAGTCTAGATCAATAGGGATGGCACAGCAATCACTTCAGGGTTCACACCCTTCACCCTAGGCCTAGAACACCAGTTAATAATTACATTACACTGATTCTGAATGAGCTTTTTCTTCTGTTTCTGACCATATAGCAGCAGTGACCGACAGATAATATGTATCTGTGGAGATTAAAATGGTCAACCTTAACAGGCCGAGGCGGTGTTCCAACGCATGAAGCACGGGTGTTGTACCTTGTCCCTTTCACTGTCACGATCAGTGAGGAGTGTAAAGGATGAAATGGAGCACACACACACACACACAGAGAGAGAGAGAGAGCGCTTCGGTGATGCTGAGGCCTCAGAGGTTATGTACTCAAAGTGCATGAGGAAAAAAGCACTTTGTCCGCACCGCCGTTGCCTACTCGTCCATAATGCTCCCACATAACGCCCATACCTTTTAGCATGACGTCAACAAAGGCCTCGGGAGTCTTCAGGAGCACTTCCAGACACACGAGAGGTGGGGGGAGGGGGTGGGGGGAGAGGAGACAGTTGGTTGGAGGTGGTGAGATCGCTACGTTCACTGCATTACCACGGCCTGCTGACTGAACAAGGTCACTCCAGCAGCACTTGTCAACTCATCTGTTTGACATGCGTTTCCTAACATGTCGGCAGCTTTTGGTGTCCTTTCACTACACGTTGTGTATGTGTCCCATACATATAAGTTGGATATAGTGCGAGTTCAAGGTAACCTACTTTTACCTGCATTAACCTTGGAGGGGGAGGGTCCGTGTGTGTGTGTGTGTGTGTGTGCGTGTGTCAACAGCAAAGAGGCCAGGAATCTCTGCACCTGACACGAGCCATTCAGGTGTTTGCTTCACAGTGGAGGAGAGAGGAAGGGGAGAGAGAGAGATCGAGAGACCACAGGAACCGCCAAGCGATGTCACCTGGCTGCACCACATCTGCGTTTCTGTTCCCTCTCACCGGCAGCCGCTTTCACAGAAAGAGACTGGTGGGTATGTTAGTACAGATGCATTTGACATGCAGTATATCCTGGAAATTGTCATTACACAGCACGCAGGCAGGCACGCGCGCGCGCACACACATACAGTATATTACTATACTTACTATTTTACTATACTATCAGCTGTTTTTGGTGCATGACACAGACACGTAAAATCTGGCATAACTCCGATCCTAACGGATCCTAACCTAACCTCTAATTGCCCCATCCTAACCCCAACCTCATGAGTCTAAAGGCCCATTCATACTAGGTGATAAGGTGACCACCGAAACGGTGGTTAGTAAACACAGATTGAACAGTGAACGTGTGCTATCACCACGGCGTGAGGTCATGTCAGTGGTCACCTTATCGCCTAAAACTGGAGTATGAATAGGACTTATAGGCTAAGTGTAGCCTAGACATTGTAGGCTACTATACTTGTGGGGACATTTGGTCCACATGAAATATAGTATTACACACACACACACACACACCTGCATGCATGCACTATACAGTAGTGCACTTTACAAGCTTGACAACTTGCATCCAGGTACGTGGGCTGCCTGACATCATACCATTCTTCTGTGCCTCAGCCACATCCTCATTATGTGTCGCTTTGTGTTGACCACAACACACACACACACACACACACGGCAATGGGGAGTTTTTGACTGTAGCTTTTCACACGAGACATGCACGACGTACGCACACACACACGCACATAATGTGGTTTGTCTGAAATTCTCTTGTAATTTCATTTCCCTTTATTCATTGGTGATTTCCTGCCAGTCTTTCTTTCTCAACTGACATGACCCTGTGTGAAGAAAGACGTGTTGCTGTCTGTCTGCCCGCTGTCAGGAAGAAAAGCAAAAGGACACACCGATGGATCCCAAGCTGTTGAGCGTTAGGGTCTCATCATGGGATAGATTAGCATTGTGATCATACTATCAGAGGCCTAAATGTCTACAGCTGGTTGAGGTGCTTGTATGTATGTATGAGCTCTAGTTTGATCCACTTTGGATGTTCACTGAACGTTCATTGTCCAACAAATGTCTCCCCCTGCTGGCGGAACATTGCACTGTAAGTTGAACAGTCAGTGTGTTTTAAGCCTTAGTTTAAACCTTATATCATGACATTGATTGATTGTTTTTGTTTTTTTCCATGAAATGAAGACACGGGTCCGGTCCTGGGTCAAATGTGACATCACAGGTTGGTGGACACCTTAGAGGCAGTGGTGACTCTAAGGTCACCACTGCCTGTGTGCGTGCGTGCCTGTGTGCGTGCGTGCCTGTGTGCGTGCGTGCGTGCGTGCATGCATGCGTGTGTGCGTGCCTGTGTGCGTAGTACTGTATACCACCTGGGTGCCAATCAGGTTTTAAAGCTTCTTTCCCCATAAAAGGCTGGCTGCACACTGTCAGACACTTGCCAAAGAAATGTTGCAGAGAACATTGTTTTGGCAAGTGTGTGCGACCTCTTCTTTGTCTTTCAAAAATAACCTTTTCACGGTGTACTAACTATACAATGGATCAGTCACAGCTTTTATTTTTTATTACATATATATATATTTTTTCCCCTTTTTTTTTAGAGTAGCCTAAGTAGCTTTTTTACCCCTTTTTCTCCCCAATGTAGTTGCTTATTTGACTGCCAGTGAGGAGCCCCCACCAGGAGGATGTAGACCAGGGCCTTCGTCCTACTCCTTCCGCCCAACACTCCCCTCCCCGCTTACAGGTGCCTCCCCAGCACGTAGGAGTGACCACAACAATGACCAGTATCACCCTCCCTGTCCCAACGCAGGGTCAGCTGCATCGCCCCTTTCAGGTAAAAGAAAGAGAATATTACATAGTCATATGTCTATGGTTGCAGAGTGTGGTCTGGCCATTGCAGATTTTTCAGACTTCCGCCGTGCCCGTGTCATAGCTTAAGAGGCAGCCAATCATGACTAGGTCACTACTACGCGACTGGCTGGCGGCGTTTAGGTGGCTCCCATTGGCTTAGGCGGCGTTTAGGCGGCTCCCATTGGCTTAGGCGGCATGGGGGCGGCTCTAATTGATGACTATAGGCTAGATCGCTATTAGAATCGGGCCAGTTGTATGTCGGTCGGGTTTCACCTGACAAAAAAAAATGTTGCCATCACAATCAACAGCAGATGGACAATCCAGAGGTGAACTCAGTCATGCTCCATAACGGACTTAATTAATTCTACATAACACCGGGGTGACTGAAGGTGACACGGTGAACCCAATCAAAATGGCTTCATCCATTTAGGTTACTGCCATAACGTGTGCTCCTCCTCTAATAAAGGGAAGGAATGTGTGTGAGACAGTGGGCTTCTCTCTGCCCATGAGAACAGAGAGCTGTTGACTCCTCCGTGATGCACAGCCCACCAGAACAGCTGAGAGGTGTAGAGTTACTGTGTGTCAGAATGTGGGTCGACACACACACACAGGGCCTACTGTATTCCCTACAAACTGGGGCTGCCCTGGCCTAGACTGTTGGCCCCCCTTTTTTACCAGTGGTGGGAGATTAAAGTACTCTGATATTTTACTCAAGTAAATGTAGCAATGCCACAGTGTGGAAATACTCTTGTTATAAGTATATACTCTTGTTATAAGTAATAGGCGTGCGTTAGGAATGTTACTTGAGTAAGAGTACAAAAGTATTGGCATCAACGTATACTTAAAACTAGCAAAGGTAAAAGTGGTAAAGTGTTTGAAAATAGCAGCTCACAACACATCGCAGGCTCACTGTCTTTCAAATAGCTTATGTATAAAATAGTGCTAAAGCGGTTAATGTATGTTTTATAATATATGCAGTAAGACGCCCTGAGGGCGAGGATCCGCCTGGGTGACGGCAGACTGCTGGGCGAGCGCTGGTACTTTGGCCTGGGGGGGTCAGATCAACATATGGAATGAATTCTGTACTGGCCACATATGGAGCGTGTCTTTAGATCAACATGTGGAATGTCGGTACAGGTCGGCTCCATATATAGAGATCTAAGGGTGGCAGGGTTTGATGAGGGCCCAGGTAGGGCCAGGCCTCAATTTTCAGGCCTCTTGAGAGATCCGGCAGCCAGCCTGGCTGCACTTATAACTTTGGGGCAGGCCCGTCTAGAGAATAAAGCGGAGATCCGGGCACACTTAAAGGTTAAATTAAAAAGGTTAAAAACTTTATTCAACCGACATACGGTCTTCATCTATAGATGTGTTATCCCGATTGATCCCTGCAGGAGCACCTTTTTACTATTTTTAAATGTTTTATATACCTGGCCTGCACACCTCCTGAGCACCTGGTTGCTTCCTTGCCAGGCCCGTCTAGAGTTTGAATGGCCTGGCTGGCATCAGTCAAAAGGGAGACATGGAAGAGGAAGGACGGGTGGGGGTGGATCAACATATGGAATGTCAGAACAGGTCAGCTCCATATATGGAGGTCAGATGTAGAGTTTCTGGCCGGCTCAATATATGCAGATCTAGGTGATGATCCAGTCTTCTTCATGTATGACTGTCCAGGGTTTGAATACCGGAAGACTCGACCCGGTGCTTGCCCGTTTTTCCTCCCGGAATTGTCACCAGTGAGGGGGATAACTTTGTAATATGCTATTGGCTGTTTGTATTCTTTTTGGAAAAATATAAAAAGATACTCCTGTAGAAAGGCTATATTATTTTACTTATATTGACCCTATAAACAATTTAGTATTATTTATTATGTAAGGTTTTGCACACTCAAATGGTACCTCGTCAGATAATCCCCACATATCCTACAACAACTTCTGTGAACAGACTTCAATGTAGTAGATTTTCATAAATTATATTTGTACTTGGGCTGTCTGCTGTCATGAAAGTTTATAGTTAGAGAAATTCAAAGTCCAGCCGTCTGCTGTCCAGCCTCTCCCACCCCTCACATTGGGGAAATTTCTGGGAGGAAAACAGAACGGGGCGAGTCTTCTTGTTACCCAGGGTTTGATGAGGTCAGTGTTGTGATCTTCATATATGGAGACGGCCATATATGGTGGTGTGACGTCTCACGAGGCGTGACCATATATGGAGACGAGCAAAGTGAGTTTAACATTGTTTAATGTTGTTTAATGCAATCAGATAGGACTTTTCTGTTTGGATGCATCGGTTGTCACGGCCAGAAAGTAGTTTTTTGCCACTCAATAGGCGTTCCTGCATAACTTCCGGGTTTGATGATGATGTCACGCGCATATCCTCTATTGGAAGTACTCCAGTAAAGTAAAAAGATAAAGAAAAACTATCTAAGTTGTACTTAGTATACTTGAATTACTTTACACCACTTCTTTTTAGCGAGTTCTATATGTGCCGCCCATAAGCCTCCTGTTTCTGTGGCCCTCGCTCCATCAATGTCATGTAGCCCTGCAGGCCAATCACTGATCAACACATCTGAGCAAGCCATCTACTGGCTGAATGCAGGAAAGCAATTTCCCCTCCCCCGGAGACGATACAATACTTTGCTTTCCCACACACACAAACAGTCTCTTCTTGTCAAGGTTTTTATTTTTCACTTTAGCCGGTGTGCGCCGAGTCCGCTCATACTATAGAATAAGCTTGTACCTCTCCGTAAAGATGGAATATTTATAACAGACTAGGTTAGGGCCAAGGCTAGGCATGATCAGTATTGGCCCTATACGAGTATGAGTGGTATATGCATAGCAATACAAGTGTGTGTGTGTGTGTGTGTGTGTGTGTGTGTGTGTGTGTGTGTGTGTGTGTGTGTGTGTGTGTGTGTGTGTGTGTGTGTGTGTGTGTGTGTGTGTGTGTGTGTGTGTGTGTGTGTGTGTGTGTGTGAGTGTACACAATAAGTGTAATTGAGTTAGTGCATACGTGTGTGTGTGTGTGTGCGCACGCTTGCGTGCCTGTGTGTGTACACAATAAGTGTAATTGACTTAGTGTGTGTGTGTGTGTGTGTGTGTGTGTGTGTGTGCTCGCTCCAGCCTCTATAGAAAGCTATTAGTACTGTTTGGTTTACAGGAATTGGCTTGGCCTCTGCTGACACTTGATACATGTGAGTCAAGGAACACGGGCGCTGTGTTCACATGCAGTCAGGAATACACTCCTTCAAGGTAAAGAGCCTAGAATAGTCCTCATACTAGATCTAACAATACACGGAGGGGGTTCTGTGTGCGTTTGTACGGTCACCTCCAACCAACGTGCAGTGTGTGTGTGTGCCTTTGGTTGATTATTTTCACTCTTCAACAAAGGTTCCTGTTTTCAAAATGTAAGTAATTTATAGAAGCCCATGTCGTGATTTTTTGTAAATAAATGGAATATTACAGTACAAAAGTAGTGAAAATAGTCTATTTTCACTATTTTAAAATGTTTTTTTTAAATAATAAAAAAATGAATCGTTTTGGACATACAAGGTTTTTTATTTATCAATAATTGTTCACCCTCAAATGGGTTTCAGTGTTTAATTTTAAAATGACGTGTGTGCTATAAATCACGAATCTTCAGTACTGTGGGGCGGCGGGTCATATGCATCGTTTAGACTCCGCACTTCAGCCAAATATCTGCTTGAAAGCAGTATTTTAACAACTTTCAACCTAGCCTCCCTATTTTGGAATTTATGTGGAATAATTTTTCAGTTGATATTTTCCAGAATATCTATTTGCTATTAGTCGTAGGATGAAGTGCATGTACAGTATGTAGGCCTTAAATATAGTTCATACCATTCATTCATTTATTCAAGCCCAATCTCTTCATGGCTATATAATTAAACCGACATTACTTTTCTTGTTGTTTAGTCCGTCCATTCCTTGGGTGTGGTTGTTGGGGTTATCGAGAACAGAAGGGTGTGATTGAGAGCCTGATCAAAGGACATGTCACCGTGACCTGAGTAGATGTGTGCCTGTGTGCCGCGATACTGACCAGACCACCAGGACGTCCTTTATTTCTCAGCCTGTCTCTTCTCTCTATCAGTGTTTTTCCCTGCCTTCACACCCACAAGAACGGAGCTCCCTCCCTTTCTCTGGGTTTTTGGACACAACAAGGGTCAGGCCGGCTGGGTTGAAGGGTTGGAGCAGGTCAGGGCCAGAGGTCACCTGGGGTTGTGCTACTGTGAGTGTCTGCTGTAAGGAGGTCCCGACCTGGTGGACATTCCAGAGGTGGAGCACGTTTTTAACCACTGGAATCCCCCCATTTTAGGCACATCTTCAAAAGTGTTTGATTGTGTCTGTCTGTCTGTCTGTCTGTCTGTCTGTCTGTCTGTCTAGTTTAAATGTTAACATAACTCACTTACACAAGAAGAGATGCCTCACTGTTTGCCCTCACTCTCATGTAGTGAAAAAGGGGAAGCAGTGGAGTTGGAACAGGAGAACCAAATCTCCTCACGACTCATGTAGTCGTTGGTCAGTAGTCTTAATGAACTGGTTGTATACCACCACCAGTCTTACATCCTAATATACTGCACTGACCAGTCCCCCATGCAGGGGTCTACACTAGGCCTTTTAAAATAGACACTCTACAAGATCACGAGCTTGTAGATCTGTTACTTTTGCCAAATGTTTGCCCCAGAACACTAGAGACGCTACTAGGGTCCGCGTGGTTAACCCATTCTGACCTGAGATCAGATTCTACAAAATGTCTTCTACATCCTGACAGTTTTCTGAAAAAGCTATGTTTCTATGTCAGTCGTTCTTCGATTTTTCAAAAATAGCAGACCTACAAGCTCGTGGCGCGCCACTCGGTGGCACGCTATGAGCTTGTAGATCTGCTATTCTAGAGCCTAATCTTCACAGTCTGTGGTCTCCCTCTCTGTCCTAGAAAAGAGATGACTTTCAAGGTTAAGAATGTTGTTACCTAAGGTAATCATGCTGTCGTACTATGGCGTAGAAGCTAAGCTTTACGAGAGCATGCGCCAGAGTTTCTAGTAAATTGACATTACTTAAGCCAGTGGGGTCCGGGGACCCCCAGGGGTCCTTGAGGGAGTTCCAGGGGGTCCCCAGCTAAATGATAGTTTGGAACCAAATGGACCCTTATGGATCTGTAACTCTTTATTTATATTGTAAAATCAATGTTAAGTAGTAAGTAAGTAGTAGTAAGTAAGATGTGTAAACAGTGAACACGGGTAGCGAACGAAGCTGTTGTGGCAGTCTGACACACACACACGCACACACGCACACACGCACGCACGCACGCACGCACGCACGCACGCACGCACACACACACACACACACACACACACACACACGCACACGCACACGCACACACACAAGCTTGTGTTACCTTCCCTTCTTTCCTCCTCCTCCTCTCTTGTCCTTCCTCTGTCCCCCTCACTCTTTTTCTTTGCTTCCTTCAAGCTGCTGTGTTTGTACCTGAAGCCCAGTATGACAGTGCACAGTGGGAGGGTGACAGGTCTGTGGCATGTGATTGAAAGCCCAGTGATGAATGCATACAGAGGAGGGTGAAAGGTGAGGGGTAGGGGTTAGGGTCCTGGGGAGCCAAGAGAGAGAAAGAGAGAGAGAGAGAGAGAGAGAGATGGAGGGGGGTGTCCCGCAAAGCCTACGTTATGCTCCGTCGCTCGGCAGGCATCGACGCACACCCAAAAATGGCAGACCCACAAGCTCGCGGCACGTCACGCCCGTGATGCGCTGTGAGCTTGTGGATCTGCTGTCTCCGACGCACGACACCGCTGTGCGGCCGAAGTATGAATCTGGCTTAACAAGGGGCGAAAGGAGCACTTCACAGACATGTTGTCATTCATGCGCATCTTCTCCCTGGCCTGTGGTCGTCAGGAATGTCCGCGCCTGTGGGGAAATGCCAAGCTCTTATAGCGGCTGAGCCAAGTTGTTTTGTCTGAGATTATACACCGACGTTGATGTGTTGATGTGTGCTCAACTTTTATAACTTGTATATGAAGTGGCATTATAATTGGTCCAATTTCCACAGTGAGTTAACTTGTGACCAAATTTCATCGTTTATTTTTCTTTTCTTTTTTCACTCTGTGAACTTTTAGACCAGATTGAATCACTAGATACCATAATTGATTTGTCCTGGCACAGGAGTTGTCCTCTGAGGTTGGGGATAGATAAATAGGGACACTTTTGATATGGATGGAACTGAATAATGACTATTTTAGCAGAATTCAGTACTCTCTGCCACACAGAGTTATTTGTCCAACGTGCCGTCTTTGAGAGGTTCCAGGGGGTTCCCAGTTAAAGATGGTTACCAAATTCCCTTATATAGTACACATTTTTACACACAGTTAAAATCAACAGATTTCATTGTGTAGATTAGGGTCCAGGTGATAATGTTATGGTGTCTGTGGCCTAATGCGTCCTTGACAGTAAAAAGGTTGAGAATCACATGAAGAATCTGTGATCTTTTGCTTTGGTTATAAGATAATCACTCTCCTAAACAATAGGAGGGTATGCGCGTGACATCATCAAACCTGGAAGTTATGCAGGAATGCCTACTGAGTGGCAAAAAACTACTTTCTGGCCTTGACAGCCCATACATCCACACAGAAAAGTCCTATCTGATTGCATTAAACAACATTAAACAATGTTAAACTCACTTTGCCTGTTGCTTTGCCACTCGATGTGCTATTCACTTTAAGCATGCGCATACTCTATAGACCTCCCTGTCCCCTAATGTGGTGAGTGAGCACCAATGTTAATTGTTATTGAAAACTAGACAGTGGATACGATTCTAGTAGGCTATCGGAAAAGCCACCGTTACTGCCTAAAATGTTGGTATCGGTGAGTATGCCAATCCATGCCATTCCCATACCGCATTCATCACATGATGTTTCATATTTTGATTTCTTCAGTTGATTTTGCACGACTGTTTTATACTTTACTGTACTATTTACATTATTGCAATGTAACTATTTTGTATGTATTTATTTATTTACTCCTATAGATATAAGTTTTCAACCCTTCTGAGTGGTTCAATTTATACATTCCCAGAGTTACAGATCTGTGGAAAAAATCTCTATTTGATGGCTTAAAAAGGGCAAAGATTTTATTTATTTTTTAAAGGGCGCTAGTCCCTCCTATATTCAGCTATTATTGTATAGAATCTATACACTAATAGCCCTTTAAAAAAATCAAAAGCTAAACTGTAGCTTTTGAATGGAGAGTTTTTATGTGGGTGAGCAAATCTGCTATTTTTGTTCTACAAAAAGATTAAATTCCCATTGACAATGAATGGAGAATTTACGTCATGTGTCTCTGAGAAAATAGACATGAAACGCCATGATGATGCACGTAAGAGCGCCCCTCACTTCACACGGGTGTGATTTTTTATTTATTTCGAATATCCAGACCATTTCCCCCCCCCCAATTTAGTCGTTATGCCATGAATGCCTCCCACACATTTATGTGAGCAGCTCAGCTATTAAACTGCAGTAGCCAAAACACACCGCTAGATGTCGCACTACTTCAACATTTAACTAGTGGCCTCTGTCAGCCCAATCTGTCATTCCCTTTTTGACACACACACACACACACACACACACACACACACACACACACACACACACACACACACACACACACACACACACCAGGGCTGCGAACATTGGACTGTGGGAATTCAGGAGATTTTTTTGGGGGGGTGCATGGGCTCCCTAAAGCGTGAGAAACTTTTTAACAGAGTAGATGTAATTTCCTGTGTTCTGGTGGGAGTTTGATACTTTTATTATCAGACTTATTTACTGGCATATTGAACTAGCAAAAAGCAGGCCTACATAAATTGATTTGATGACTGAAGCAATGTAAGACCCATATCTTTAATAATAACCAGGCATAAACCATTCATTATTTAAGTGAACATGATTGCATGCACTGCACAAATCCCCTAAGTCTAAGACAAGCGGGTGGTCTACTCTGGGGGGGGGGGGGGGGGTCCTCCCCCAGAAACCTTTTAACACTTTAGATGTATGTGCCTGTGTTCTGGTGGTGAAGTTGGTGACTTTGATTTGATGAGAAATGGCAATGCATGGGTCCTGCAGCTGCAGGAGATTAGATGCAGGGGACTCCTGCATGAACCAGGTGTGTTGGCAGCCCTGACACACACACACGCACGCACACACACACACACACACACAACACACACACACACACACACACACACACACACACACACACACACACACACACACACACACAGACACAGACACAGACACGCGCACGCGCACCACCGTGTATACATACAACATCGTCTCGTTCAACAGGTACGCACAGCCACATATACAGGTAGGTACATTGGTTGGTCATGGTCATGGTTCCTGATCATCTGCTTGAGTCAGTGAGGAGAGAACATGCATGCATCAGCCCGCACCGACAGGGGGTGCTGCTGCGGGGTCTTTTTGCTTGGCTGCGCCCTGTCTCTCATCAAGTGTGTGGCTGCGCTACTACAACAGAGGAGCAGGGGATTATGTAATGTTTACTATTACGGTACTATGTTTGGCTGGCAAGGGCATGTCCTCCTCTCTCTCACCAGTGTCAAAGGGCCATGGTGCAACGCCTGCCCTAGTCATTAAATAGATTCATTCAGTGAGTGCATATATAAACACAGATCACCAAATAAATTGGTCATGTTAGTGTACACGTCCTCAAAAAGAGCTAGTATAGGACGTCGTATATCTCTCACAGTGAAAGTAGCGTTTTTTTCCACCCGTGCGATGCCGTCCTATGTGATGACAAGTATAAATCCAGGCTTGTGGTTAATTTAGGTAGTAATGACTTCTACAGCTGCATCATGGCATTTCTGTGACAGAGTTGCGTACTTAATGCCCATTATAGTAGCCACCCAGTGCCACAATGTTGTGCACGACTCGAGGCAAGCGCACGAACGCACGCGCGCCGAGCGCACACACACACACACACACACACACACACACACACACACACACACACACACACACACACACACACACACACACACACACACACAGGTTGGTCGTCTCCCACTACTTGCGGTAGTAGAACACAAAACACGGGGTTAAAGCAGAGTTTACGCCAGGCCCCGCCCCCTCGGTCCAGCTGGTGGCAACACTCTTGATGACATCACCGCCGCGTCGGGCTATTGGCTGGGAGACGTCTCGCGCTCGCCCAATCGCGTGCCCCTTAAGTGACGTCAGCCGAAATCGCCGGTTCACTTTCTATGGGAGGGGGCGGGGCGGAGTAATTGCCCACGTCAGAGCGAGCGGCACTCTGCGCCGTGATTGGTCGGATGCTGCGAAGTGAGGGTCTGTTGCTGAGAGAAAAGAGAGCGAGAGGGAAAGTGAGAGAAATAGAGAGAGAGACTAGTAGCAACGGAACACTAAAAAAAATATATCATCGAAGCGTATTATAATTTAACTGCGTTTGTGTCTGCTGTTTTCCTGCTTGTACTTATAGCAGCTTGTTTAGAAATGAAATAAACGAAACTCCACTCACTTGGAACATTATAATAGAAGTTTCAAAAGTACATTATCGTGCAGTAGAAGAACGTAAACCCCGGGGTTGCAGCAAGTACCACAATGAGCAATGCATTATCCCTATGAACCCCAAGCAAGGATGCACTTACGCTGTCAATTATGGTAAACATGCTCCTTTTTAGAAGGGGGCTGATTTGTGCCTTTCTATTGGCTCTCACTGACTTTCGACCCGCCCCCATACTGTTCCTATGGTTCCCGGCGTCCTCATTGGATACTGTAAAGTTTGGGACGGTGTACCGGTTCGGCCCTGCGCCCTTCACCCATTGGTCAGATGCTCCCCTCAGTCAAGGGGACTTAGAGGCGTCGCCACGCCCTCCGTTCGCCCGATTGGCTACTGTACCTGTCACCGATCCCTGATTGGTCGGATCTCCCAGCTGTTAGTGGTTCATTCACCATTTTGTGACTATAGTGGAAAAGAGACTGATAGTTTTTTTTATCCCGTTTGAGTTGCTGCTGTGGGGGAAGAGCGAGAGAGAGAGAGAGAGAGAGAGAGAGAGAGAGATGATCCACGGAGGAAAAGTAAAGTACCGGGTTGGAGCGTCCAGTTGTGGCCGACAGGCAGCAGAGGGATGTCTGCAGACTCTGCAGACTCTGCACAGATGCGACCGACGTGCATCTTTCTCTGACCAAGTGAAAGAAAGCAGGAGCAGTTTGTATTCTGGTGAGTTGAAACTTCGGAATAGCAGCAGCAAACGTTAGTGACTTGATTTCTCCCCCCCCCCCCCCCTTTTTTTTCTCTCTCTCTAGCAACAGCTAGGGCTGATGATATTATAAAATATAACCTACTGTCTGCCAGCGGTCGGTTTTGGGACCGTTTTGGTATGATTGCGTGCAAAGAAATGGAATGACACCGCCGAGGAAGAGATCTTGATCTAGCAGAAGGAGGAGGAGGAGGGTGTACTCACTGTACAGCCTAAAAACTTTGTCTAATGTTCGGTTAAAGTCTGCCGAACATGCAGCGTTCAATTTACGGTAATTTCTGGTTTATTTTACGATGCTGTGTACGTTACTCGCCGTACCACAACGTACCGAGCGTAGTTCGTGCAGAAATGTTGTGCTGCCGTTGGGAAATAATAATCGACCGTTGGTTTTGCAGCCTCGATCCCCCTTTCGTGCAGTGAGTGACAGTCATATATATTAATAATAATATTGTTCACCGTGGTAGTTCAGTTGTTTTCATTCAATGTGTATGAAATGCATTAGAAGCAAAAAATAACTTAAAAAAACCCAACATTGACAAAAACAACTGAGGCACCAGAACGCCGCGTCCCTTTTCCTTCTGGACGGGCACTGACGTTGTCATTATCATTCAGGACTCTGGCGTAGCGTACTACTACTACTACTATACTTCTACTACGACTACTACTACTAACGTTACCGAGCTGCTTACTAGAGCGAAACGAAAAAGAAGAACGGGGGGAAAAAAACCCGAGAGCTCGACCTCTTTTGTTCAACTTTTTCGTGACAGCAGCTGTGGATGAACGGAGCCTTATTTTATGGTTCGCCAGGATGATGGATGGATCGTCGGGGGCTCGTATAGATAATTACATGTTAAACACCGTATGCATAATGCAGAATAATTATTAGGCCTGTCTGATTTTGGTAGGCGATACCAACAGTTTAGTGTTTTTATTTTTTTGCTTTTTCCGAGCGCGCGCGCGCACGCACGCACGCACGCAC
Source organism: Protomyctophum parallelum (assembly GCF_964188405.1). Taxonomy (NCBI): domain Eukaryota; kingdom Metazoa; phylum Chordata; class Actinopteri; order Myctophiformes; family Myctophidae; genus Protomyctophum; species Protomyctophum parallelum. Next base: position 24,279,320 of record NC_139698.1, on the reverse strand, counting down.
GCACGCACACACACACACACACACACACACACACACACACACACACACACACACACACACACACACACACACACACACACACACACACACACACACACACAGAGCAAATACTATAGCCTGACATTGTCTTATAGTATGTTACAGCACCAATAGAGAGAGGCACATACTGACAAGGCAGAAAGAAAGACCTGTGTCGTCCCTTTACCTTGCATTCCAAAACTGCTTTTAAAATCAGTGCATCTTCGATATAGTTTTGAAGACAGACTATGATTTTCTTTTTACATCATCTCTCTCCAGAGATCATAAATTGATGTTTCTTTTTTCTGAGTGACATCCACTTTTTTTTGGTCCAATCTATTCTGCAGATACAGTTGAGTAAACGCATGCATGTATAGTGAATTTAGCCCCGATGGACCTCGAGCTCTTTTGCATGATCTCTTTATAAAGAAGCTGATCGTTGATGTTTGCGTACGGTGGCAGTCTCCTGCCATTTGGTCCAAAACCGGGACCCTCTGATCTATGCTGATGCCACCTGGTCGATATACAGGCCACGGTGCACAATGGCCCAGGCCTCAATATATTTATTGAATTTTATTTTTATAAATAATAATGTGTAGTCAGAAACGCTCGGTCGGCAAACAGCTGCCTTATTCATACTACATTACAACGGATGTTCTCTATACAGTTTTGCGAACACTGCACTCACACACATGCGCACACACACACACATATGAGGGTACGATGCGTAGTATCGTACCCTCTCTCTCACTACACAAAAAATAAGACGAAAATGTTTTCTTTGCTCTCGTCATACATGGCATGTCATCATGAGATCGCATCCCACTCACTTGCAGTGAGCAAAACCAAAGTCTGTGTGTGTGACTGTGTGTGTGAGAGTGCTTTTCTTCCCTTTTTTCGCGGTTTCATGTGTGCGTGTGTTCCCCGGTGACCCAGTTAAGGGTAAAAAGCCGCCCTGCCACATCGCTAGAAAGGCCACGGTATGGGCTACGACACCATGGCCGACCACTTGGGTTTCTCTTGGTTCTACCACCAGCCTGTAGTGTTGTATTTGTATCCATTCTCCTCTCCTTTTCCTCTCCTCTCCTCATCTCTATCCCCCCACTCACTGCAGCCCTTGCGCCCGCACAGACACCCCATAAAACGCTTCTAGGAGAGGGATGAGCTGCAGTGTGCCTGGTAAACACACACACGCACACACACACACGCAAGAAGTGCTGCGTCGAACAAGGTAGACATAACCCCAAAAAAAAGTAAATCACGTACATTATGGACTTGTATGTATTACTGGATCATATATGTGTGTCAGCGAGATCGCACGCACGCACACACACACACACACACACACACACACACACACACACACATAGTGCCATGGTGCAGTGGGGCATAGGTTGCATGCTTGGCGCGGGGGTTCAATAAGCTGGCATTGTGCTGCTGGTTTATGATGGTGGAGTAGAGTAGTAATAAATTGCAGTGTAACAGAAGCATTGATGTTTACTCTCCCCACCATCACCGTACAACTGCTGCTTCCTCTGGCATTGACATTGAGATGAGATTTCCTTATGAGTGACCCCTGTGTGTGTGTGTGTGTGTGTGTGTGTGTGTGTGTGTGTGTGTGTGTGTGTGTGTGTGTGTGTGTGTACTGCGTGTGCGTGTGTGTTGCCGAATTTATGCTCCGTCATATGCCGGTGTTGTGGGTTGTGTGCCCTCACATCCGTGTCGCGGATGTGAGCTTGTAGATCGGCTATTTTCAGCACACACAACACCGGCATGGGCCGATGTGTAAATCAGGGATGGCTGTCTGTCTATCTGTCTGTAATGTGGATGTCGTATATGTCTGTGTATCCAGTCTTCTGATTGTGAGTGCTTGTGTGTGTGTGTGTTTATGCTCTCAGTGTGACTATAGAATCCCTTGACCCTAATAACGTTTGTATGCAAGCAAAACGGGTTCCATTCTTATAATCTGAGATAACGACATCATTGCTTTCCCCCCCCCCCAATGCAGTGATACTTTGCATGAGTTGTCGATTATTTTCTCGTGAGAGTGTGTAGACAATATAATGCAAAGGGAATCTGTGTGTGTGTGTGTGTGTGTGTGTGTGTGTGTGTGTGTGTGTGTGTGTGTGTGTGTGAGTTAGACTGCACAGTGTAGCTGTGTGTATAATGTTACTGTGTTTTACTTCTCACGTGTGTGTGTTTACTGTGTGAAAGTGTCCTTGTGCTGTTAAAGGAGGGCTCCACACTAACGCCATGGAACCACTCAACGTCCATGATGTCGTTGCAGGCGGGTGGAAACCTTGTATGTCCAAAACCATTCCTCTTTTTCTATTATTATTATTTTTTTAAATAGTGAAAATAGTCAATCTACACGCCTCACAATGTGCTGCATTGCACGTTTCCCTGCTTTTATATGACACCCTTGTGACAAAGTAGTGCACTCATTTACGGGACAAAATAAATATGGACATACAAGGTTTCTGCCACGACATCGAAGATGTATCGAGAATGCAAGTGCAGTCCAGTGTGTATCTCTTGATTCTCTTCCTTCAAACATCTGGCCCCTTCTCCCCCATTTTGATCAAGTATGACTGAACTGGCCTCTGCTCATTCTGACGGAGAGCCCACGACACAAACTTTGTAATAGCGTCTCTGTCGTGCAGCGTCCTCTGCTCGCGCTGAAAGTTCCAGGCTTTCTTCCCCCTCACCCTTTTTAATTCACATTTTCTAAATGACGAATCAGTGCCGGTGTTTCACATCGATGTGCAAGATAGAATGACGTTAGTCTGATACGATTTCAGGTCACGAGACAAAATATGTTACCTCACAATTACATTAAAATAGCCTATTCTGAAACAGAATTGTCCAGTCCACTTTAAAACAAAGCCTTGGGGTTTTTGCTAGGTGTTTGACATAATATTTTGAAGTTACATTATAATCTTATCTTTAGAATTATTTAAGTAGTTCAATTCAACTGAGCTCAAATCACATTGTTGGGAGATTCGTTTTATTTACATGAATTAATTATGAATATGAATATTAATACTAATACTAATATTAATATTATTTCCTTCCAATAATCAAGGGACTACTAAACAAAAAAAAACATGTTTTCCATGTTGAACTGATTTAGACCTGGGGGTATAAGATTGCCATCTACCAAATGCATGTCTTCATAACCACGACAGAACTAGCCCTTATTTAATTCTAAAGAGTCTAGGTTTTATCTAGGTACCCTGTCCAGATTCCTTGAAAAGTTACGTAGAATAATTGTGTTGGAGCAGAATGTGAAATACAGCTGAACATCTATACATGACCAGTTGACCACACACACACACACACACACACACACACACACACACACACACACACACGTGCGCACATTGCAGCCTGCTTATCAGCCAAAGCCAATGGCATTTTTGGAGGCCATGGCCATGACCAAACACATTTTTCTGGGCTTACATCAGATCGTAGCCAGTCAGTCAGTAGGTCTGTCTGTGTGCAGCTCCTCCATACGGTACATTGTGAGGTCTACAGTTGAACTATGAAGTCCTCACATTCCCATTACAGGCTTCAGCCAGCACTGTGACCGCACTGTCATCAATGGGGACTAACTTAGGCAGTGTTGCCAGATTCTGCAAGAGAAACAAGCGGTCGTGAGGTCTTACAAAAACAAGCCCAAAAGAAGCGACTATGGGCACCCATTTTCAAATGGGTCTGCGGACAAATACATTTAAATTTGGGGGTCCTTGGCATGGAAACGTTTGAGAGCCCCAGGATTTAAACAGCATTAGCAAGGAAGCCCAAATAAGCAACTACACTTTAGAAACAAGCCCCTAAAAACGGCAACCCGCAACACTACCAATATTTACAAGCGACTTGCAGGGCTTTAAGCAACTAGTCGACTATTCAACTAGTCGACTAGTAAATCCACTATAGTCGACCTTGTTGGTACTAGTTAGCAGTTGACCCAGTTTTCTTTACATAATAGGTAGGCCTCGTTAAACAACTAGTCGACTCGTAAACTAGTCAACTAGCAAAAATCACAAGAAGTGAACGCCTCTTGGCAACACTGGTACTGGTACTTGTACTCATAGTCGTATGACTGTGCATTCCTGTAGCTCCCTCCCTTTGTCTGTGATGGAGAAACTTCAGTGCTGTAATAATTCCGTCTGGCTTGCTACCTCGTCAGGACATGGAATTTACCGGAGGGAAAAAAAGTAAGGTCAGGAAGAGAGAATTTTCCTTGGGCCTGCCTAAGTGGGAGTGAAGTATGCAGAGATCATTCCTCAGCGGTCTCCCTGGTTTTCACTTCTAGTTTGAATTCGAACATCGAAACAAATGTTGGTGCTCAAGGCTAAGCTCAAGGATGGTGTTGAGGATGGTGTCTCCTATACAGTACATTGTCTCCCTCTCAACTGTCCTACTGTCTGTCTCCTACGCTGTCTCCTGTCCAAATGTCTGTCTCTCCTACACTGTCTCCTTTCCAAATGTCTGTCTCTCCTACACTGTCTCCTGTCCAAATGTCTGTCTCTCCTACGCTGTCTCCTGTCCAAATGTCTGTCTCTCCTATGCTGTCTCCTGTCCAACTGTCTGTCTCTCCTACGCTGTCTCCTGTCCAAATGTCTGTCTCTCCTACACTGTCTCCTGTCCAAATGTCTGTCTCTCCTACTACACTGTCTCCTGTCCAAATGTCTGTCTCTCCTACACTGTCTCCTGTCCAACTGTCTGTCTCTCCTACACTGTCTCCTGTCCAAATGTCTGTCTCTCCTACGCTGTCTCCTGTCCAACTGTCTGTCTCTCCTACACTGTCTCCTGTTCAAATGTCTGTCTCTCCTACACTGTCTCCTGTCCAACTGTCTGTCTCTCCTACGCTGTCTCCTGTCCAAATGTCTGTCTCTCCTACACTGTCTCCTGTCCAAATGTCTGTCTCTCCTACACTGTCTCCTGTCCAAATGTCTGTCTCTCCGACACTGTCTCCTGTCCAAATGTCTGTCTCTCCGACACTGTCTCCTGTCCAACTGTCTGTCTCTCCTACACTGTCTCCTGTCCAAATGTCGCTTTTAATTTTCCTATTGGCTACGTATGTCCCATACTGTCCACCAGTTTTCATACTGTGCGTGTGTGCGTGTGTGTGTGTGTGCGCGCACGTGTGTGTGTGTGTGTGTGTGTGCATGCGCGTGCGCGTGCGTGTTGGCCTGTCATAATTATTACATAATCACCTGATCACAATTATTTGATATAATCATAATCAAGATAATTATTGTTCATGCATTTATTTTAAACAGGAAATAACAGATCTACGACAAGTTTTGAAGGTATTAAATGTCAGTAATTTCTTATTTAAACTATTCATTATATCTGCCCTGTGCAATCTTTGCTTATACGAATGCTAAAAGCGAACAGACTTTTATAAATGTGTTTGTTCAATGCTATAAACACAATGAAATCCTTAATTGCAATTATTTATGTAGTGTAAGTACACAAATAAGTACACATGGTAACGACAGCCCTACGTGTGTGTGTGTGTGTGTGTGTGTGTGTGTGTGTGTGAGGGCAGAGGTCTTTAATGGAACCTTTGAATGATGAGTGACAGAATGACTTTGGGAGTTGATGCACGAAACAGGAAGACATGTTATGGCGCACGGCAGGAAGTGGCAGCGGGCCGTGACTAGTTTTCATTGGCTGCTGTTTTTGTCCCTGCAAACAAACAGTTAAAAACACATGGTCACTGCAGGGTGTGTAGGCTAATGCGTGATGTGTGACAAACTTTTCCTCTGTCCAGGACAGGATGTGCTGGTGCGTGTGTGTGTGTGTGTGTGTGTGAGTATGCATGTTTGTGTGTGTGTGTGTGTGTGTGCGCGTGCGTGTGCACACGGGTATGTGTGTGTGTGTGTGTGTGTGTATGCTAGTCTTGATATGACTGTTGTGTTTGTACAGTTCTTTGTTTTTCCATGCGTATGAATGTGTGTGTAAACAACATGTTTGTGACTGTACGTGTAGCTGTGTGTGTGTGTGTGTGCGTGTGCGTGTGCGATAGTGTGCCACAGTTTCCTACTCTTTGTTGTTTTGCCTCAGTGAGCAGCACGCCTCATCCTGTGCCAGCCTTTTAATTTCTCCCAGTTTGAGCACATTACAACACGGAAGATTATTCTAAATTTGTTGCCTTTTTCTTTCCCAACCCCTCCTCCTCCTCCAAAACATCCGCCGTGTGACATGGGAAGAGGAGGGACGGACAGACGTAAAGAAAACCAGACCGGGAAAGAATTGAGAGATGCTGGAGAATAGAGTGGAAGAAAGAGAAGAGAGAGGGAGAGAGAGGCCTTCGTGTTCGCGCCACAAAGACCGTGGAAATTCCCAGTGACTATAGCAGTGTTGTTTTTGCCAGCAAATTTTAATTTTAGTTTTAGTCACATTTTAGTCACCTGGAATGTTCTAGTGTTAGTCCAGTTTTAGTCAACTAAATATCACAAGATTTTAGTCGACTAAGTCTACAGTTGATTTAGTCGACTAAAATGTATTTTGGCGGGCCTCGATGTCGTCGCAATGACTGATTTTACACTTGCTGAAAATAGCAGATCTACGAGCTCACAACGCGTCGCAACCAAGTGTAAAATGACTTATACTGGATCTCTTGTCCACTAGTCCCCTCCTAACATTTTAGTCTAGTTTTTATTTGTTGACAAAATTGTCAGTATATTTAGTTGTAGTCATCATAGCTTAGTTTTCATTTAGTTTCCATTTAGTTTTCGTCAGTGGAAAAGGGTAGTCTTAGTCGACGAAATCAACACTGCCAGTGACTAGTGACTACACAGCGAAGGCCTGTTTGAACGGCCAAACAGCTGCATGTACTCTCTCTCTCTCTCTCTCTCTCTCTCTTTATGTCTCTCTCTATGTCTCTCAATCTCTGTGGGACCTCTCAGCGGTCACCTCCAGACCTGTTACATACAGTAGCATGTACAGTATGTATGGCACAGTAGTACAGTATGTGGACTGTATACAGCGTGGTGTGAGAACAGAGAAAGGTGCCCTGTCATTCAGCATGTCAACAGTAACAGTTATACTGGAGGGGTTAGGGAGAGAAGATCAGGTGACCTGCATAGTATACGCTATATCAATGTGTGTGTGTGTGTGTGTGTGTGTGTGTGTGTGTGTGTGTGTGTGTGTGTGTGTGTGTGTGTGTGTGTGTGTGTGTGTGTGTGTGTGTGTGTGTGTGTGTGTGTGTGTGTGTGTGTGTGTGTGTGTGTGCATTTTGTGGGTAGTGTGATGCGCATGGAGTCATTTCGCTTTGAAGTGTTTTCGATGTGTACGCACACATCTTTGCATGTGTTCTGGCTCGGAAAGTGGAGTCATGCGCAGACTTCTAACAATGTAATATATTTTCATCTAATTGTCCTGCAGCCTTTTCTCCATGTGCCTTCTCTTTTCACCTTTAACTTAAAATGTCTTTATTTAAACCTTAAATTAGGCAAATTTGCTGTTGACATAATTAACTGAAATGCTTTTTCATTGCAGTGTTCTTGTTTCATGCTACACAATGTAATTTTGTCCAATCTGTATGGTTCGAGTATGTTAACAGTAATACGATATAACTTATACAATCTGTATGGTAAAGTATGTTAATACGATATAACTTGTATTTTTCTCCCTGCTCTTCTATTGAAACATTTAGACCCTGTGTCTATAGGTGAGACATGACCTTTGACCCTGTGTCTATAGGTGAGACATGACCTTTGACCCTGTGTCTATAGGTGAGACATGACCTTTGACCCTGTGTCTATAGGTGAGACATGACCTTTGACACGATCCTGTTTCTGGTTTGACCCAAATGTTGACCTGAAGGTCAAGATGAAATATATACCCCGAGCAAGCAGGCAGGCTCTATTAGCTCAAAGGTAAAACCGTCAGGACTTGCCTATGTGCAGAGACCCGGGTTCAAATCCAGGGTAGAAGAGCAAAGTTTACATAGTGCAGCTTTTAATATTATTATATTTGCACAGTAACATCCTCAATGTTCATTTAAATCTCTCCCCGGTGAGTTTAGTGTTTTCGGAGATGAATTAACACAGAAGTTTACTGTGTTTGGTTTCTTTTAATACATCAATATGTAGTCGTTTTACATACATACAGATGCTGTTTCATAAGGAAAGGGCTTTCTATATCTGAATCTATCTCTATATCTGAATCATGACTCTATCTACATACATACAGATGCTGTTTCATAAGGAAAGGGCTTTCTATCTGAATCATGACTCAGGATTTTAGGAATATAATAATATCACCCCCGCCGTGTTTAACTTTTCACGGCAACAATCCATTTAGTAGGAGGGCGTGTCAAAGGGAGAAGAAATATGGTGGTCGCCTCATTTTGGAATGAATCACTGATGTATGGAGTTAGTGTGTACAAAAAAACACAAGTGCACACACGCACACACACACACACACACACACACACACATACGAGGCAGTGCGTGTGAGGCTGAGTGCAGTGCTGCGCAGACTTCCAGCTATGACATCATTTCTAATCTCAGCCATTTCTGATGATGAACATAATAAATGACCACCTGTCTAATACACCCCCCCCCCCCCTCTCTCTCTCCCTTCTTTCTGTTTCTCTATTCCTCCTTCTTCAGCCCACAGTACGGAGGAAGGAACAAGGACGGCGAATCAGGCCCAAGAGAGACAGAAAGAGGTGGAAAGATAGAAGGGGTGCCTTAGAAAGGTAAAGAAAAGGAGCACGGCGAAAGTCACTCGAATAAAAGCGGAAACAGAATAAAAGAAAAGGCATGAGGCCGTTGAAGAAACACGGAGGCCGCTCGCCGCCGTCGTCCGCCAGGGCCCGGGGGAGCAGGAGGAGAGGAGGGGGCTCCCAGGCGGCGCCGGAGAAAGACGCCATGAGGAGAGACAGAGTCAGGAGGGAGACCCCCCCCACCGCCAAAGGCCTGCAGCACGCGCCCCCCTCCAAACCCTCCCCGCCCACCACCCCCGCTGCGGAGGCCCCCCCCACCGTCGGCTCCCTGAAAGAGGCGGTCGTCGCAAACAGCGACGCGCCGAAGAAGAAGGAGGAGACTTCCGAGGAGCTCAGGAAGACGTCCGCAGCGAAAGACGTCGTGAAGAAGAGTGAGGAGGAGAAGACGGAGAAAAAAGAGGAGGAGGACGGAGAGAAGAAGAAGACGACGGCGGGGACCAACGGCGACAGCAGCGCCCCTTCAGACCATTCCATAGCCACGCCTACCTCAAACCCCAGCCCGGTGTCGCCGTCTGCGGCGGCCGCGCCTCCCCCCGCCAATCACCTGTCCGCCAATCACAGCCCGGGCTCCGTCTCGGTGTCCAGCCGGAAGACGGCCACCTTCAAAGCCCGCGTCCCCAAGAAGAAGTACACCTATGAGCACTTTGCCAGCAGCGCTAATGCTAGCATCCTGGCCGCCGGGCCCACAACGCACAACAGTTACTACAGTGACACGAGTCAAAGTAACAGTAGGAGTAACAGCTTGAACAGCATGTCCAATAGCATCAGCAGTAGCATCGACAGTAACACTAACGGTAACGGTGCAAGTACTGCCGCTGCCGCTGCTGCTGCTGCTGCTGCTGCTGCTGCTGGTGGTGGTGGTGGTGGTGGTGGTGGTGGTGGTGGTGGTGGTGGCACCAATGCCACCGCTAACAGTAGCAACAGTAGTTCTAGTATCAGCAATAGCAGCAGTAATACTAGTAGAAATAATTCTAGCTCAGGTAATCCGCCTTTGGCACCGGTTGTTGACGAGAGCAAATCCACAGACGCCAATCGTCTCGCCGGAGTCGCCTCCATGGAGGTGGGAGGAGCTCCCAGGACAGCAGAACCCCACGGCGGCGGGGAGGTGGGAACGGAGAGGTCTCACTCCACCCGCTCGTCCTCCACCGATACGGCCAGCGAACACTCCGCTGACCTGGAGTCAGCCACGGAGACGTCGTCGGTGCCAAACCACCGTGGGGGGAAGAGCCCCTCGCACCTCCCGCCTCCCCTCCTCCTCAACTCCCTCTCCAGAGACGTCAGTCTGTCAGGCGAGGGTCTGGCAGAGGTGCTGGCCAAGGGCCTGAAGAACCAGAGGGTCCTGGCCCGACGGCTGAGGAGGAACAGCGCCCAGAGAGCCCCGGGGGGAGCCGCCCCGTCGTCCCCGGTGTTTAGGCCCGGTGTGGTGCGCCGGGTGAACGGGGGGAGCGTGGACATCCAGCTCCAGGGGGAGGAGGGGCTGACGCAGTACCCCTTCCGCCGCGGCGGGGGCGGGGCCTCCTCCACGACGGGGAGCGCCGCCGGCTCCTCCGCGTCGGTGGAGTTCATTTTGGACGCGGCACCGCCCGGCACGGCCGCCGTGGCCGCGGCCACCCGGGTGTGCGTGCCTTTCGGCGGGGGGGAGGACGGGGGTCCGCTGGTGTACAGGGAGGGGGTGGTGTCCCAGGTGGACCCGCACCCTGCCGTGTCCTTCCCCTACCGCGTGCTCCTCCGCGACGACAGAGACACTCTGGAGGAGGAGGAGGAGGAGGGGGTGGGAAGAGGGCGGAGCGTGGAAGAGCAGGAGAAGAGGAGAGCCAACAAAGCCCAGGCGGTGTGGGTGTCCAGACAGAGCCTGAGGCTCCTCACGCCTCCCTGGGACGTCCCGCAGCTGGACGGAGGGAGGGAGAAGGAGAGAGAGCGGGAGAGGGAGAGGGAGGAGCGGGAGCGTCGGGAGGAGATGGAGGTGGAGAGGGAGGTGTGCCAGCTGAGCATCGGCATGGGCGTCCTGGGAGCCGGGGGCGGCAGGCTGGGGCACGGCTTCTCCCCCCCGGGGGTGGTGCTGGTCGGGGGCCATCGCTACGGCAACGTGCATCTGCCCATCCCCCACCCCGCCGCGAGCGCGACGGTGGGCGCGGCGCTTGGCAGAGGAGGAGCCCACGGCCACGACGAGGGGCAGAAGCAGCCGCCGAACACGCCGCCGGACGAGGACATGGAGGTGTCCAGCTTCAACATGGGCCTCGCCGGCACCCTCCCCAAGCCCAGGACGGGGACCCCTCAGCACCGACACATCCTCTCCAAGCCCCCCAGCTACCCTCCGACCTCCTCCCCGCACCTCGCCGTGGTCCGCGGCGGCCACGTGGTGGCCACCCTGGCCAGCCCCCAGCCTCCCTCCTCCTCCTCCCCGGCCCTGCCCAGCCTGCCGTCGTCCAAGTCCACGCCCACACAGACTCCGACGCCCGGCGGCGGCGGCTCGGGGTCAACCTCCTCTGCGTCGTCGCGCTCGCGGACCCCCCTCTCCCTGGCGCAGCAGAAGTACAAGAAGGGCGACGTGGTGTGCACGCCCAACGGCATCCGCAAGAAGTTCAACGGCAAGCAGTGGCGGAGGCTGTGCTCGCGCGACGGCTGCATGAAGGAGTCTCAGCGCCGCGGCTACTGCTCCCGACACCTCTCCATGAGGACCAAGGAGATGGAGGGGGCCGGAGGGGGAGGGGGAGGGGAGCGCGGGGGGAGCAGCTCGGGCACGGTGACTCCCTCCGACCTGCGGGGGAGAGCGAGCAGCGAGCTGGACTGGGACGACACGTCCCGGGAAAGCAGCGAGGCCGGCAGCGGCAGCCGCGGCGGGGACTCGCGGCCGCGGCTGGCGCTGCCCTCGCTGCTGCTGCCCCACGAGCTCTCCTCGCGCTTCGACTTCGACGAGTGCGAGGCCGCCACCATGCTGGTGTCGCTGGGGAGCTCGCGCTCCGGCACGCCGTCCTTCTCCCCCATCTCCAACCAGTCGCCCTTCTCCCCCTCGCCCTCGCCGTCGCCCCTCTTCCGGCCGGCCAACTTCTCCCCCATCACCGCCTCGCCCGTCCCGCTCTCCTCCCACCGCCGACACCGGCAGCCCAGCGGGGCGGCGGGGGGAGGCAAAGGTCCGGTCCCGGCGGGAGGAGGAGAGAGACAGGCAGCGGGCGTCCAGCCCTCCTTTCACACCAACCTGACGTTCACGGTGCCCATGAGCCCGAGCAGACGTAAGCCCGACGTAGGCCCTCCTCCTCCCCCGCCCCCTCCCCCCTCCTCGCACCACCACGACTACCACGCCCCCAAGGCGGAGCCGGAGCAGGGCGAGCTCCGCGGCTCCTTCAGGGTGCTCTCTCCGCAACAGACGCCCGCCTCGCACTCGTGCGCGCCACACGCCGCGCCCACCTTCCCCCGTCCGCGGGGAGTCGCCGCCCCCTCCGCCGCTCAGCCCCCCTCCTCCTCCACTCAGCCCCCCTCCTCCTCCTCCACTGCCACGGCCGCGTCCCCCCCTCCTCCTCTCCTGGTGTCGCCCGCGCCCCCCTCTCCCCTCCCCCCGGAGGGAGGGGGGGGGTCCCGGCGAGCGCTACCGGTCTCCCAGCAGGCCCTGCGCGACTCCCCGGTCATCGTGCGGAACCCCGAGGTTCCGTTGGCCAAGTTCACCGAGGTGCCCCAGGGGAGAGGAGGAGGAGACGGAGGGGAGCCGACCATCGCCTCCAAGGAGGCCGGCCTCGCTCCCCTCCCCCCTCAGCCCCTCGCCGGCCTCCTCCAGGTGCCCGTTCCCATCAACGCTGCCAGCGGCGCCGTCCTCCTGAGGAACCCCGCCCAGACTCTGTTGCTGGTCTCTCCGCCGCCGCCGCCGTCCTCCTCCCTGCCCACTGCCGGCGCCCCCGCCCCCGCGCCAACCAACCCCAGCCTACTACACACTCTGTCCCTCGCCGTGGTCACGACGGCGGCGTCCGCCGTGCCCTGCCAGCCCGTGGCCGGCCCGCCGGGGGGCCGAGAGGCGGGGGACAGAGGGACGGCGTTCGGAGGTGAGGTCCAGCAGCCGGTGCCCTGTCACCCGTCTCCCACCGCCCTGCTGCCCCTCATCCTCCCAGCGGAGAGCCTGCACCCTGCACCCCCGCGCAAGGACATCATCATGGGACGGCCCGGCACAGGTCAGAGTTGCTTGCTGTGTGTTTGTGTGTTTTTGTGTGTGTGTGTGCGTGCGCGTGTGTGTGACTGTGTGTTTGGTCTGATAATCCATTGACCACTAGAGAGGAATAGGACGTTTTGGAGGATTTGAGAAAAGCCCAGCAATTATTCTAATAATAACAAGAACAGGACACACAGCAGCACACAACAAGCAGATTCACATCGTGTTGACGTGTGCGTTCGGTGAAATAGCACTTCGTGAGGAATGACGCGAGCAAATAAACTCTATAACTGTAAAGTATGCGGCAGTTGTTAAGGAAAAATAAATAAAGATAGATACAGTAGGTTGGAGTATTTTATGTTTGAGTTAAAGCACATTCTTAGATTGTGTAGCTCTGTACAAAATGAAGGACCTAAAAGATAGACTGCTTTCCATTTTCCACTGAAAAAAATAAATATCATAATAATAATAATAATAAATACTTATTATTACTTATTATTATTTCATTTATTTATTATTAAATCATTCTGTGGGAAGTCCCTTGGAGAGGGAATTATTCTCTATACCACTGTGTTGGTGGACCGACATCCATGACCATTCTCTGGTCATGGATGGTGTGAATATTTTGACCTATACTCTTTTTTCTGTCTTGCCGATATACTGTAGCCTATATACTAGTGTGTGTGTGTGTGTGTGTGTGTGTGTGTGTGTGTGTGTGTGTGTGTGTGTGTGTGTGTGTGTGTGTGTTGTATATATAAAACAATATCTACAGTTTATGTATGTATACCATATATAGTGTACATGTAATATAATATTCCAGATTCAATACTTTATTGCCATGTCAACAGAGTTGATTGGAATTTGTTTCAGTGCTCTAAAAACAGACATACAAATATAGACACATATTCAGACAGTAGAAAAAGATACAAAAGTACAAATGTCATATGAGAGGGACCAATAAATAAGAAGAATGCAAAACATTACAATTCAAAATAAATAGCAATTCATGGCATACCAGAGGGTGTGTGTTTTGTTAGCCGTGTGCTGCGGCTACATAGCAGGGGCTTGATAAGGAAGTTCTGCTCATTGGTCCGGCAGTGAGAGAGAGGTTATTTTTACACCAATGTCGGCGAGAGAGAGGCTCCTTTTCTCGGAAATTGAAAAATAGATGAATACGTTTCACAGAGAAACCCAAATTATATTTATGCTAGGAGGACTTGAAAGAGACACAGAAAGTGAATTAGTTCTTTAGCCTCGTTGCAAATGAAGCTAAAGTGTGAGGCAGACATTTTCTAAATCAGATGAATCATTAGGTTACTGGGTGTGGTTACACATGCACACACACACACACACACACACACACACACACACATGCACACACACACGCACACATGCACACACGCACACACGCACACACACACACACACACACACACACACACACACACACACACACACACACACACACACACACACACACACACACACACACACACACGCACACACACACACACACACACACACACACACACACACACACACACACACAGAATGCCATGTTGAAGACTTAACAATTAAAGGACCACTTCACCACTTTTCAACTTCTCTTCCTCTTTCAACTTCTCTTCCTCTTTTCTTTCTCTTTCAACTTCTGTGGGCAGTTCAGAAACCCGTCCACTAGTGACATCATCGATGGTGAATCCAAGCTAATAGAAACGGCAGGCTTTCTTTTCCTGAAAAGTTGCAATGCAAAAGTGGAAGCCATCGTTCTCACGATAATAAAAATCCAAATATTTTTAATATAAAATAAATATTTTAAAACAAATCTGCCTGATGATGATGTCACTGGTGGACGGGTGTCCGAACTGCCCAAAGCCCTCCTATGAGACACAGACTGAGTAGGAAAAAATGGTGGTGTTTTATCATGAACATTAGTGAGGACCAATTATATGAAGAGATGTTGAAAAGTGGTGAAGTGGTCCTTTAAGGCATCAGTGTAAAAATAAAAGTCAAAAGAAAACTCCCCACTCTCCATATATTTGCTCATACATTACATTACTTTACATTACAGTCATGTAGATGTACATTTTGATGATTAAATAAAATGACAATTGAGACAGCGTACTTTCAATCTACAGAGCTCTGGTGTTCAGCGCTCACTGAAATGTGCCACATCAATTCCAGGGGACAAGGACAAGCTCTCCTTAAATGTAATAGAAACATGTACATTTTGGTGTTGTTGTTTTGGAATTTAAATATCACTCTGATTGTAGCTTGTAGAACTGTATTGTAAATAGTTATTCCGTGACACCATATGAGTTGCACCAGAGCATTTTGATATCTGAAAAAAATTAAGCTGTGAGTCCACTTTAGAAAACATTAAAGAGTGATTTATACTTATTTACGTGTTGTTGTCACTCCCCGAAAATAGCCAATCCATGCGTAAACCCGCAAACTAAGTATATGAATGAATGAATCTTCATTTTCGTGTCTTGTCGTTAAGACCCATCCCTTACGGGATTATAAGACACCAACAACATAAATAAACAATATCACGTTCACTTCTCACACAGAAGCTACACCAAGTATTTGGTAAAAACAAAAACATAAAAATAAATATATATATATATACATCACATATAAGTTTTCTTTGTCCGTATGTCCCCAAGCTTTTTCTATATATTCTGCTAATGCAAATATCTTCTGTTCAAAAATCCATCTCAGTCGCTCTCCATCACTTAACCACATCAGATCTATATTTTTACATCTGTTAAATAACTTTTGACGTAGCTCATGATACAACGGGCAATAGAAAAGAAAATGGAACTCATTCTCAATATCATTTATATCACAATAGGTACAAATACAAATAGCATAACTCAAGCGTACTGTATAGCCGGTTTCATACACACAGTGCCCTGATATGATTGATAACCTTTAAATGAGCACTTTTTTACCAGTAAGCATTACGCGTGCGTGCGTGCTTGCGTGCGTGCGTGCGTGCGTGCGTGCGTGCGTGCGTGTGTGTGTATTCGTGCACGGAGAGAGAGAGCCCTCACAGCAGTGCATGCTGTTGTCGCATATGGACCTCCCTCTAGCGTCTTCCTATTAGCCTTCTGTCTGCCCCGTAACGCAGTGCTAAACTAGCATGGTTAAAAGCCGAACCCGTGCGGTGTGCCATGTGGGTAAAGCCCTGTCACCAGCGTGCCCCATGGCAGGGACCAGGTCAGCCCAGGGTCAGTGGTGTGCCGTGTGGGTAAGCCCTGTCACCAGCGCTGCCCCGTGGCAGGGACCAGGTCAGCCCAGGGTCAGCCAAGGGAATGGTGCTGGGATCACCACCGCTAATGACCTCTATAAGCTCACTGGTGGTGTTTAGCACTGGTCTGTCCAGTCCTCGTGCAGGAAGGAACTGGTGGGCAAGAGGAGTTTTGCCGACTCCTATATTTGCGGGTATAGAGGTGTGGGCGTGTTGATGCGATGTGGAGTTATTTGATTTGCGCCGTGCATGGTGGCGATTCCATTTGCTCGTAATCCCCCAAATTACGGTTTTAGTGCCTCTGACGCAAGATAGGGCCCTTTCTATTTGCACTAAACTTTGGTGCACTATTCCGTGGAAGTGTGTCAATGTTGTCAGTTACTGGGAAGTCTGAGGTTAAAGAATTCCACAGAAAAGGGAGTTAGAATCTCAAGGAGAGTAGTTGTACCAGCTTGCCTGATTGAGTCATCGTTATTAGGAAATGTCATAATATCAGTTAGTCTGAGTTTAACCCATTTCGACCTGAGCTCGATTCTACAAAATGTCTTCTAAATCATGACAGTTTTCTGAAATACTTATGTTTCTATATTAGTGGTGCTAAATATTTCATGTCAAGGACCCCAAACATTATATGAAATTGCCCCCCCCCCCCCCCCCCCAGAAGCAAAGATTTGAGCTAAAAACGTTGGCTCACGATCTTTCAAAAATAGCAGACATACAAGCTCATAGCTTGTAGATCTGCTATTTTTCAATAGCTAAAGTATAACATAATGCTTAAAACACCAAAAGGGGTTCCCGTTCAGAATGGGTTTAATCATGGAAGGTAAGGAGCAGCATGTGGTTCAAAAGAAAATAATTAAAACATATATATTTTGGCTCTGGACCACTCATATATTTCCGTTAAATAATGCCTTTCACTTGATATAAATCTTTGCACATAAAGGTAGTATCGTACAATAAATGAAATCAAGCCCCTAACACTTATTTTCATGATTTAATCTATTTATTAGCTTTAAAATATTTTCTTACATTTGATGGACGTTTGAAATACTGTATTATTTAAACATATTTTAATTAATTTAACAAAGGCATTTTATTTACATTTTTAAACATTTTCTCATGGACCACTAGTCATAATCATCGGTTGAGAAACAGTGGTATGCAAACTATGCATTGCATGGCAAGTGTTACGGAAGCACTAGTCTCGGAAACCACAAGCATTGTCTCTCACGCACACACGCACACACTATATATATTATTATACAATACATCATATCATGTACATGAAATGTAGAAGGGGGTTTCACACACAAAGTTTCATGCGTTGCTTCAAGTTGCAGCTACCGGTAATTGTTAAGATATTGTGCCCGTGTGCACCTTTGCGTGCGTGCAGTGTAAGCAAGACGGCGAGAGGGCGAGAGAGAGAGAACGTATGCACGGTCATGCACACTTGGATGTGCTTGTGTTTTCCATAGGGATTAGTCCCATACGTTCTGAGGGATTAGTGCAGTCGATTGTGCACACTCTCTGCCAGGTTACCTGCTCATTATGGACAAAACCCTTAGTGGCTGATGATTGACACCTGTGTTGATTCTGACAGCAAATTTAGATTTTACCTTTAGTCAGGCTTCATTTAGTTTTAGTCACATTTTAGTCACCCGGAATGTTTTGGTGTTAGTCTAGTTTTCGTCGACTAAATGTCACAAGATTTGAGTTGACTAAATCTACAGTTGATTTAGTCGACTGAAATGTATTTTGTCGGGACCTTGATGCCGTCGTAATGACTGATTTTACACTTGCTGAAAATACCGAGCTTGTAGATCTGCTGTGTTCAGCATGCAACCAAGTGTAAAATGACTTGTGTATTTTACTTATACTGGATCTCTTGTCCACTAGTCCCTTCCTAAGTCTAGTTTTTAGTCTAGTCTAGTTGTGAACTTGTAGATTGGCTATTTTAACTATTAAAAAATGTCTTTAAAAATAGTAAAAATAAGGGGTTTAGCATGGATGAAAATAGAGCCCCTATAGTCTTAGTTTTAGTCATCATAGCTGAGTTTTCATCTAGTTTCCATTTAGTTTTCGTCTGTGAAAACAGGTCGACAAACATTTTTCGTCATAGCATTAGTCAACGAAATCAACATTGATTGAGACCACTTGCTCACAGTGAATATTCATCCATACGTGCACATACATAATTAGTGTTGATTTCGTCGACTAACACTATAGGGACTAGTGGAGAAGAGATCCAGTAGACAAGTAATTTTAGACTTGGTTGTGTGCTGAAAAATAGCAGATCTACAAGCACACAACACGTTGCGCTGTGACACGTTCGGCTATTTTCAGCATTCAACCAAGTATAAAATCAGCCATCACGACGCCATCAAGGCCTGCCAAAATACATTCGAGTCGACTAAATCTTCAGTTGATTAAGTCGACTAAAATGTGACTAAAACTAAATTAGAATGTACTCACAGGACCATGACTAAAAACTAAATAATTTGCTGTCAAAATCAACAGTAGGTCTAATACACATTCATACACACAGATTCATAAGGAAAGGGGACTGCAGGGAGAAGCTACACGAGATATCTCAATCAAAACGCAGAGCTTTGAGAGAGCAGAGAGGCAGAACGAGGAGGAACCCCGTGCTATACCGTGTTCTAGATTAGTCCTGTTCTGCCTCGAAACAGCGAGCGCTTCCCAAGAAAATTAACATTTTAAGAACAACACACACACACACACACACACACACACACACACACCACTGGGGTTATGGAACGTGGGCTAGATGTATACTGTGTATATGTAGGCCATATATGAACAGTTTCCCGCCGACTCATACAGTGTGTGTGCATGTGTGTGCTTGTGTGTTTGTGCCTGTGCACGTGCGTGTGTGTGTGAGAGAGAAAAAGGGTTTATATTATAGACAGAGAATGAAGAGTGCTTCACATAGACAGTGAGAGCAGGATGAGAGTGTTTGAATGAAGACGCGTCCGCCGGGAGCTTGAAAGAGAGGCGACATCAGCGGAGAGAGAGAGATGATGCCGGAATGTTTGTTGACGTTTAGTTTTTCGAGGGGTTGAACGAGAACGAAGTGAATAGAACGAAGAGACACCCATCTTGACTGGCGACATGCTGTCAAGCATGCACGTTTTTCTTTCTGTGCGGGTTCATGTGTGTGTGTATCTGTTTTTGCTCTCTGTGAGTCTCTGTGTCCTATGAGAGTGAGAAAGCAACAGAGAGATAGATTGTGTGTGTGTGTGTGTGTGTGTGTGTGTGTGTGTGTGTGTGTGTGTGTGTGTGTGCGCGTGTGTGTTTGTGCGTGCGTGCACTGTGCGAGCGCTTAGATTTCGGGTGGGTTTTTTTGGCCTCCCACCAGGCCCCTGGGAGTACTATCTCCTCAGCCATTCTGCACTATTTCCGCAGAGTCATGCTGCCTATGTGCGTCCGTTTGTTTGCCTGCCTGTTTGTTTGTTTGTTTATTAGTGACTCATATGGTGTGATAGTGAAACTGAAAGTCACTGTGGTGGTCTCCTGGTTTTCTGGCCTGTGTGTGTGTGTGTGTGTGGGTGTGTGGGTGTGTGGAGGCCTGTATACGTTACCACTGAGTCAGTGTGAATGAATGAATGAATATTTATTTTCGTGTCTTGTCGTTAAGACCCATCCATTACGGGATTATAAAATATATCACATTCACTTTCCACATAGAAGCTACACAACGTATTTGATTAAAACAAAAACAGAACAGAAAAAGAAATACATCACATATAAGTTTTCTTTGTCCGTATGTCCCAAGCTTTCTCTATATACTGTATTCTGCTAATGCAAATATCTTATGTTCAAAAATCCTTCTGAGTCACTCTGTGTCACTTAAACACATCAGATCTATATTTTTTACATCTGTTAAATAACTGTTGACGTAGCTCATGATACAACGGGCAATAGAAAACAAAATGGAACTCATTCTCAATATAATTTATATAACAGTAGGTGCAAATACGTTCTTCTTCTGTAACTCCTCTATACCTACCAGTGTGTGCGTGATTTCTGTTTGTGTGGGTGTGAATTTCGCACGTCAACAGTGGTTCAAAGTAACTAAATACATTTACTTAAGTACTGTTCTCCATTACAATTAAAGGTTATTTGTACAGTTTGTACTTTACTTGCGTATTTCCAATTTCCAATACTTTTACTTCAACTGCACTACATTTCGGGTCCAAATATTGTACTTTTGCTCCACTACATTTATTTGAAAACTTTAGTTACTAGTTAATTTGTAGATTTTGATTATTATTATTACAAAACATACATTAACCACTTCAATCCTATATACACATTTTGGCCATTTGAAAGCTTACATTGCGTCGCTTATATATCTGCTATTTTCAAAAGATTTTTGAGCGGCACATGGGTGTTCGAGAGAAAATGATGACTAAACTAAGATGCGTGGGGATCCGTTCTGTGCACAATATCTTACATATTTGACTCATCAGATCTCACAGTTTCAGTGTGTGGTTGTGTGTGCACGTGCGCACTTAATACATTCTCCACCGTTGGCGTCAAATGGTGCTTTATGGTGGTTTATTGATAGCTCGCGGTCACAATGCTACATATTAGCATTATGTTGCGAGACAATGAAGTAATGAAGCAATGAATTCAATGAAGTAAACCGAAAATGTATGAGCAAGATGGCCATGCGTATCCACTCGTTGTTGTAATCATGCTTTATTCAACGGTCCAGGTCAGTTCCAGGTCCACCCATCTGACCACTGGGTGGGCCGACACAGGGTCACATTTCATTTGAACGGTCAATCAACCCATTGCGTTGCGGCTTAATTGGGTCAATGGAACCAACAGCAGTATCACAATGAAAACTCACTTTTTAAGGCTCTAAAGAAAAAATACCATTTTCTTTTCTGTCTTACTTTTTCTTTATAATAATGTTATCATTAAAATCATAGTTTGTTGTGTGTGTGTGTGTGTGTGTGTGTGTGTGTGTGTGTGTGTGTGTGCGCGCGCGCGCGCGTGTGTGGTGTGCGTGTTTTACAGAGATGTTTTGAGTAAAGGGTTTCTTCTCTAATCCCTGCTGAAAGGACACTGAGTGACTGAATAGACACTGTTTGTCCGTCCGTGCCTGCGTGTACATTTATTTTCTGTGAAACAAGCAAGCAAATGTCGGTGTATTTTACACAGAGAGAGAGAGAGAGTGTGTGTGTGCGCGTGTGTGCGTGAGCGCAAGAGAGCTTGCACGAGTCAATGTGTGAGCGCGTGTGCGTGTGTTTGCGCAGGCCTCTGAAACTTCTTTAAAAACAATGCCAGCGTGCATAACCTCCACCCCTCATGTTTTAAAAGGTCAGCTTGTTGTCAAATGGTTTTTATTTTATTTCATCGTTTTTATTGCGTGTGGAAACCTTGTGAATATTTACGACAAAATGTTTACAAATGTGAACACGCTGTTTGTTTGGATTGGATTCACTGGGAATGAATTAACAATGGAAAAATAAAATACACGCGGATTAAGGTTTTCAGTCGGGCCACGACTGAAGAAGAAGCTGGATTCAGACACATATATGCAATCTCATTTTGTCTCATAACAGAAGAGTCGTGCAGCACTAGTTGGCTGTTCAATTGATTCTAGTCACTCTTGTGTTTTTTGGAGATTTCTTTCATACATATTTTCATGGACAAAACTGAGAATCGTGTGAGAATTGGGATCTCAATTCTTGTGGAGGAAAATCGAGATTCGCATTTGAGCAAGAATGGAATGGTGCAGCGCTAGAAGTCAGCATGTCTCCAATAGAAGCATGTATCAAACAGAAGCCAAGCACGTCTTATATGGACGCATGTTGCGCACATGCTCTCAATGTGTCTGCAACACATTAAGAGCTTGTAGAGAGGCTCTAGACTCAGAGTGTATGCGCATGCGTCTGCAACACATTAAGAGCTTGTAGAGAGGCTCTAGACTCAGAGGGTATGCGCATGCGTCTGCAACACATTAAGAGCTTGTAGATATAGGCTATAGACTCAGAGGGTATGCGCATGCGTCTGCAACACATTAAGAGCTTGTAGATATAGGCTATAGACTCAGAGGGTATGCGCATGCGTCTGCAACACATTAAGAGCTTGTAGAAATAGGCTATAGACTCAGAGGGTATGGTTGAGAACCACTGGTGTATAGGAAGCTTCACAAATGTCACATTAGGACTAATGAATAATGAATACAAAAATAATAAATTATAATGTTTTAGTCGTGATAGTATTTTTTAAATCTTGCTTTAATTCGTGAATACAGCCTTCCTGAGTACATGAACATCTGTTGACCTTGAAGTCAAGTGCGTGCGACGTAAACTATCAAAGAGGACGATGCGTACGGTGTAGTGAAGCTGCAGACACCATGAGAACAGAAGGAGGGATGTCGTCTAAGGCTGAAGTAGATTTAACTAACAGATGAGAGCCTCACTGACTTGTGTCTGGGTAGTGCTCACTCCATATGCACACACACACACACACACAGTCACACACACACACACACACACACACACACACACACACACACACGCCACACACACACACACACACACGCCACACACACACACACACACACACTTGTGTCTTTTTTTATTGACTGACAAAGATAACTATAATTTTCTTGTTCTGTAAATTTCCCCAGATTGACACTGACATGCCCTTGTTTGACTCTTAAGTACTGTATGCGTGTGCTCCCCCCCCCCCCCCCCCCCCCCCCCCCCCGTTACACTATGTTTTGCGCGTGTGTGAAAGTCTATGTACCTGTTTTTATGTGTATATGCAAGAGTGTGTCTGTGTACAGTGAATATTTGTGTGTCAGTGTTTTTGTGTGTACATGTTTTGGGGTATGTGTATACTGTGGCAATATACAATAAATGTATTTATTATTTCTCATATCATCACTGTCAGGCAGAAATCATCTCGATATTAGAACGTTTAATTAAACAGTTATTTATTTTCCAAATGTTTCAAGAATAGATACCCCACTTCATGTCGCACAGATGTACTGAAAATAGCAGAACTAAAGCTCACAAGATAGTTTGCTGTATTATTATTTTTTAAAACTATTTTCCAATGTTTTTAAATAATAATAATAACATACAAGGTTTGTGCACATGCGTGCGTGCGTACGCGTTCGTGCGTGTGTGCATGCGTGCGTGCCAATGCCTTCCTATACCTGCAACAGACTAATGAGCGTGCGAGAAGGTCATTGTCCGTTGGGAGTGTTTACAACTAGCTGTAAAAGACAACTGTCAAAGGAACTTAAAGGTCCCTCATTCAGCAAGTGAAGCAGGAGCACATTTTTATGTTGTCACTTTGTCACGTGTGCCTCCTTGCATACAGAGTGTGTATCTCGGCCCCTTCAGCTGGGCACTATTCTGGGTCCATGCCGAACCCTCTTATCCCATTTAGGCCTGACGTCTTCTGAAAGAATATATTTTCAAAATAGCAGACCTACAAGCTCGTAGCGCGCCACTCGGTGGCGCGCTACGAGCTAGTAGATCTGCTATTTTTCAATAGATAAATAATGCTTAGTTAAAACACCAAAACGGGTTGCCGTGCAGAATGGGTTATTATGCCTAAACTACATTACTACTACATCTTTGAATAGTTAAAATAGCCAGTCTGCGTCGACACGTTGTGAGCTTGTAGATTGGCTATTTTAACTATTCAAAAATGTTTTTTCACAATAGTAAAAAAGGAAAAGTATAGTTTAGGGATAAGGGGTTTAGCACGGACGAAAATAGAGCCCCTTGTGTGTCCAAAACCATTCCTTTTTTATTATTATTATTTTAGTAAACCTTATAGATCTGCTGTTTTCACTAGGCCTACTTTTGTAGGAAGTAGGGTATAAATTTACCGGGAACAGAAAGTGGAGATTGCCGGTTTCTGCCCATGCTGTGTGTGTGTGTGTGTGTGTGTGTGTGTGTGTGTGTGGGAGAGGGAGAGGGGGGGGGAGAGAGAGGGAGAGAGAGACAGAGATACGGAGAGAGAGAGGGGAAGAGAGAGAGAGGAGAAGAGACTAACCAAGCGTCAATCATCGAAGTGCCGGATATGATGTGTGAGTGCCAAACGTCTGTTGCCATGGCAACAAAGCAAACACTGAAGTAGCCTGTGAACAACATAGTCCATTCACAAAAAAAAGAAACTGCAGCCACCTCTATGTGTGTGCGTGTGTGTGTGTGTGTGTGTGTTTACACATACGTGCGCACGATTATGCGCATGCATGCAAACTCATGTGAGCTCTTTTTTGCCATGAAGTTCTTCCTCTCTCGGTGGAGAGAGAGACACAGGCACACACATCGGGAGCACGCATGCAGAAACTGACACTCTGTCACTCTGGATCTCTCTCTCCCTCTCTCTCTCTCTCTCTCTCTCTCATCCCATGGCTGACGTTTTCATCCGTTTCTGTTATTTCATCTCTGGGCATTTTCACAAGAATGTCTGATTGAATTCACACTGGAGGTGATCCGAGGGAGGAATATAAGTGACGTTTTGGCCACAAAATGTATTAGAGACCCGGCCATCAGGTGTTCATGCCGGTCACATCTTCACGTCATGTGGTGCGGTCACAACTGTATACTTGCATGAACCGGGGGATGTTAAAAATCACATTACATGCATATCAGTCACATCAAGGACAATTGTGTGTTAATCATCTGATTCATTGAATTAAAAACAATTAGAAACGTTTGTTTTAGGTTGTTAGATTTTTATTTTACTTTTTAGTTTCGTACAATTATCAGGGGACAGCTTTTCCATCACTCCTCCTATGGAGGTATACAGTGTGGTGTAAGCATGAAGCCAGATTAGTAACTACTGTATAGATGTGCTATTTTCAGCGACACCGACCGCAAGCAAAGAAGTACAACCTGGCCCTTTGCATAGAGGCCAGGTGGTATACGGAGGAAAAGCCTGGTGTCAGTCAGATCATGGAAACACAGAGGTCGTTATGTGTGATTAATGCAGCGAAATCTGGAACGGTTGGTGAGGGTGCACGCTACTGGCTCAGTGCCAGGTGAGGGTGAGGGTGCACACTACTGGTTCAGTGCCAGGTGAGGGTGAGGGTGCACACTACTGGCTCAGTGTCAGGTGAGGGTGCACGCTACTGGTTCAGTGTCAGGTGAGGGTGCACACTACTGGTTCAGTGCCAGGTGAGGGTGCACACTACTGGCTCAGTGCCAGGTGAGGGTGCACACTACTGGTTCAGTGCCAGGTGAGGGTGCACACTACTGGCTCAGTGCCAGGTGAGGGTGCACACTACTGGCTCAGTGCCAGGTGAGGGTGCACACTACTGGTTCAGTGCCAGGTGAGGGTGAGGGTGCACACTACTGGTTCAGTGTCAGGTGAGGGTGCACACTACTGGCTCAGTGCCAGGTGAGGGTGCACACTACTGGTTCAGTGCCAGGTGAGGGTGCACACTACTGGTTCAGTGCCAGGTGAGGGTGCACACTACTGGCTCAGTGCCAGGTGAGGGTGCACACTACTGGTTCAGTGCCAGGTGAGGGTGCACACTACTGGCTCAGTGCCGGGTGAGGGTGCACACTACTGGTTCAGTGCCAGGTGAGGGTGAGGGTGCACACTACTGGTTCAGTGCCGGGTGAGGGTGCACACTACTGGTTCAGTGCCAGGTGAGGGTGAGGGTGCACACTACTGTTTCAGTTCCAGGTGAGGGTGCACACTACTGGTTCAGTGCCAGGTGAGGGTGCACACTACTGGTTCAGTGCCAGGTGAGGGTGAGGGTGTACACTACTGGTTCAGTGCCAGGTGAGGGTGCACACTACTGGTTCAGTGCCAGGTGAGGGTGAGGGTGCACACTACTGGCACAGTGCCAGGTGAGGGTGCACACTACTGGCTCAGTGTCAGGTGAGGGTGCACACTACTGGTTCAGTTCCAGGTGAGGGTGCACACTACTGGTTCAGTTCCAGGTGAGGGTGCACACTACTGGTTCAGTGCCAGGTGAGGGTGAGGGTGCACACTACTGGTTCAGTTCCAGGTGAGGGTGCACACTACTGGCTCAGTGCCATGGTGAGGGTGAGGGTGCACACTACTGGCTCAGTGTCAGGTGAGGGTGCACACTACTGGTTCAGTTCCAGGTGAGGGTGCACAATACTGGTTCAGTGCCATGGTGAGGGTGAGGGTGCACACTACTGGTTCAGTGCCGGGTGAGGGTGCACACTACTGGTTCAGTGCCGGGTGAGGGTGCACACTACTGGCTCAGTGCCAGGTGAGGGTGCACACTACTGGCTCAGTGCCAGGTGAAGGTGAGGGTGCACACTACTGGTTCAGTGCCAGGTGAAGGTGAGGGTGCACACTACTGGCTCAGTGCCATGGTGAGGGTGAGGGTGCACACTACTGGTTCAGTTCCAGGTGAGGGTGCACACTACTGGTTCAGTGCCAGGTGAGGGTGAGGGTGCACACTACTGGTTCAGTTCCAGGTGAGGGTGCACACTACTGGCTCAGTGCCAGGTGAAGGTGAGGGTGCACACTACTGGCTCAGTGTCAGGTGAGGGTGCACACTACTGGTTCAGTTCCAGGTGAGGGTGCACACTACTGGTTCAGTTCCAGGTGAGGGTGCACACTACTGGTTCAGTGCCATGGTGAGGGTGAGGGTGCACACTACTGGTTCAGTGCCGGGTGAGGGTGAGGGTGCACACTACTGGTTCAGTGCCGGGTGAGGGTGCACACTACTGGCTCAGTGCCAGGTGAGGGTGCACACTACTGGCTCAGTGCCAGGTGAAGGTGAGGGTGCACACTACTGGTTCAGTGCCAGGTGAAGGTGAGGGTGCACACTACTGGCTCAGTGCCATGGTGAGGGTGAGGGTGCACACTACTGGTTCAGTGCCAGGTGAGGGTGCACACTACTGGTTCAGTGCCAGGTGAGGGTGCACACTACTGGTTCAGTGCCAGGTGAGGGTGCACACACCAAACTGGGTTTCACACTCTGCGTGCAGTTTCAGCGCATCACAGCGAGGACACACATCGCACTTTCACTTACACGTGACGTGAACGCGCTCCCCCCCCCCTCCTTTCTTGGCAGTGTTGTCTTTCAGACGCACACTCTCTCTCTCTCTCTGTCCCCTCGTCTCATCTCGTCTCGTCTATAGTCTCGTTATTTTGGGACTTTTTCTTAACCCCCAAAAACTATTACAACACCGCCATTAACCCTTCGTTCCAACGCATTGCAGTGGCTTCTTTGGTGCTACTCCTCTCCCCTCTTAGCTCTCCTCTCTCTCTCCATCCTGGTCTACCCGGATACGGATACCCCCCCCCCCCTGCCCCCGCCAACATAACCAACACCGCGCCACCATCATCAACTCCCCTCCCATGCTTTACGTAACGCTTAAAGCCCTGCACATCCTCCACCCCGGCCATGGCAACAACCACATCTGGATCACACACGGACTGGCACCAGAGTGCCAGCCTTAAGCAGTCGTCACAGAAAATAATTAAGTCATACGCTACCAGAAAGTCCCGTTTCAGCCAAAGAAATTCCTAAATGCACGGCTGTGTCCCAGTGTTAGACTTCTGCAAACTAAAAGAATGTGATTTCCACACATCTTAGGAGTTTTTTTTTCCTTGTGCGTTTCATTCCTTGCGCAGTGGCATTGCTTCATCTGCGTTCTCCTCAATCACCTCTCAAAGTTGGCTTTCTCCTCCTCTTTCCCCCCATCTTCCTGCTTTCCCTCGTCTTCTTTCTCAACATTTTCTTTTGGGTTTTTTTTTGCTTTCTGCTCTGGTGGCAGTGTTGGCGCCGTTTATCCATAGGCCAGCAGTGCCGCCAGGTGGTCAGACACATATATTACATTATCAATTCTGGAGGAGGAAGAGGAGGCGGAGGAGGAGGAGGAGGGAGGGAGGGAGGGAGACGAAGGAGGTGGTCCAGTAAAACACAGTTGTGAAGTCAGTGCTACGTGCACGCTCCTCATTGGCGACTGCCGTTGTCTGGGGGAAGCGAAGCTGATGGTTGCTGCGTCTGTTGCTACAGAGCGCTTTCAGAAAAGGCGGCTCGTCGTGCGCTATATACTTCACGAGTCCAAATGTATGAATGGCGTTCAGGGGATTCAGGGGGCATTCGCTAAAGTAAAGCCCCCCCAAAGAGGGAAAGGGACCTGGGGTATATAAGGCAGAGTTGTTTTTTTTTACAAAGCGGACAATACGAAGAGCAGCAGTTGAAGATGAGCGGATAATTTTGGGGGAAGTTTTATGAGGTGTGTGTGTGTGTGTGTTCCTGTGTCACTTGACACAAGTGACACAGAAAATTGGGGCTGGGGAGGGGGGGGTGGGGGGGGAGGGTGTAGAGACCTTTGCCCAACACGGCTTGTTGCCGTGGTAACAGCAAAGGATGGCGGATTGAGTTATAATTGGTCAGAGAGAGGCAAATGATGGGCTGTATGGAGGGAGGGAGGGAGGAGAGATTGAGAGATGGGAGGGGGTCCCGCTGCGTTTTGTGTGGGTAGAGAATGATGGTGGAAAGTTTTTTTTCCCCCTATAGCGCAGGTTTGTGCTCTGCCAGGTATAATGGAGGGCAGTGGCATTGATACACATATAGAACATGATGTACGCGCCCGCTGACAGCTATATGAAAGCCTGTTTTTGAGGGCCGATAGCCCATGGTGTATGGAACCCAATTTTTGTCTCAACACAAACATTAAATGCCGTTGACAATGAATGGACAATTCTGAGTGTTTGTGTGAACACAAACATTGCGTAACACAAACATCGATGACGAAGTTGAGGAGGGCGCAAATTGCGATTGGCCGGAATGAGATGATGATGTATGATGATATACGATGATAAGAGAGCCCCTCACTTCACATAGTTGTGATTTAGTTTAGCTTAGTTTAGTTTATTTCGGTCCTATTTTCACAAAAATGTATTAATTTACAATACATTTAACCCATTTTGACCTGAGGCCGATTCTAAAATAAATGGCTTCTACTGTAAATTCTATGTTTTCTGTAAAGCCTCTGTTTCTATGTTAGTGGTGCTCAACCTTTCCATGTCAAGGACCCCCGGAATTATTTGCCCGCCGACTCCCATCTGAAAATATGATGTTCCCAGAGGCAAAGATATGAGTTAAAACTTTCACCCTGGAAGAATATATATTCAAAGATTTGTGCCACAATTTCACGATTTTCAAAAAATACCAGATCTACAAGCTCGTAGTGCGGCACTCTGTGCCGTGCTACGAGCTTGTAGATCTGCTATTTTTTAATAGCTAAAGTATATAACATAATGCTTAAAACACCGAAAGGGGTTCCCGTCCAGGATGGGACGAGAACAGACACTTGAGTGGCTGAAGCTAAAAGCTTATTATTGCCTATACCCCATTTGGATGCAAAATCAATTATCAAAACAAATCAATAAAACTAACACAACTGACAAACAGTTATATATATTATTCAAGTAAGAAATTAACAAACAAAGAAACAGAACAATAAAACAAAAAATAGTTTAGAAGTTTAGATTTCATACATTATTAAGTGTCAATATGGAAGTATTTCCACCAAGCTGCACACTTCACCACTAGGTGGATACTTGACAAAAAATGACAAATAATGGTATGAAACATATACCATTTGCACATACATTATGTTTACGTATGGTACAATAAGACTCATTCGCACTATAATACCGTTTTCTTTTTCTTTTTTTTGCTATTTACATTTATTACTTATTAATAATACATACATTTATATATATTTATATATATTTATCTATTTAAAGCTGCCATAAGCAATAATATGTCAACATTTTAATGACTTGTTTTTTTATTTATTTTTCGGTATTCAGACAGCCAGCAATGAGTAGCACGTTCCCAAAACAAATGTAGTCTCTGTGACACATCTAGGGGCCACAATCTGCATTCAAAGATGTTCCTAGAAGCTTTGTCATTGGTCGGGGAAAGAAAACCCGGTCGAAATGACTAACAAATCAGGAAGTAGCCAGGCAAATCGACCAATGACAAAGCTTGTACGGAAATCTTTGAATGCAGATTGCAGCCCCTAGATTATATTATACATTATATATACTACATTTTCTTTGTGAGCGTTCTACCCATTGCTGGCTGTCTGAATACCAAAAATAAACATAAATAAAAAGGACATTAGCATTTTTACATATTATTGCTTATAGCAGCTTTAATTAGGATTACTTATTTATAATTAGGATACTCTTATTCTAATGTTCTATATTTATTTTTTACCTTGGTTTTGAACATTTCTTTTTCATTTGGTGACTGATGAGCACATTTCCAAATCTGTATCCACACTGTTCCATAGATGACGTACCCCCTTACAGATGAGCATTTATGTTTTGTGTTGGTCCTCACGTTATTTATCTTTATACACCATGCAGTTCCCCTCAGTTCCTATTTGGTCTCTCGTACATTGAACAGCTCCTGCATGCAGGTGGAAGTCTATTGTGGTGGGCCTTGTACATCATTATGGCAGTGTTTAGGTCAACTCTTCTAATTTTAGAGTTTTATTTTTAATAACGAGTGAATTGGTTGGTTCTAGGTAGTCTGATTTATTTATTATTCGTACAGCTTTTTTCTTGGAACAGAAAGATAGGATTAATGTTGCATTCCCCCATACTTCCAAACGATAGGTTAGTACAGCAAGTAAAGTGAATTATCGTTTACAATGGGTTTCCACTTATAAGTATTGCAATTGTTTTGGATTTTTGTATGTGGTTTCCAGTAGAGTGTCGTCGTCTATGGCATAGACAAACTCCTACACTGATAACACCTCTGCCAATTCCAGCCAGAAGAGAGAGACAGTTACGTGTACAAGCTGAAATGGCATCTTACACATTTTTCACCTTCTTCCTATGTATTCTCTCCCTCTCACTCTCTCCTTTCTTGTCATTTTTAATCTGTATCTCTCTATGCCGTGTGCTCTCTTTTGACATCTGTGACTCGAGGTTTACAACTACAGCTTATGGTCCCATCACTATAGGTTTACAACTACAGCTTATGGTCCCATCACTATAGGTTTCGTGCCATGCAGATGTATAAGTCCCATGCAGGCACGTCACCACAGCTCTATTGTGGCAGGCTGATACCGCTGTAATGTAACCACGTCGTCTCTGTAGTGGCGCTGGTGAAATAAGATGACATAACTGCACCGAGTCCTTTTTTGCAGCGGCTTACAGTGTATCTAATCGATCTGGTGCCCCGGGGGGTCGACGAGGGGTCAACCTAAAAGGCATTATGTCCGTTCTGAGGAAGGGGTTTAGCTGTCGCCGTTCATTAAGTAGGGCTTTGAACTGTAGCCCCGAGTTGAAACCTCAGTACTCACACTAATCTGCCCCCTTCCCCATGCCCCTCTCTCTCACGGCCCGTTTCTCCTGTGACTGGATTGCTCGCTCCCTCACTCCCTCAACCACTCAACCACTCACCCACCCACCCACTCACTCACCCACCCACCCACCCACTCACTCACTCACCCACCCACCCACCCACTCACCCACCCACCCACCCACCCACCCACTCACTCACCCACCCACCCACCCACCCACCCACTCACTCACTCACTCACCCACCCACCCACCACCCACCCACTCAGTCTGCTGTCCGCCTGGCTTCAGCCTCGACCTATGCTTAGTTGTGTGCCAGCGTCGCGCAACGGAAATAGCAGATATACAAGCTGATGACGTGTCGTAGATCTGCAATTTTCAGCGTGCGACACTGTGTGCAACGAAGCATATCGAGCCCTTTCTATTTCCGTCTCTCCCCTGTCACTGTTTACTGGATGAAATCTCCAAGCGTTTGGGTGAGTCTTTCTGTCTTGCTGTCTCTCTCTCCCTCCCTCCTTCGAGGGCTATAATGCCTATTAGTTTAACTCTTGTTGTAATGCCGCGGGCTTAAAGGGGCACAGTCACCGCGGATCTGCATGACACAAGATCCTTGACACATGACACAAGCCCACGACAGCAGGTCGAAGAATGGCATACGAGAATGGAAGGCAGAGTGAATGGCAGCTTGGTCTCGCCACAGAGACTGCTTTTAGTCACCAATTGCATGACTAATATACTGTGGCAAGGGAGTTCCGTATTGTGATCACAGTAATATACAACCCTCGAGGGTATTTTGGCTTTCATACAACTTCTACCAACACATTTTGTACAAAAGGTTATTGCGACATGTGTGTCGGGCGGCACCATATATGGTGCCCAGGTCTCGTGACATCATCAGGGATGGAGATGTGGAGACCCTGATGTCATAGTAAATGTGACCTGCTGTCGCAGTTAAGCCCATATATGGAGATCCCTGATGTCATCAATATTGGCCAGCAACTCTACATCTGACCTCAAACCCTTAGATCTACATATATGGATATATGTCAGAACCTGTTCTTCCTCTTCGATGACTCCCTTTTGACTTATACCTGTCCATTCGAATTTCAAACTCTAGACGGGCCTGCCCCAAAGTTATTACTGCAGCCAGTGAAAACTAGAGTTCTCAACAGGCCCAAAAATGAAGGCCCGGCACTACCTGGGCCCTCATCAAACCCTGTACACTCAAGAGAATGTCCCTGCTACCACCCTTAGATCTCCATATACTGTATGGAGCTCACCTGTTCTGATATGTTGATCTGACACCATCAAACCCTGTACACTCAAGACATGCTCCTTATATGGCCAGTATACAGAATTGATCTGACCCCCCATGCCCAGCAGTCTGCCCACTTCTCGCCCTCAGGCGTCGTACTGTACTGGTATACAGTACAGTGTGTGTGTGTGTGTGTGTGTGTGTGTGTGTGTGTGTGTGTGTGTGTGTGTGTGTGTGTGTGTGTGTGTGTGTGTGTGTGTGTGTGTGTGTGTGCGTCACTGCGTGTGTGAAAGAAAACAAAGACAAACCAAAAGGGAAGAATAAAGAATATTGCTAACACAAGCTCCCTGGATATCACAAACATTGTCATGAAAATAGCACTCTGTGAATTACCAGTAGTGAAGTCACTTTTTTATCATCATGGATACAATATCATCTACAGTAAAGACCAATTAGATTGCTTCAAGTTG
Organism: Protomyctophum parallelum; assembly: GCF_964188405.1. NCBI lineage: Eukaryota > Metazoa > Chordata > Actinopteri > Myctophiformes > Myctophidae > Protomyctophum > Protomyctophum parallelum. The sequence goes on along the minus strand of NC_139698.1, from coordinate 24,246,108 downwards.
CTTGTCTACCTGTTGCATAATAAATGTTGAGGAAATGTTACTACAGACATTATGCTCATCACAAATACAGACCTAGAAGGTATGATTGCAGAGTGCCACTGCGGCGGTTGGGAAAACTACAACATGTCATGTTGTTCAATGTTAAAGCCCTGGCTGGAAGTGAAGTCAAGCCACTCCCAGCATTGTGTTTTTTTTTTGCATGACTGACAGGTTGACTGACTCATGTGGCATGTTTAGATTTCATGTGATATACCTGTGACATTATTACATAGACGATTCTGCCTGTGTGTGTGTGTGTGTGTGTGTGTGTGTGTGTGTGTGTGTGTGTGTGTGTGTGTGTGTGTGTGTGTGTGTGGGGGGGTGGCCACTGTCCATTGATGTGCCTTCATTATCACTCTCCCTGTTTTCTGGTTTCCAAACCCACCACAAGAGAAGTTCTGTTTTCACCCCCCCCCCCCCCCCCCCCACACCTCCCCCTTTCCCACCATTCCTCCTTTCCTGCACAAAATGTCTTTAAGTCTATTTTTACCCTCTATCCACTCTTATCCTGTTCCACCCATTTTCCCTCTCTTTCACAGCACCCCCTCCCCTCCCCAGTGTCTGTTCTCGCTACATGTTCTCTTTCTTTGTGTGTGTGTGTGTGTGTAGTGTGTGTATTATTGTGTGTCTGTTGCAATTATGAGGCGGCAGATTTGCATGGGTAGGGCGGGGGCGCTGGGATTGAAGGGGTTTTCATGATGAGAAATTAAATTACATCACTTGGACACCACACGTGTTCTACAATTGTACGTTAGAAAGATATGGTCACCTTTTCACACACAAGATTTTTTTTTTTGCTGGCTCATAAACTATTTGGAAACTATTTCATCAGTTCAAAGCTGTGGGATAAACAAACAACATTTTTTTCTTTTTTAATTAATGACAATGTGTATACATGTTACATTGTATCAGATGCAACAGATTGCATGGGCCCAGGATGATCTTCAGATGTGACTGGTCAGTAGAGTAGCTTACTGGCGCCACCACTGCATTAGGCGGTCATTACTGGCAAATGCACTTGGAACTCGGCGTTTGTAAGGGGCGGGACCTTCTCCATGTTGTGTTAGGCGATTGGTTGGCCTACATCTGAGTGTCGGCGTGTCATTGGTGATTTAAGTAATCACTCCAGTTTACTACGAATTGTGTACCAATAGGTAGGGGGCTGGGGTGGGCTTCTTAGATCAAAGGAACTTGAGTTACAGTATCTAGGAGACTTTAGATGTGCAGATTTATGCAACTACACAGTATTTCCTTGTGGAATCAGTAGGTTTATCGGCTTTATATGTTTGATATAGTTTTATTTATTTATTAAACGCTTGTGTCTTGTTTAATTGTACGCGGTTATTTTCGGCGCGACACCCTTCGTACGAAGAAGTATCAATATCAGTGTAGGGTTCTGTTATATTTGCATATGACTGACATTCCAGCGCACACTATGACCAATCAGCGAGCGCGGCGGCGGGATGGCAGGTGGCCGCGTGAACCAATGGCGAAGCATGGATGTAGTAAAAGGGGGCGGGACACGGTTGGGCGAGGTTGACAGAGCGAGGAGGAGGAGGGGGAAGGAGGAGGAGGGAGGGTGCAGCCCAGTTTACAACAAGAGGAAGAGAGAGGGAGGGAAAGAGAAAGAAGAGAAAGAAAGAAAAGAACAACGTTTACTTGCAGGGAGGGAGAGAGAGAGAGAGAGAGAGAGAGAGAGAGAGAGGGAACAGTGAACACTGGTGTGATGATAATGAGAGGACTTTAAATTCACCGAAAAGGCCTCGCCCGGAGCGAGCCGAGCGACTCGTAGTGACCGAACTAGACGCTGCGTTGTGGGGGGGAGACAGACATCGGCGCGGAGCGGCCAGCCCAGAGCCTGCCTCCTGCACACACACACGGACCTCCTGTTGTTGTGCTACTATCCATATATACTGGACATCTGATTTTCGTAACTACAGACAACAACTCTCTCGGGTTCCAGACACAGTCCTGCCGCGCCGGAGAAAGACCATTCCCTGGTGGTCCCTGTTGGCGACAACCTTTTATAGACCGACCTCCTCGACTGGACGAAGAGAAAAACAAAGAAAGAAAGAAGCGGAGCTACGGATACAACATCCCCCCCTTTTTTTAATCTCCAAATGCTTCTGGAGTGGAGACTGTAGAGAGACAGAGATAGTTCCTCTCCCCAGTCGTGTGCCGCTAGAGGTTGTAGTCCATCTGTAGTTGACGTGAGCTTGTAGTCCATCACCAATAGATACAGTTAATGTTGGGTTGTCCATGTGAGGTTTTCGTGGTTGAATTGTAGGTAGGGGAAGGACTGGCAGTGAATATTTCACGTTGTCTTGTAGGTATCTGGCTGTTAGGAGGTGTGTGTGTGATGGATGAATGCACCAGATTTATCGAGAAAGACATCACATCTACATTTCGACCCCTTCTTGCGTAAATGCATAACGGATGTTACTCCTGTTTTCCACAGTTTTGTTGTGGAGATATTATTGACAGCCAGGTGTTGAAAAGAAGCGGATCGCCAGATGAAGACAGGTGTCCTCTCGAACGGTTCGACTCACTGACAAGACATGCGGACCACCCCAACTCAAAGTTGATTTTAATGGGTGGTTTTGTGCCATGGCGAGCTGTGGTCGTGGTCTTATTTTAGCTGGCAATAATAATAATAATAATACGCGTGATGATGTGTCCGCCTTAGTTGTGTGGTTGAGAAATGAGAACAAGCGCGTTAGTTTGGCGTGTTTGTGTGCGGCGGCGGCGGCTGCAGGACCAGGGGCGTTCCCGAGGGCTTGGTCTGATCTGGAACGGTCCGACATCATGTTGTATTATTATTAATAATAATAATAATTATGTGAACCAAACGATGTGATTAACGACACGTGTTCTTCTTACACATTATCACAGTATGCAAAATAACCTCCCAGGTTGGAAGAATCACGTCAACTGATAGCTTTATTTCATGTGTTTGTTTGTTGCAGTGGTGGCACAGACACGGTGGCCTTCCCTTCATCCGATACTTGTTTTTAGTGATTTTACTATTAAAAAAAATAAATACAGCACTGCTTTTTTATTATTGTTACGCACATTCTTATTGACGCCCACGTAACGTTTACACCCACCACCCACCAGCCCCGTTAGCGCAGCGCTCAGTTTGACATGGCCCGGGCCGGGGCGGAGTGCAGTCGTCGGCGGGATGCTTTAAATCCAGCTCGTGGATGAGCGAGAGGCCCTGTTAACCCGTGGAGCGCCGCGCCACTGTACTAATGTAAACAAACGGAGGCAGAGAGAGAGAGGGGGCATCGGGGGTAATTAGACCAAGGAGGAGAGAGAGAGAGGCTCGCCTTCCATCTCACCGCGTCCTTTCGATGAATCGCATACGTAACTGCTGCGTTGTTACCAATAACTGAAATGAACTTTTATGTCGTTATTATGCACAATCCTTCGTAGTACATTTTGTCCACGGATGTTGGATTGTTGTGTGCGTGTTGTTGTTGTGTTATTATCAGATTTCGTTATTGCTTGATTGATGACGTGAGCTGGACTCTTGCTTGGTATCAAACTGTACAGCACCATCGTAAAATAAGAGGATGGTGCAGTGAATATTGTGAATGATGACTGCAACCTGAAAAGGGAAGATATAACGGACACACCATTGAACACTTATTTTGTTCATCTCTGTTGCCATCGGTTAAAGCGAATCCAGAGGTTTTGGATTAAGGATGATTTCACGTGTGGATTATTTTTTCTTGCCATCCAATTTTTAAAAGGGATCTCATATTAATGGATTTATAAACACAATTTATTTTGGTCAAAGAAGCATCAAGGACTTCATTCAATCATGTTTTCTTCAGAGAATCCTCAGTATCTCCGTCAAGGATTAAGCATGTTTGGTTAGTCCTTGTCAATGAATCACCTCACCTCGTGTATAAAGCTAAAACTCACTTGACCTAGTACATAAATAAACAGCTGGAATCATTTGTAGACATATAACAGAATATATAGCCTTTCAAGTAGGTTATTACTACTTATTACTAACAAACAATGCCAAACATTGATGGTTGTTTTGTGAATACTAGATATAACTCGGGTTGTTTCACCCCCTATTGTTATAAAAGGTTATACACCAATTGGTAATACATTGTCAAAGAAACAGTTGCTTAGAAATGATGCAACCATCTTCCCTGTTTTCATGGTTTCTGTTTATTCTGAGTCAGAATCAGTGGCTAGCTATAGGTGTGCTGTTTCAGCCTGTGTGTGTGGTAACAGTGATGTGCCCACACTCACCTACACACTGGGGCAAGTCAAGGACTCATTTGGCTTATATATATTTTTGGATCCCATCTCTCCACAGACTCATACAAGGGTTTATTGTTTCCTAGCTGACAAGGCTATCTTTCACAATAAATTAATACAATTGTTCCTCAATAGTCAGGAGAGAACCCAGAAGTAGGTCGCAAGATACTCTGACAGGGTTGCAAAGAATACTTTCTAATGGAGAATTGATGCCGTTTGATGTGAATCGCCATTATAGCCAATAAGCCAGCTGAAAACCACATAATTGGCGTTAGTGGAGGAGAAATGTGTTTTGTTGTTTTTGCCAGGAGAATAGTACTTATTACAGCCTCACCCCACCATAAATAAGGAAGCAGCCTCTTGGTTATCTGAAATGGAGGAGAGAGCCTGGATTTTACTGAATCAGAGCATCCTGTAGTAGGCTAATTAAGTAATGGAGGTTAGATAGCAGTTCTGGGTTGTCAATAAAGAAAATGTACTGTGCTTCCTCTGCAGTGTGGACCAATGTGGAGCCCCGGTCAGTTCCAGTGTTTCCGTGGCATTCATTGGTCCCTTTCCTGGCGCCCACCCAATCAGATGCCTCCGCTCAGCCAGGAGAGGGCCAGCAGCCAATCAACCAAGCGGCCAGCCTCAAGACAGGTACATTGAGTGTGCCTACGTGTTTTTTGACTGAGAGACGGTGTAGTTCTATCCTTTTTCATGCATTACAACCCTTGATCACAGTTATCCTTTATTTAAAAAGTGCTTTCTAATTAAATGTAGTGTTTCAACTTTCTCAGATTAGGAGGATACACATGCACCCCATATCTGTCCTGCCAAAGCCCTCACATCTGTACCCCACACAACCTACACTCCAGTTGTCTGGGCCAATAAAGGCAAATTAGACATAGGGCTGTGACCAGTGAGCACTGCATTGTTCTGGAGATGGATGTTAAGCACAAGTGAGAAGACTTGCTGGTGTCTCATATCAACAAATCAAAATCCCGAGTTGGTGTTTGGCTAGACCTCACTCTCGCAGCCAGCAACTAACTAACTGTATCAACTTCACTACATGGATGTTATGCTTTGTTTAGACTGACAGAAATCTGACAGGGAGAAATCCTCTACCAGAATAGTTTTTTGCCTTTTATTGATAGGGTACAGTCACACCGTCAGGCTCAATTACCGGCCTAGGTGCCTGCTAAATTAGGCGAATTAGCTTCCGGTTCATTTTTGGGTAAATAAGTGATATCTTATAATAGTTATAACAATATAATATCTAACAAAATATCTTCTTTGCAACGGGTCTGTGTGGGTCCGATGGTCGAAAGTCCATCCATCTTCAACCGCTTATCCGTAGTCGGGTCGCAGGGGGCTGGTAAATTCACCAATTTACCAGCACAATTATCTATGTGTTCTGTTCCACCCTCAGAGTCTCAGGGGCTGCCTGCGATGCCACAGGAGTGTATGGAGGCCCCCCCTGCCGCGGAGAGGCCGGGGCGTCCGACGCACCCCCCCACCCCCTCCATCGATGAGCTTCCCCCGGAGAGGGAGAAAGGGGAGGCGGAGAGAGAGAGGCCCGACAGCGAGACGGAGAGTGACGTCGATGACCCGTAAGAGTGAATATCTGCTGTCTGCTGTGCATTGTGCGTGTTAAAGTGTGGTGCCATACCATGTTGTTGTTGTCAGACTTATTTAACCACGTATATACCTTGCTGTACGATGAATAGTGGAAAATCACACCCGTGTGAACTGAGTGGTGCAACTCCCCTCTCCCCCTCTCCTCTCTCTCTCTCTCTCTCTCTCATTAGCAGGCAACTGTACAGCTCTATCTCTCTCTCTGTTTCTGCACAACAGCGCCCCTACTGGTACTAATAGTCATACTCGTGCTCATACATAGGTGAACACATACATAGGTGAACACATAGGCGGACACGGACATTGCTGTTCCTTGGAGTGGTTGCACCACTCAAAAAGTGTTGATCTACAAGCTCACGACGTATCGCGATGCAACGTGAGCTTGTAGGTAAACTATTTTGATTTTTGTGAATTTTTGAAAAGTTTTGCCAAAAGTATATGTAAATGTCGTGGACCCTGTCTGTGAGGTTGCATTTACAGGAGATGGGGCAATTGGGCATAATAAGGTTTCTGCCCGGCGTGTCATCATACGTGGGTGTGTTTTATTTATTTTTTATTTATTTTCATTTATTTTTCTGGTTATCCTAGCTGCTAATTTGGGCAGACCAAGCTCTAGTGCCAGAACAAAGCAGAGATGGGAACAAAAGCATTCCATCTCTCTGGGCTTTATGTGCCCATATGAAAGGCAGCCATTGAAATGGATGCGGCTGTCTGTCGATTCTGCTGATGTACCTCGCAGGGAGATGAACTCCTCGTGCTCCGTGTGTCTCTACACTTTTGATAGACTGCCAGCTCTTATATAACCCATTCTGACCTGAGATCAGATTAAAAAAAAGGTCTTCTACATCCTGACAGTTTTCTGAAAAAGCTATGTTTCTATGTCAGTCGTTTTTCGAATTTTCAAAAAATAGCAGACCCGCGCTATGAGCTTGTAGATCTGCTATTTTTCAATAGCTAAAGCGTGACATAACGCTAACACCAAAAGGGGTTCCCGCCCTGAATGGGATAAACACTCCCCAAATGAAACGCGGAGGATTTCTCGGCCGCTCGGAATCAACTTGAGTCTCCTCACATTTGCATTTACATGTAAAGGGAACGTGGCTTGGTGTTGTTGTATGCATGTACACATAGACAATCTGACAAATGATAAAAGATATAAAGTGTACTGTACATACACTACAGTATATACACTATCGATCAGAGAGAATGATGTTGTACGGGCAAGCGCCTTGTATGTTTCACAAGATGGTGAGAGAAGTGAGATGAAAATTGATTTGCATAATATTCTAAGTAGTGCTGATAGAGACAGAGAGTTGATGTTAACACGTCATTGGAGCCACATGTGGCCATTTCTGGCCTACCATGACAATGAAAATATGGCCGGACGGAGCCATCTCTCCTGGGCCTCCCCTCTCAATTATCCAAGCACATCTCTCTCATAGAACCAGAGATTAAAATAGGGTGCATTTTGCATCCCAAAACGCAGTTTATAGTTAAGGGACGCAATAAAACAACGACCACGGGATGCATTACTGTACTATTTCTTTTATTCTAGTTTATTTAGCTAGCTTTAGTTATAATAATAATTTCTTCTGACAACCACATTATAAATAACCATATAAAATGAAATGGGAGTTTAAATGCTGCAATTTGTAAAAATGGCAAAATATGACTCCTAACGTCGTCGAAGTGGGACTCATAAAATGTCCCTGGGACTCATCTAAAAGACCATCCCTGCATCCCGGGACTCATTACATTGAAAAGCTATTTACATCACTGTAGAACACAATGCTGAGAGAAGCAGGCTGCCGAAAAGTGCCCATTATATCAAACAAAAGATTTTGTGTTTTTTCCTTCTCCACAGGTTCCTCCCTGGAGTCTTACCTGACCCGCCTCTCTCTATACCGCCAGTCAAGAGGCGCACCCAGTCCCTCAGTGCACTACCCAAAGACGGGGACAAGAACAGCCCTGGGAAGGTACTGCCAGGATCCCTTGTACCCCCCACCACCCCCAACAATTTCATCCATTTCCTTTTCTGAATCTCTTGTCTTGCTCTTTTATCGACTCTTATCACAACTTTATTGTCTCAAAATAGCTAAATCTGATTTACAGCATGGCTTATGATGTAATAACTGCTCACAAGACTTGATGCTAAGAAAAACTACACCAAGGGACATAAGTGGAACACGGGATCCGATTATATGCCATTAAATGAACGGTGGAATGATGCAGTCCAGAACATGAGAACGTCATCCGCTCTCTCTCTCTCTCTCTCTCTCTCTCTCTCTCTCTTCCCCTCTGCCCCAGAGGGAGAAAGACCACATCCGGCGTCCGATGAATGCGTTCATGATCTTCAGTAAACGCCATCGAGCGTTGGTGCACCAGCGGCACCCCAACCAGGACAACCGCACGGTCAGCAAGATCCTGGGCGAGTGGTGGTACGCTCTGGGGCCCAAGGAGAAGCAGAAGTACCACGACCTCGCCTTCCAGGTAGATACATGCTCAACAACTGGATCAGGACCGAAAACAATCACGCTGTACTTTGCTAGTTAACCGTCAAAATCACTGACCCCCCTAGTGTATGTTGGCATAGGGATAACAAAAACCTTATGCTTTGATAAATGAGAGAGGTTGCGCATCAGCAATGGCTTTCAGTGGAGTGCCAAACCCAAATCAAGTATACATCAAAAAATAGGAATTTAAAAAAATACAAAAAGGTAGCACATCCAAAAATTAAACAAGCGGGGGACAAAGTACTCACATTTCCATTTCTTTATTGGCACACACCAAAAAGGAACGCTTACGTGTTCATCAGAGCATTCACATCAAGTGAATTCAAGTCAATTTATACAAAAAGGGTCAGAGTTCACCTACATCTGAAATCTCAAGTCAATCAACAGGGTCCAATCACAAACTGATTTGAATAAACATTTTGAGGCATAGTATATATCTCAGTTACACATCCAGGCATTAAAGCCAATCTTAACCCAGAAAGCATTTTAAGCTATAGTCATCATTCAGTCCATTGGGTGTCATAGTATTGAGTGTGTATATCCACTGCATTTCTCTTTGGGCTAGTCTCTTTAGAATATCACCCCCTCTGCTTATGCTTTGATGTTTTGTTCTCGTCATAGCATTGGAACCTGTTAAATGCATCAAAGGTTGGTCTCATTGCAGGCGTGAAATTGAATATTTACCTGAACTGGTCTTACTGGCTGTAGGTCAATACAGCCTCAACTCAACCGTTTTGGAAACACTGGAATGTGTTCTGTGTAGAGCATAGAACTAAGATGCATAACATATACATAAAATAACATGGGATGTGAGCCACTTTAGCTCGGAGGCCAGTGGAAAACTGACACTGCCACCAAGGTTACCCTTGGTAAATGACCTGTAAGTACTCCAGGGTGTTTGGTACAGGTTCTGAAAAGGTCTTAAAATGTGTTTTCTAAATTCAGACCCTAAAAATCTTTAATACACTTAGAGTAAATGTAGCGTAAAAGTCTCAGAGGTCTTAAAAGACACTGACTTGTATTCTCCCTCTTGGTTGGTTGGTCTAACGTGTGGTGTAACGTAAGCACTAAGTAGGGTTTCAATTGAATGCATCCCAGGACTCACAGGTGGTCCCGTGGATGAGAAATTTTATGCATCTCGGGTACAATTTATCATTTTTAACAAAATTGCAGTGATTAACAAGCAATTAAAATCCCAAATTTGACAACTTTATACATACAAATGGCACCTAAATTATAAAATAAAGAATACGTTGTAAAATAGTGTCCTGTGTTGAGCATTACACAAGAAAAGATGCATACAAACAAAGTAAGTCCAGGACCGACCGCACACACACACTCACACCAGCCTATGTGTCGATCCTTTTGGAATAATATGCATCAGAGACACGGAACGGACGCGCTACAAAGCATAAATGATTAGAATGATCTTCTATCGTCATAATCTGATCACTTAAACCCCATAAACGTTTGACCAGAGTCCTCCACCCAGGGGTCTATACTACCCCCCCGCCTCCTTTTTGCACTCTAAACCGTATCTCCGTAAGGATCACAGCCGAACCAAAAGCTAACATCACTCGTAGAGCTTCTGTTGGCAGCAGAATATGGTTTCACATGGTTAACATGGTGAAATGTGCAGTCACCTGGTACTCTCCTTCGTTGACTTGGTGAAATGTGCAGTCACCTGGTACTCACCTGGTACTCTCCAGTGTTTGAAAGAGCATGATGCTCTGCCAACCAGATGTGCCACGATCTCACAAACCCCCTCCCCTCTCTCCCCTCGTCCTTTAATCTCCCCCTCTCCCGTTCCCAGGTGAAGGAGGCTCACTTCAAGGCCCACCCAGACTGGAAGTGGTGCAACAAAGACAGGAAGAAGTCCGTCTCTGACGGCCGCGGTGTCCCCGGAGGCAAGGACATCCGAGAGAGGAGCATGTCAGAGACCACAGGTCAGTCTCACCGGGAACACCACAACTCCCACATGGTACCCACCAATACACACACACAACACTAACTCCAGGAAACCACAGGCCAGTGCCGAACATATTCAACTCCCACCTGTAAACTCACTCACACAAACGCATGCCAATAAACGCAGGTTAGTTTCCACTGTTGCCAGGTCTAACGCAGAGACGCACGCACGCACGCATGCACGCACGCACGCACGCACGCACGCACGCACGCACACACACACACGCATGCACCCACCCACCCACCCCATATTCACAGATGTGGGATTCCTCAATCCTCGGTGTGCTGTCATCTAGAGTGTCTTACCTGTGTTCTTTGCGACAGAGCCCCATTCAGTGGAGCTGAAGGGAGTGGTGGCAGGCCTGGCGGGCGTATCTGAACGGAGCGCAGGGGACGGCCACGTGGTGCAGCCGGCCCGCCCGCGGGCGTTCTCCCAGAGCGCCATGCACAGCCTGGAGCGCGGCGACCGGGGCAACACGCAGGCCCTGGCAGAGCTGGCACAGGTAAGAAGACACTGGTTTTTTGCTTTTAAATGCAGCGGTGTGACGGTACAGTGTGTTTTGGCTGCAGCGAAACACAACTAGGGATGCCAGGGAATGTGCATAAATTGTACAAGGTATTTTCAATGAATGCATTTAACATCATAAAAGTGTCTCGGAAGTATCTTCTTAGAAGCAGATGCAACACAAAAAAACAGTGCCTTATATAATTGAACATAAAGCAATAAATATGACAGATAGGGGGGCGCGGGGGGGGGGGGGGGGAGATGGGGTCTGAACCAGAAAACAGCAAAGCTTGTATTCTCCAGTACTGATAAGGGTCTGGTATCCATGACTACATAATCCTTGCAGTGTAATTTTTTTGCCCTGTTTGCATAAGCCGGTAAAGGCTTCCTAAGTCAAGTGCCACAGGGAGGTTTTGTGTGCCTCGTATTCTCATCTAGTCCACTGATTGACACACTCAACACTGTCTGCTGCAAACCAGTCCATATGTTGGACATGGCCAGCTGGGGATGGGTCGATAATCGTTTTGATTGATTGAAGTATTTATTAAAACAGTTTGACGGCCGCTAATTGTTAATCCAGGGTTCGATGGCGCTTACTACGACATTCCCGCCTTTTGCTTTATGTGTTTAATCCGCTGTATTGTAATAATTATAAAGAAACTCCGTCTTTGCCATGGAGCTGGAGACGAGACCTTCATGTTATGATGACGAAACCGGAAATCAACACATGCTGTGGGCTGCTAGGGCTTCTGGGAAATTGAGGCCAATGCAAATGAACGGGGTACAACGCCTCATGGAGGAGGGTCTTGTGGGGGCGGTCTTGCGGCGTACCAAGATGGCGGGTGGTGCGATCGTTCATAACAAATAATAATTCAGCGTATGCTCTAAAGGTAATAAAACAATCTCGGCAGCGTAGAATATTTGATTAATATGCGGGTTACGCGTTTTATGGAGTCAAACTGTTAACAGTTTGCAGAATGACTACATTTCAAGCACAACTCCATACAAAAACTGTTGAACTGTGAGTGGACGACACCATAAAGCATTTCACTTGTTTACAAGAGGGTCCACCGTTTTGTCAATTTATCATAACATTTAGAGACGTTGTTGTTCTTTATCACGATAGAAAATGTTGAAAAAAAAATCATATTGCAGAGACGTTAACCAATTCAAACAAGGAAAGAATCTGTTTCATTTTAGATTTTTTTTGCATTGGCTCTACATTTTAGATTTACATTCTACAAGCTCAGTTCGTGCTGTAGGCTTCTACATCTGCTATACATTTAGTCTGGCGTGGCAGGCCAGACTAATGTCACTGTGTAGATATTAGCCTGGAACTTGGGTGTGGATGATTCATTTTCAAGGGTCTGCTACAAATGGATTCAAAGCAAAACAGCAAAAAAAATAAGAAAAATCTTTGAATAATGGGCTCTGATTGGTCACCCGCAACTTTGGGGTGAGTGAAATTTAATTAAAACATGCCAGCCAGACAAATCTGCCCAGGGCTATTTTTTCTTGCGTCTCACTGTATCTGAAATAAAGCATAACAATGCCAAAAATAAATCTTAAAAAGGAATTACATAACTTGGTTGGTATACTAAATTTAGAAATCCACACATCCGGTGATTTGTTTTCAAAAGGTGCTTTGAAACAGACAAAGGAATATGCTGCTGAACTTTGGTATTCTTCGATCATAACCTCTCCAATAAAATATCAATTTTAAGAATTTAACCCCTTTTGGTGTTGCATTATGTTATACTTTAGCTATTGAAAAATAGCAGATCTACAAGTTCATAGCGCGCCACCGAGTGGCGCACTACGAGCTTGTAGGTCTGCTATTTTTTTTAATCGTGAAAATGCAGCACAAATCTTTGAATATATATTCTTTCAGAAGACTTTTATTTATTTTTTCGACGTCAGGCCTAAATGGGTTAAGGACAACTAGAGTTTAGAACGTTTCACTTCACAGTCTATAATCCTAGTCCTCATTGTCTCCTCAGATGTGTGGGGACGGAGGGGGACAGTTTGCGGGTCGCGCCCCGCCCCTGTCTCGCTCCCAGCGGGGGGTCAGCGAGGACATGACCAGCGACGAGGAGCGCATGGTCATCTGTGAGGAGGAGGGAGATGATGATGTCATCGGTGAGTCACTTCAGTTGTCTCTTTGCTTTTTTTCATCGTGTCTTTTCTTATGTGCCATTTTGAAAATTCCCTTCATAAACTCAACCATCACAACGTTGTTGTTGTCGGGGAGATATCTCTGTTGTAAATGGTGCATTTATATTGTGTATTACATTCACCCATTCTCACACACATTGATACACCGATGGTGGAGGAAACCATGCAAGGCACATTCTAGGTGGTCCCCCCCCCCCCCCCCCAGCTAAATGATGTTGGTAACCAAATGGACCCTTATATTTGGTTTCATTTTACGCTCTCAAGAGTTACATTTGTGTTAAACATGTGCATTACTTAATTTACAAGAAGTCTACACAATTACAGAATGTAGAAGAATTGTTATTTATATTGACGTTTTGCCTATTGCGTCTTATTGTGGACAAAATCTTATCCAACATCCTCCAAAATATTCTTTAGTTTCGGGGGCCGAGAGGCTAAATCTCATCAAATGGTGGTCCGTGTCTCAGATGCCGAACAAATAATGGGCCTTGATGTGAATGGGGTTGAAAACCACTGGAGTAGATGTATCAGGATGTCTGTGACTGTCCTTCCACAGAGGATCCTTATCCCAGCAGCTCCATAGACCTGAAGTGTAAGGAGAGAGTGACCGACAGCGACAGCGACAACGGCTCCGGGGACGAGAGCAACCGCAAGGTACCCGACAACCTTTCCTCTGACCCTCTCGTGCATCGCTCCTGTCTCGTGTTTGTTATGCCTCCACCTTTATTATCCAAGGATGATCTGAAAGGTCATCGCCAAATATGTCTACCGGTATATTAGTCTCGCCGTTCAGTTCAGGTTTCAGAAAAACCCTGTTTTCTTTGTCAGTGGTTCTCAAACCTTATCATGTCAAGGATCCCCAAAATTATATGCGTTTTGGCTGCCAACACCCTTAAAATATGTTGTTCCAGGGACCCCCAGAAGCAAAGCTTTGAGTTTAAAACGTTCGCTGTGAAAGAATATATATACATATATATATATTCAAAGATTTGCACACCAGTGTTGTTTTCGTCAGGACTGACGATAACGTAAATGACAACGTCAACGCCCCTTTTTCCAGGACTAAGACGGACTAAAACGAACGACACTAAAATAATTCGGGACAAGACTGACGCTGACGAGCTAAATACCGTAGCTCTGTTTGATGACGATGACGAGACGTGTGTGTGTTATCATTGACAAGACGAGGCTAGACGAAAATGTTAGTGGATTGACGAACAAAGTTTGTAGGGGTCCTAAAGTTGTGAATCGATATAATTCAACTGAACTGCGGGAAAATCACAGATGTACAAGCCCAAAGCGCTGTGCATTGCGACGGGTAGATAACTTGTAGATCTGCTACTTACAACGCAGGAAGGGCGCATGCTTATAACGCTCTTTAACTATGCATCTGTTGCATCAGCAGGCAGCGAGTCCAGCGACAGACTCACACCACCCGATCTGTGGTGGTGTTGTGTTGTCTGACGAGGGAAGCTACTGCTAGCATGGGAGCTAACGTTAGTTTCTTCCATATAGTTAGAAGGAGTCCGCCTTAATAACACTATGTACTTTCCATCCGTTCCCCAATCCCTCAAACTCGCTGCTGCGTTTACACGGGCAGACACAGACGAATGAGAATATCATTTGGAGCTTTAACAATGAATGATAGACTATCGTTGCGTCTGCCTGTGTTTAATGCTCAGGGTTTCACTGTCCACAGCAGGCAGACCTGTCAAAATGCACAAATGCACCAAAACTCAGAGACCACCACCTATAAATTCAAACCCACCTCTGGAATATTGCTATCTCATTCCACTTTAATTAATTTTATTCCATAGTCTTAGTTTTTCTCTAATAAAGTTTTTTTAATTTGTTTTCTCATGTTCTCCTTGAAAAGTGTCTTTAAGTACTCAGAGAAGCATTATATAAATAATATTATTATCACTATTATTATTACTACTTGTTTTATTGCCTATGCTTATGTAGAAAAAAAAGCTCACTGTTCAGGTCAAATAGGCCTATTGATATGCGATTAAAATGTGATTAATTGAGATTAATTAATCACAAAGCCTCCAATTAATTAGATTTTTTTTAATGGACGCATAAGTGTTTATTATTTAAGTTGGGTTTTGCCATAATCATGTCTTTTGCCATTATCAGGTAGCTTTACAACAAAGATGTATTCGGCTATTCGGTATTCGGTTTTCGGCCAACTGTTTCCTATATTCGGTATTCGGTTTCGGCCAAGAATTTCCCTTTCGGTGCATCCCTAGATATTACCGGTATATGAAATATATACCGGTAATCAACCGGTCTATCATACATTTTATTTTTATGTTATTATTTGCATCTGAACTCTCAGTTGAAGTTATATACCGGTATATTTGTGACCATTTGACTGAGGGACTGCCATTGTATTTTCTTTTCATGTCATATGAAAGCAGGGAATCATATAGCTTCAAATGACAATGACAACCTGTCAACCTTGATTCCAATGCCAATGTATTTATACCTGTAGCTATATACATTTTATTTTAAAATTTTGACTAAAAATGGACTAAAACCTTTTACTAAAATGACTAAAACTGGCTAAAACCCGTAGGAGTTTCCGTCGACTAAAACTATCAAGGATAGAAAGGACTAAGACTGACTAAGACTAATTAAGCATTTTTCCAAATGACTAAGACTGACTAAGACTAATTAAGCATTTTTCCAAATGACTAAGACTGACTAAGACTAATTAAGCATTTTTCCAAATGACTAAGACTGACTAAAACTAATTAAGCATTTTTCCAAAAGACTAAGACTGACTAAATCTAAAAAATGCCTGCCAAAAACAACACTGTTGCACACATTTTCACAAATTTAAAAAAATACCAGATCTACAAGCTCAAGCTATGAGCTTGTAGATCTGCTATTTCTCAACAGCTACAGTTTAAAATAATGATTAAAAGTGGTTAAAAAGCTATAACGTGACACAGATGCGTTCCAGGTCTTGGATTACGTTTTGCTCTCCGTTAAATGTCACTTGTCTCATGTTGTTGGATTAACAGGAATGTTGGGCCTTTGAGTCCTGCTAATTTGTAACATTGTAGACGTACGAATAGAAGCTTATTCTATCTAAACATACTCCGGAGGAAACCATGAGCTATGCAAATGTAATTAGAATTCAGTTTCTTCTCTCTTTTTTCCAGCGAGTCTTTGCTCCAGTCATCTGTTCCTCATCCTCCACCTCCTCCTCCCACCACCCCACCCCTCACGGCAGGAGCGTCTCACTCTCCTCCTACAGCACCGGCAAGCGCTACGATGAAGGCAGAGGAGGAGGAGGTGGGGGAGGGTTCCTGGAGCGTCGCAGGAAGGGGGGAGGCGAGGGAGAAGGTAAGGACGGCTTTGGGGGAGATGGAGGAGGAGGAGGTGGTGGTGGAGGAGGAGGAGGAGGAGTGGCCTCCCTCTCTCTCTCGTTCTCCTCCTCGCCGGGCCAGTCGGTGATCTCCAGCTCGCCGGGCGCCGCCGCCCTGGGCCTGAACCCCGTCCTGGGCATGCAGGGCGCGCTCCGGGTGGCCTCCACCGTGGTCACCAACGTGGTGCGGCCGGTCATCAGCACGCCCGTCCCCATCGCCAGTAAACCCCGAGACGCGGGCACCTCGTACAGCCCGCAGCCGCCGTCGCTGCTGGACAGGAAGCCCCTGATGGTGGGCTCGGGCGCGGGGAGCGGGGCCGTGGTCCTCGGGGGCGGTGGCGGCGGGTACTACTCCTCATCCTACTCGCCCGGTCCCATGGTGGCGGGCGCGGGCTCCGGAGGAGTGGTGGCCAGTCTGGTGTTGGGCGGGGCGTTCCCCGGCCAACACCACCCCGCCGCTGTCCAGCTCATAAGCCCTTCCTCTCAGCCTCACGCCGGCCCGGTGCCGGCCCCCCACAGCTACACCAACGGGCCCCTGCCTCTGTCCCTGCTGCAGCCCCAGTTCCTCCCCGGGGCCCACTCCCTGGCGGCGGGCCCCGGGGGGGGCAAGGCCATAACGCAGGTCCAGTACATCCTGCCCACGATGCCCCACCCCAAGAGCCCCTCCCCCCTGCAGCAGCTCAGCCAGCCAACCAGTGTCTTCAACCTGCCCACGGCTCCGCCCACGCACATGCCCCTGGCCAATGGGAAGCAGGCGGCACCGGGCTCGCTGGCAGGATATGCCGCCAATCCAATGGTGGGCATGGTCAACCCAGGAGCCAGAGGTGAGCTCTTTTTTTTAACATGCAGAACATGGAATGAACAATGTGTTTAATCTTTTAAATCTGCTTTTTAGCTTCACTATTATCGGGATAATAATGCCAGACAATATTCAATGGCATCCACAGGGCTTAAAGTTCTCAGTCCTGGGGACTGATTTCAGTCCTGAGGATTTCATAGGGGTCATTTAATGAGATCACTGCAGATTTGCAAAAAATCTTTTTCAGTCTTGGGATTTTTTGGGGCTTTAAGCCCTGCATCCACTGCTCCTGATGGTTAGGATGGCTAAATCCACATTATGTGAAAATGAAGCATGTAACGATACACTCAACTCACGATACGTATCACGATATGAGGTTCACGATAAGATTTTTCACGATATTTTCAACAATCATTTTCTAGACAAATGACCGTTTTTCTTCCCCCCCCCCCCCCCCCCAAGCTTTTTTCACAATTTTTATTTAACTACATTGCAAAAGTAGCATTACTTTTCATGTGAAATTACTTAATTTGGAAACTGGAAACATGCTTTCATGTTTAAACTTAGCTCGAGTTAACATGTAAAAAAAGGTTTTCTTTGATGGCAGCTTAGGATAGATGTAGACCTATTTGACAGTGCAGAAACATAATTGCCTTCCTTGATGTATTAATGAGCATCAATAACGACCATCACCTGTCTCTCTCTCTCTCTCTCTCTCATTCTCTCTCTCTGTGTCTCTCTCTCAGTCCACACACAGTCCCCGGTCCTGCAGGGTAAAATGCTGGTTCCCATGGCAACAGTTAGGACTGCACCACTGGCCCAGCAGTTCCCCATCGTGTCTCCGCCACTTCCTGTCCAGAATGGAGGTCAGGCAGGAAGCAAGGTCAGTCACATGTCTCTTTTAGTTAACTCGTATATTCACTTTATTTCTCTGTCGCTTGCTTTATATTGTATAGCTGTTAAAGCACTGTTAAAGTACCACGATGTAAAGGACGGATGGCTAGATGGAGATTTATTTTATGTTCTACTATTACAAAACTCTTGTCAATCTGTCCATCCATGTTTTGAGGTGGCGCTAGCCGCTCCTATGCCCAGCTTTGTGTGTTTGTGTGAATAATAGCAATGATTTGATTGGCTGAGCACTCCCATAGCGATGATTCGATTGGCTGAGTAATAAGAGCGCCCCTCACTTCACACGGGTGTGATTTTCTCATTAGTGGTCGGACCAATGAATCTGAACTTGCACTTGGGCATTGACCATTGGGATATGCAGGGAGGGGCTGGCCATACCGTTCAGGTCCCTCCATCACTTTACAGAAAATAAAAGTTTTTAGTCCTCTTGAAAGTGTCGACCGACTGTGGGGCTCTCAGGTGGGCGGGGAGAGCGTTCCACATTTTGCGGGCGACTGAGCAGAAGGCCCGGTCACCCATGGTGCACAGGTTAGTCTTTATGGGTTTGAGGAGGTTGGTGTTTGAGGAGCGGAGGGAGCGGGTTGAGGATTGAATGATGACATGGTCCTTGAGGTAGTGGGGGGGGGGGGAGGACTGGTGCACTGGTGGGTTAGCAGGGACATCTTGTCTTCAGTCCGGAATGAGACAGGGAGCCAGTGGAGTGAGCGGAGGATGTGCTCGTATTTACTTACTCTCTACTACTAGCCAACATAGCAGTGTCATGACAACACAAAGGTTTCTGACAACTATTATATGACAAAAGCAATGTTGTTAGTGTTACTTTGTGCCTTGTTTCTCACTCTCTCTCCCAGATAATATATATTTAGACAGCTGCCTTGCCTGTCACCCGTGCAATGACAATGCTTCATTATATAACTTTATAACTTTTGCTCTGAAAGAGTATACATTCAAAGATTTGCACCACACTTTCACGATCTTTCAACAATAGCAGATCTATGAGCTTGTAGATCTGCTATTTTTCAATAGCTAAAGTATAACAATGCTTAAAACACCAAAAGGGGTTCCCGTCCAGAATGGGTTAAGTTAGGATGACAATGTTTCGACCCCAAATGGAAAAATATGCAGAGCGTTCCAAAACAAATTAGCGGATTTACCGTCCATGTGGGTCCTAGAACTCCTATTCAATCGCACAATTGGTTTGTGTTTTTTGTTTACATCTGTTCTAGATGATATGACAGGTTAGTCCATGAAGTGTTGTTGCTGCACTCTTCCTGTTCTACGTGTGCTGACCGTAGACCCCTCCTACGCTTTTCTTAAAGGACCTACTGTATATCTTTATTTATTTTTTAATAAAAAATAATTGGTCAATATACATATCAACTTACTTTTGTAAAAAAAAAAAGGGGTAGGAAGAAATTCCACTTTAAATAAACTACCTTAGGAGCTGCTAAACAGTGTGCAGACTACATCTCTTTTTCCCCATGTTTCACGTTGGAACATTTTGTTATATTTGGGATCCTAAGGTTTAGGATTGTACGTTTTTGTGTTTTTCCGTGTCTCCAGATCATCCAGATCGCTCCCATGCCTGTCGTCCAATCCCAGCTGCCTCAGGGAGGGGCGGTGCACCCCGCCGGCCCCTACCCCGTTACCGTGGGAGCGGCGGCGGTCGTGGCCCCTGCGACGGCCCCCTCACAGGCCATGCTGCTGCCCCCTGCACAAACCAGGTGACTGTCACACACACACACACACACACACACACACACACACACACACACACACACACACACACACCGTTATTGTATGTATAAATCAAGCTCGGCTCATTCATCGCACAGACACAGTGGGATACCTCGGGTCTCAGCAGTGCAATCCATCATTGTCAGCGTCGTTCTAAGTCATTCATACACGCTTTCCATCAAGGCTGTTATCTGGCAGAAACGGGCGCTTTCATCCGCAGGACTTTATTGTCTTTCTTTTACTCACTAATGGCGTTTTGCTTGGCTTACCACCTTGCATTCCTTTTTGCATAGAAAACACTTGCGTGGGCCCACATTTCGTTTTAATGTCTTTGTCTTAGAATTAACCGTGAAAGCATCTGTGTCTATTTTAGACTTTAGCGTTGGCAAATCAAAAATACCAGATCTTCAAGGCTCACAGCGCTTGTAGATCTGATAATTGGGGCCGAGCCCGAAGGGCTGAAGGACCCTATTGTTTTCCTACCGTTGTTTCTCTCTCCGACACTTTTTTGCAGTTCTAGCAGTTTCTGTGCTGTCGCTTTCCACACAATTCTGCAATTTGGTAGAGAGGGTCATGGGAAACGGTCAAGAACTGAAGCTCACAGTCATTCATCAAAGGACCTCTGACCTTTACATCTCCCAATTATATGATTGTATGAATTGTCCACTTCTGGTTAACCTGGTTAACCACTCCCCCTTGAAATCGCATTTCCATTCGTTGTGCGGAAGAGTCTGGAGTGTACCCTGCTAATTCATGGTTGGCTGACGACCCCTTCCGTCAATCAGTGTAACAAAAAAAGCAACGTCATCTCCAGTCTCCAACCAGCGAAGTTTGGTCATCAGTGTTTCTATGGCTTATTGTGCATATTTCTTTTATGGCTTGCAGATATATTATATATATTTTTCTTAAAAATAAAACAATTTAGAGGGAGGACGGGACGTAGTAGGGCCTTCATCCTCCTACTCCCTGCTGACCGGTGCCACAATGACCAGTTCCCTCCCACCAACACGGGCCAATTGTGTTGGCATAGACGCTCGGCCCACCCTTTATCACCCGAGTGATTTTATTTTTGAGGCCCCTCCTGTATACAGGTTTAATATTTGTTTTTAGTTAACAACGACCAAATGCATATCATTAACGTTGGAAGTCTAGGGGGTCCCAAAATCCAGAGTAGTGGTACAGAGAGAGAAGGCAGCAAGAAGCCCAGTGCGGGCCTGGGCCGTGGCCCAGCGGTTCAGGCACCTTGGCTGGTAATCCAGCCTGGCAGTGTGCCGCGGGTTCGACTCCCGATCCCGACGGCCTTTACGACATGTCTTCCCCCCATCTCTCTCTCCATTTCCTGTCAGCCTACTGTCTGTCCCTCCATAAAAAATATAACATTAAAAGAAAAAAAAAACAGTGCTGTGGGTGTTTAGTGTTAGTCATGCTGCCCACATAGATAACACCTCTCAGCTCCCCACACACACACACACACACACACACACAAACAGATGGAGCTAGTCGTGCTCACCCACTGACCCCCACTGCAGCATTCTGTGTGTGTGTGTCTCTCTTACACCCCTCATTCTGGTTCATTATTGTCCCTCACCGCTTCCTGTCGCCAGTGCCGCATCTCATTTGACATTTCCCATTACTGAAATGTCATCTCCCTTTTCATCTCCTCTCCTCTTTCTGTTCCTCTCTCGTTTTTATTGTGTTTAGAGTGGAACCTTAAAACCCCCCCCAAAAAACGGCTTTGGCTTCACTGCAATGCCATTAAATGCGACTGTATACAATAACACCCCATCCAATGCCCCTCACATGGAGTACTGTAGCTTAATTCCTTCTCTGCTATCTACGATTATAATCGTACCACCTAGGCTAGGGTACGGCAGGTGCCAGCTACGTACATGTTCCTAGACAACCGTATACTCCATAGATGAAAGCGGCGTCAATTTACCCTTTTAGCATTGCTCCGGTTGCTTTGGAGAGCCTCCGTCCTTACCAGCTATGGGATTTTTACATCCAGGCTCCATTTATCTCCATTAACCCATTGGGAACCCCTTTTGCTGTTTTAAACATGTTATAATTTAGCTATTGAAAAATAGCAGATCTACAAGCTCATAGTGCGCCACCGCGTGGCGCGCTACGAGCTTGTAGGTCTGCTATTTTTGAAAAACCGTGAAAATGTGGCACAAATCTTTGAATATATATATATATATATTCTTTCAGAGCGAACATTTTTAACTCAAATCTTTGCTTCTGGGGGGTCCCTGGAACAATATATTTTCAGATGGAGGTCGGCGGCCAATTACATATATTTTTGGGGGTCCTTGACATGAAAATGTTTGAGAACGACTGAAATAGAAACACAGGGTTTTTCAGAAAACACTATGAAGGGGCACGGTAGTGCTGTCGCCTCACAGCTAGAAGGTCCTGGGTTCGATTCCCGCTCGGGGCGCTGTGGGTGCTGGCGGCGTGTTTCCTCCTCCACGTCATCAGTGCCCATACCCGAGGCGGGGTTGGCGAAAGGGCCTTTCTGTGTGGAGTTTGCATGTTCTCCCCGTGTCCCCTAGGGTAGGTACCCTCA
Organism: Protomyctophum parallelum; assembly: GCF_964188405.1. Lineage (NCBI taxonomy): Eukaryota > Metazoa > Chordata > Actinopteri > Myctophiformes > Myctophidae > Protomyctophum > Protomyctophum parallelum. The sequence goes on along the minus strand of NC_139698.1, from coordinate 24,223,614 downwards.
CAAAAACATGCAGTAATCCTGGTCTCTAAACTGCCTCCCCCTGGCCAGCCGGGGCGCCTGATGGAGGGGAAAGGAACTGGTTGGAATAACGTGTTCCTTCCACGCGCTACGTCCAACCAGGGAAACTCCCCCCTGTCAGGTGTAAAGGAGCAACTTGGACACTCAAGCATGAAGGAAGCATGAGTTAAGTCCGTTGCTCTCCCCAGGTTGGCGGAGGGTGTGTAGAGCCCAGGATCACATTAGATGATTGACACAGGGGTGAAAAATGGGTTACAAAATCGTGGGATAAAAAATACATAAAAAGAAAAAAGAAAACCCTATGATGACCGTCGTGCATCCGATGGTCGTAAATAATTTGTGACATCGCTCCGGACATGTTACCGTTTCTGACGAGAGCTAAGGGGTATGAGCTAATGCTAACGATCACTGCTCACAGTCACAACACTAGCCCCCACCTCTCTGATAACCCGGAAATTAAACTTTAACAATGGGAGTCAATGGCTGGCAAGGCTTGAGCTGTGCTTATGCTACCACCTAGCGGGCAGTGAAATAATTATTAAGCTCTGGCCGAACACAATAATAAAAAGTTTTATTATTTGTATTGATATGAAAGTAGAGGATCAGAGCTATATTATTATAGTGTATCATTTGCTCAAATTGACGTATACGTTTTCCAGATCTCATTTAACCCCAGAAAAGCAATCTACAAGATTTGCTATTTTCTGGTGAAGAGATATGGAGATATGGGGCCCTATCTTGTGCCCACCCCTTATCCCTAAACGTATTTACTATTTTCCCGATGTTCTACTATTTTGAAAAACATTTAAAAATGGTTCAACTAGCCAATCTACATCGACATGTTGTGAGCTTGTAGATTGGCTATTTGAACTATAGGGATAAGGGGAAAGGCACTGACAGAAATGGGTCCCTTGGTGTTCCATGTGAAGTTGCAATCAGGTCCATTTTACTATGTCTAGAGAGAGTTGAACCCATTTAGACCGAAATATGTGGAATGGAATACATGACACTTGGTAACATGAGCTATCTTTTCCGTCCCAGGATCACTTACGTCCAGTCCACGCCGGGGGTCCCGTCCACACTGTCGATGGTCTCCACGACCACAGGCTCCTCCCCTCCCACCCAGCAGGCGTACATCCCGTCGTCATTGGCAACGCTGGGCTTCACGGCCATCGCACCCCCCGCGCAGACCCTGGTACAGCCACTGATCACAGGTCAGTGCCACGCATCCCCCCCACACAGACCCTGGTACAGCCACTGATCACAGGTCAGTGCCACGCATCCCCCCCACACAGACCCTGGTACAGCCACTGATCACAGGTCAGTGCCACGCATCCCTCACACAGACCCTGGTACAGCCACTGATCACAGGTCAGTGCCACGCATCCCCCCACACAGACCCTGGTACAGCCACTGATCACAGGTCAGTGCCACACATCCCTCACACAGACCCTGGTACAACCACTGATCACAGGTCAGTGCCACACAGACCCTGGTACAGCCACTGATCACAGGTCAGTGCCACACATCCCTCACACAGACCCTGGTACAGCCACTGATCACAGGTCAGTGCCACGCATCCCTCACACAGACCCTGGTACAGCCACTGATCACAGGTCAGTGCCACGCATCCCCCCACACAGACCCTGGTACAGCCACTGATCACAGGTCAGTGCCACACAGACCCTGGTACAGCCACTGATCACAGGTCAGTGCCACGCATCCCCCCCACACAGACCCTGGTACAGCCACTGATCACAGGTCAGAGCCAAGGATCAACTAAAAGACACTGATATAAACTATACCAAATAATTGGCAAACTACTAAGATTTGAATGATAATAACAATGTAAAAAATAAATGACATGGTATTATTATTATTTTTAAAGCCCTGAAAATAAATGAAGACGTAAAGTATACTACGTTGTTTCCATTGATTCGTTGATTGATCATTCAAATAAACGTGCTCAGAGTGAAAATGCATCTGACCAAGTGGGTCAGATGGGTGGGCTGCGAACGCTTTGGACCCCATCTATTAAGTTTGGAACCGATGTATTAGAATCAAACTAAAACACTGTTGGAATTAGAGCTGGGCCTCGATTAAAATGTTTAATCTAATTAATTAGAAGCTTTGTAATGAATTAATCTTGATTAATCGCATTTTAATCGCATATCAATATTCAACCCGAGAACAGTGAGAAACATTTTTTTCAAATGTTTTTTGGTATCCCAGTGAATCAATGAATAGTGACTACGGGATTACACTCATTTTCAACATTTTACTGTCATTAATATACCTTAGAGTTGTTGTGTGGGTATAATAAGAAAGTCCCCCCCCATTCTCTGTGTTGCATAGAACTGGAGGTCTGAAAAGAAAGTACATCTCAGTGACATCACAACAATGTACTTCATAATGTTACTTTTTCTGTAGTTAATTAATCTCAATTAACGCGTTAAAGTCCCGGCCCTAGTTGGAATAGCACCGAGGGGAAACCATTAGAATAGGACTCCTGTCTGCTGGACGTCGTATCGCTGATCTAAACGTCCATCTGATGAATGTTGGCGGTGTCTCCCTCCTCCTGTTCAGGTCAGCCACCACTCCTAGCCCCGGCCCGGTCTCCCCAGCCCCCCTCCACCACCGCCGCGGTCCCTGCGCCCGGGGGAGGCCAAATCGCCGCCGCCATCTACCCGCCCCCCTCGCCCGGCGGCGCCTCCATGGCGCCCGGGTTGGTCTCCGTCTCCAGCCCCTCCTCCGCGGGCTCCGCCCACATGATCCTCCCCAAACACACGCTGGTCCCCGCCACCGCCGCCACCATCACGCACACGGAGCGGCAGACGCCGCCGGAGCACCTCCTGGCCCACGTGGACACTAGGCAGGTGTTGTCCAGTAAGAGCAGCAGCGCCGGGCTGACCGTCTCCATGAGGCCCGGCAGCCCCACTCCATCCATCCACACAGCCGGTGAGCCAGCGCACGCTGCCCTTTTTAACCCATTCTGACCTGAGATCAGATTCATACGAGGTTTCCACTGGACACACACTGGTCTGATTAACCCAAACACCAAAATGGGTTCCCGTTCAGTATGGGTTAACCCATAAGTCGATTAAAAAAATGTCTTCTAGATCCTAACCTTTTTCTGAAAAACCCATGTTTCTATGTGTCAGTGGGGCTCAACCTTTTTCATGGGAAGGACCCCCAGAATTATCTCTATTGGGCCACGGACCCCCATATCAAAATATGTACTTCCAGTAACCCCACAGAAGCAAATATTTTAGTTCTGAAATATATATTCAATGATTTGCGCCACTTTTTCACGACTTTAAAAAAAATAGCAGACCTACAAGCTCGTAGCGCGCCACTCGGTGGCGCGCTATGAGCTTGTAGGTCTGAGAATAGATGATCCGCAATCTTATAGATGTCAATTTGACATGCACAAATTATGGTTGAAAGTGGTTATTTCACCGACAATGAGTTATCCCTATGGCGATGAGAGAATGAGATTTCAGAGTACAGAGGTACTCTGAATTCTGTAGGCCTACTTAATCGAATACAGCAACTACAATCTTCTCTTATGGGGGCATAAAATAATGTAATTGGGGTCTGTTGCCTAATGCGTATCCATTTGGGGGTCCACTGCTTTAAAGGCCTGCCCTGTTGGCATAATGTGGTTCTGGTATGGCGATAAAGTATTTGCTGTATTTATGTATTTACATGATTTTTCACTTGGACAGTGTTTTAAGTATTATGGAGATATGTCAGGGCACATTATGCAACATTATTGTGTACCGAGAACGAGGGGTTTTTGTGTGTTGTAAATTAAAACTCTACATGGTCTTTACCTTTTTCTTTAAAGATGTTATTATGAATGCTATTTATTCTTCACAGGCAGTGCACCGGGCACCCCCAAACTCCCTCAGCAGCACCCTGTCAGGACCCCGCAGAAGGTCAAAGCGACGGTGGCCAACATTCCCGTCGGCAGCTACGAAGGAGGAGGCCGCGGGAAGGAGAGAGACCGGGAGAAGGAGAGGGAGAGGGAGAGGGAGCGAGAACGGGAGGCCAGCAGTCGCTTCTCCTTCGAGGCCGAGCTGGCCGGGGGACAGACGGACTCCACCTCCTCCATGCACCCCGCCGCCGAGGAGGCCCCCCCCAGCTCTTCCTCCGACAGGCCTCCTCCGGAAGGCTCCGGTGTCGGGGACTCTTCCGACGCGCGCACCAGGGACAACATGGCCGCCACCAAAGAGGTGAGAGGGTGTAGTGTACCGAAGGCACCATGTATACAGTATGTACAGTTTATCGTCTCTGTTGGGCAGAAACCTCATATGTTACTTTTCAGGATTCAAATTCAAAAACGGCAAAAGTAGCAAATCTATAAGCTCGAAATGCGTTGATTCGTGCCATGTTTTGAGCTTGTATTATCAAGTAGGACGTTGAATTACGGAAATATATATATTATAGGAACAGCAATGTCCGTGTTCACCTGAGTTGGTTCACCTATGTATCCGCCTATGTATGTGACGTTAATGAGCACCAGTATGACTATTAGTACCAGTAGGGGCGCTGTTGTGCCAGAAACAGAGAGAGATAGTGCTGCACATGCTGCACTGTTGCCTGCTAATGAGAGGGAGAGAGAGAGATGAGGGGAGAGGGGAGTTGCACCACTCAGTTCACACAGGTGTGATTGTTTTTTAATACACAAAGTTTAAATATGGAGATAATTTCTGCTTAAAGGTTTTATGACATTCATTTTCATTTCTTTTTCTTTTTCTTTTTTCTTTTAGGTTTTATGACCTCGATTACACCCAAAAAACCTGAACTTTGAACATTCAGTGGATTTTCTGTGGTCTGAAGTTTTCTTTGGGGTTTTTTGGGCCTTTTGAGCTACAATGAAAACAGGCAACACAGTGAAACAGTGACATCTGCTGGCAAATCCCATTGACATATATGGGATTTGCAGTAAGTGATGTCACTTACTGCCGGGAAAACAGAGCACCTGTTTGAGCCAGAAAACCCCAGATCACAGAAAATCTACTGAATGTTAAAAGTTCATGTTTTTTGGGTGCAATTGAGATTAGAAAACCTAAAAAAACCAAGAACAATTCCAAAACCTTTTTTTTAATGTCACAATCCCTTTAATGGTAATGATGTACTGTAGGTTGAAGACCCCGTGGAGCCATCATGGGTTAAAAAGCTCCACATGAACCACTCGTGTCAACACTGCGGTTGTAGTCAGAAATAAACTAGATCAAAGGGCAGACATTGCTCCAACCCCTGGCCAAATATAAATATTCTGTTAATTTAGTTATCAAGAGGGTACTTTCAGCTGTGTGTTTAATTTATTTGATTGTCTGGTGTAAGTGAATGTTTGATAGATATTGTATAATGGATATTGAATGGCTCAGTAAGGGCAAAAACTAGTTTGCCTCAGTTCTGCAAACTATGTGCTGTTTAAAGAATACTTTATACGGTCCTAATTCAAAATATACATCCATCCACCTAGGCCGGATGGAAGGAGTCCCTTCCCTCGTCTCCTTTGCCCCCTCCCTCCACAACGGACCCCACCCCGCCGCCCCCACCGACTGACAAAGATGCACCTCCGCCCAAAAAGATCAAGGCCCGTCCCCCACCGCTAAAGAAGACCTTTGACTCGGTTGACAAGTGAGTACATTACTCTGTGCGAGCCTATTGTCTGCATATGGTTGATATTAGATGTGTTTGTTTAAAGGACAACTTTAGTTTTTTTCAACCAAGGCTCATGTTTTAGGTTGTTATTAGAGAAAGTAAAATATGAGTGTTCATTTTTTTTTAATTTGGTGCTTTCTTTCATTTTAGGGATTTTAGGGGCGGGGGCATTCGAGCATGGGGCTATATATGTATTTTTTTTTACAATTTTACAGCGATTTCTTTTTTTATTATAGTCCTACTAGACCCCAAGAAACACAGAAGATCACAGGATCTACTGAATGTGAAGGTAGCCTACTGGGGGAAGCCACACTGTGTGTCATATGCTCAATATGCCCGTTTGACACATTCAGTAGATCCTGTGATCTTTTGTGGCCAAATGTAATTTCTTGGGGTCTATTAGGACTATAGTAAAGAATAAAAAAAGAAATCGCTATAAAATGTTGTAAATAAATACATATTTAGCCCCATGCTCGAATGCCCCCGCCCCCCTGTCAAAAACAGCTACAATCCCTAAAACGAAAGAAAGCAGCAAATGAGGAAAAAAATTACACTCACCTTTTACTTTCTCTAATAACAACCTAAAACATGAGCCTTGGTTGAAAAAAACTAAAGTTGTCCTTTAAGTCCTCCAGCAGGAGTGACTCTGCCTATTAGTTGATCACCACTCATAACCAATTACAGTGTATTGGATATTGTTTGGTGTAGTCTTTTCAGACACCAATTACTATATCTACATTACATCTATATACAACAGCCTCAGGGCCTCTGTACGATGAAGGCAAGGTTAATATTTAAACGGGACCATACAAAGCATCATATCTGAACAGCACGTCAACCAAGTAAGGAACAACTGTACTCGACGACTGTGTGTACTGTGAATCCGTAGCAGGCTCAGCCGTTGGATCAACTAAAATAACCTGTGTGTGGTGTTGCTGTGTGTTGGTGTGACAACAGGGTGCTGTCGGAGGTGTACTTTGAGGAGCGGTTTGCGGAGCTGCCAGAGTTCCGTCCCGAGGAGGTGCTGCCCTCCCCCACCCTGCAGAGCCTGGCCACCTCCCCGCGCGCCATCCTGGGCAGCTACCGCCGGAAGAGGAAGAACTCCACAGGTACATATATACTATATACCCTTCTTTTGTCATTTCATGACGAAATCAATGAAAAATCGAAGAAATTCCATAAATTAGAAAATGAAAATGGACGATTTATTAGATCTCAAAATTACTATTAGAATACATTCCTACATGAATACAGTAGTTAATAGTTGTTAACTGTTAATCCATTACAATTAATATTGATGAGGCCCGGACGGCTAGGGTAGCCTAGCGGTCCGGGCACCTAGGCTGGTAATCCAGCCTGACAGCCACAGTCGCGGGTTCGACTCCCGATCCCGACGACCTTTGCTGCGTGTCACTCCCCTTCTCTCTCCCCATTTCAGTCTACTGTCAATGTACTCTCTCAATAAAGGCTTAAAATACATTAGAAAACAAAAAAGATATTGACATGGCTGTATAATATAGTTTATCATGTGTGTGTGCGTGTGTGTGTGTGTGTGTGTGTGTGTGTGTGCACATCCAGACCTGGACTCTTCCACAGAGGACCCGGTGTCTCCAAAGAGGAAAAGCAGACGGCGATCCAGCTGCAGTTCTGAACCCAACACGCCCAAGAGTGCCGCCAAGTGTGAGGGAGACATCTTCACCTTCGACAGGCCAAGTGACAGGAACACCACTGGTATGCTATAACCACCTGTCCTGGATGTGTGTGTGTGTGTGTGTGTGTGTGTGTGTGTGTGGGATGAAGCCATTTCACTTGCAATGTCTCTCTTTGACAAATCCTCACATCCTAACATTTTACTACCTGTCAACAGTGGATGTGGCAAATGATTTAAACGTGGGTGTTTGTGGGTAGTAGGGCATTGCAATGCTGTGAAAGTATCCATACTCTTTGTATAAAGGGCCCTCGAGGCAATTTTAGGTCCTGTTTTTCTCTCTTAATGTTTTTACAAAACCATGAATGGTTGAATCGTACGTCTAGGTCAATTCTCACCAAGACTATGTAAAAGGAAAATGAAAGCGGGCATAGTGACTCCTCGGAAGTACCTCCACCTTCATCTATAAATCCATCCATCCATCCATCTTCAACTTATCCGTAGTCGGGTCGCGGGGGCAACGGAGTGCTCCAGACTTCCCTCTCCAGAGCAACATTAGTGACTTCCTCCTGGGGGATTCCGAGACGTTCCAAGGCCAGTGAGTCGATGCGTTTCCTCCAACTGTGCCTTGGTCTGCCCCGGGGTCTCCTCCCAGTGGGATGTGCGTCGAGGACCTCCCTAGGGAGGCGCCCGAGAGGCATCCTAACCAGATGCCCGAACCACCTCAGCTGACTCCTTTCCAGGCGAAGGAGCAGCGGTTCTACTCCGAGTCTCTCTTGTGTGACTGAACTTCTCACCCTATCTCTAAGGGAGATGCCAGCCACACGTAGAAGAAAACTCATTTTGGCCGCTTGTATTCGCAATCTTATTCTTTCGGTCATGACCCACACTTCATGACCATAGTTGAGAGTAGGAACGAAGATTGCTCGGTAGACGGAGAGCTTTGCCTTCTGGCTCAACTCTCTTTTCGTCACAACAGTGCGGTTTTGAATCAAAGCCAAAATGGTGTAGATATGCTAAATCTGACATATGATTCATCATGCTGCGACTGCAGCATGGTGAATCATAAGATATTTTTAGCCTAATGCTGCGTTCACACGGGAAGATGCAAAGATGCCGTCTACAGTTCATTTTCAATGTAATCCAGCGACGTAACGATACACCCGACACTGCAAAGATCCTGCAAATCATTGTATCTTTTGCATCTGCCCGTGTGAATGCAGCATAATACCTTTTCAAGAAGAGCAGCTGATTTATGCTTTGTTGTATTGTATATCCGCATCGTCGTAATTGACATCCATTGTCAATTACAGTCACCGGGAAAAACGTAAAACATACTGGAGATATTTGGATGTGTGGTAACCTATTTCCTTCGTGAGCAGTTGAGACGAATAACTATCGAAGTCCACACTAATTATTCATAATGTATAAATTACGGTTAAGTGTTCAGGACAGATTCTCATTCATTTGTTTCTACCCTTTATTTCCTGTTTATAATTATGGTTTTTATTGCTGTTGCTATTGATGTTATCGTCTTATTTTGTGTATAAATAAAGTTATATTAAAACATACTGGAGGGTGGCTCTTAAGTATCAAGGGTTTGCCTCAGGCTCTAGATCTGTACCCATATACTGTGCTCTTTATCTCTTCACTGTTCTGTGTAGTAAATCAGAACTGGCCTACAATGCTCTCTCTGCTGTATGTTCTCCAGTAGGCACAGATGGAGAGGACATCCTGGGAGAACTGGAGTTCGACAAGGTCCCGTACTCCTCCCTGAGACGAACCCTCGACCAGAGGAGAGCTCTGGTCATGCAGCTGTTTCAAGAACATGGCTTCTTCCCATCAGGTTACTGTCGCACGCACGCACGCACAGCCTTGATAATTTATTGATAGTATCAAGTGAAGACGGACAGGAAAGAGGGAGAGAGAGAGAGAAGGGGAGAGACATGCAGCAAAGGTCGTCATTAACGGGACTCGAACAGGCGACACGCTGTCAGGCCAGAGCCTATATATGTGGCATGCGCCTGGACCACTTGGCCAGCGGGCGCCCCTCTGCCGTGTTTTTAAACGGCTGGTGGTTGGAAAATGAAGCTTGCGTGCGCGGCTGCAATTGCTGGGGACGAGGCTAATTCGTGCAGTAATATGAGGCTACCAAGAAGGGTGCCCTGGGCTTGGCCCCTCCACTCTTAACAAAACACACTAGGCAGTGTAGTGTTGTATGTATGGGCTGCCTGCCAGTGAGGAATCATGTGCATTAGCGACCCCTGCTGGTTGGTGGGGGTGCTGTTCAGTAGGGAAGGAAGACTGCATGACCCTTTTCTCTCCCTGTGAGACTCCTTGCATGGACCATGGTAGTCTACCTCTACTGTACACCTTCCCCAGACCAGCAGTAGGGTGGTTGGAAATGACGAAGTCTCACGATACAGTACTTTGCCAATAATGAAAACTACTGAATTGGGGAGAAGATGGGGGTCAATTACAAATCTCCTAAAATGTTGTTGTGGAAACCCCACTGGCAATGTTACTACAGTAGATTTGTATTCGTAATCACTAAAGGTGAACACACAATTCCTCATTTCATATTTTCTTTGATTTGATGTTTACAAGCATTTTAGATGTTAAGATGTACGTGAGAGTAAGGTTTAAGGGAGGTACCAAAAACACAAGATAACACAGCTCCTGTCAACATATTGGACTGCAGCCACAAGATCGTTTTATGTCTGCAGAGAAAAATAGTTTTAACAGTGTTGTGCCAAATAAAACATTTCCCATAGCAGTGGTTTTTCCCCACAATACGGTGCACAAAGCAAACCTCTAGACCGGGAAATGCCATTTACTTTTATGACTACATTGTCCGCATTACCTTGCATGGAGGCTCCAGTGTTTGATGCTGTGTCAATGTTTGATGCTATGCTTGTAGATCGCCTTTTTTCACCAAATACTCCAGAATAGGGAATAAAGTTCAAGTGGTTAATTTGCCCATATAGGAACGCCAGTGTTACAGTGGTTAAGATGGGAGTTGTTTTAGTTTTTAGTAGGCATGTAACGATATATCGTATATCGATATTATATCCCGACGATATGTATCGATTTATTAAAAATGAATATCGATTTAAAAAGGGGGGGGGGGGGGCTAGTGTGAATAATAATGATATGAAATGTGAATCATATTCCATCATATTCACGTGCTTTTGGAGAGAAATGAGACAGACTCCATGCAGTCACTTTCAGTAGTAGAGGCCTGCAGAGGGGAGCTGTATGTGTCTGTGACACAGGTGATGGTCGTTATTGATGCTCATTAATACATCAAGGAAGGCAATTATGTTTCTGCACTGTCAAATCTATCCTAAGATGCCATCAAAGAAAAGAAGAAATGTTAACTCGAGCTAGGTTTAAACATGAAAGCATGTTTACTAGTTACAAATTAAGTAATTTTACATGAAAAGTAATGCTACTTTTGCAATGTAGTTAAATAAAAATTGTGAAAAAAGCTTGGGGGGAAGATAAATCAATTAAAAAAAGAAAATATCGTGAAGAATCGTATCGTGAACCTCATATCGTGATACGTATCGTGTCGTGAGTTGAGTGTAACATTACATGCCTAGTTTTTAGTGTGTCAAGATCCTGCCCAGAGTCATGGTTTCTCATTTTTTTATTCATAATTCCCCTCTCTCTCGTCCTGCAGCCCAGGCCACCGCGGCCTTCCAGACGCGCTACTCGGACATCTTCCCCACCAAGGTGTGTCTGCAGCTGAAGATCCGAGAGGTGCGTCAGAAGATCATGCAGACGGCGGCGCCCTCCGAGCTCGCCGCCGCCGCCGGCGGGGGGATGATGGGCGACCTGTCCCTGTCCCTCCCCGGGCCCTCGGGGGCCCAGATGGGAGGAGACGGAGGAGGAGGAGGACCGAGAGGCGGAGAAGGAGAGGAAACCGAGGGTGAAGGGAGTCCAGAAGACGTGCGGGAATCACAGGAGTCCTCTAGATGAGGGGGGGACACAGATTAGATTGTGTTGGAAGTTGCACATGCTCCGCACAACCCTCTCTCCACTCTGCCACTCACACTGTTTTATCCTCTCCTCTTGGTCCAGACACGTTATTATACGTTTATTTTCCATCCCAAAGCGGCCAACTTCAGAGAATGGGGAGAGCGATGTTGAAAAAGAGTGAGCCATGTTGAAGAGGAGTATGTAATGAAACATATACATACGGGGGCATTGATGTGTTTTGTTATTCAATACGTTGAATTCCAGTCATACCAAAAAAAAAGGACATGTGAAATGCCAGTGGCAGAGAAAACTTTAGCATTACAACAAAAATACACAGACTTGAATCCCCAAACTTGAATTATACCCTGTATTAGTGACCTTGTACAAGGCTTTCCGTTTGATGCCAGTTGAACTAATGGACTGGTCTGTTCATCTTGCTCCTCACCTGCCCCACGGGGCAGGAATCTCATGTTTTAGACCAAGAGACTCTGGCATATAAATTCCATTGTGAGACAGTGGAAAAGTCATTTTTAGAGCTCTCTCTCATTAACCATTAATGGTTGTTGTTTTGGGCCGGGGGGGTGTCATTTGGTCTTTCAAAAATGTATTTTGTTTTATTTTATACTATTTTAGGAATAAATTCAATGAAGCGTCTTCTATTTTAGCGGAAACGGCTTGTCATCAGCTGACGTTCGTTCTTGGGGGCTGGGCCCTCGGCGGCTGGAAGACTGGATTTGACCGGACTGGCAGAGACGGATCGTTATAGAGATCCATTCATTGCCCCCCCACCCCACCCCCTTCTCTCGGTTTGAATCGTTTGAAACGATGACCTTTCGGGGGAGGTCTTGTAACGACTGACTGAAAGAAAAAACACAACAAAGCTTTGAAGTGAACTTTTTTTTTTTTTAAAGCAGTGCCATCATTCCTGCAAATATATATGGAACAAATATATAAATATAATAGTATCTTATCCATCTGGCCAAGACCTCTCTTCCCATGATTGGCCTGAAGCAGATGCCAGTAGGTAGGAAACCCAGGCATTCCTGTGCCTCTCATTCGCTAGCCATGAAGGAAGGAGGCAGGGCAAGACAGTCGGAACAGGCACGTCCTGGATCCTGATTGGACTGAATGGTTTATTTTTCTCCTTACTGGCCTCAACCACGTTGGTCCACCAGGGTTTTGTGTCATGAAAGCAGTGGAAGCCAAGGTCGACGTCGGGGGGCCCTGCACGGGGGCCCCTCTGTTGCCAAGCAGTTTTATTAACTTTTTTTTTTTTTAAAGAGAACAAAATGTGATTGTTGTTGTTTTTTTTTTATTAAGCATTGCATTTGCATTATTCTCTCCAGTTCATGATGTTTTACTGTATTATTCCAACTATATTTACCTTTTTGTCTTTGTCCATCATATGGTCCTGGTCCTGGACGCTCGTCTCTGCCAGCTACTTTTATTATTCCTGGTAGTTTGTTTTTATTATTGTGGAGGCAGGTCCCATCTCCTCCTACTCTAGTGAACCCTTCACCTCAGCAAGGACCTGTGGTGCACTTTTCTTTAAAAAACAAATATATATATTGTAATTCATCAATTTCAATGAGGAAACGGGGACCTTTTATTTTTTAAATTCAACAGTAATACACAGTATGTTTCACCTTGTATTCCAACCCCAAACACACACACACACACACACACACACACACACACACACACACACCCTGCTCTTTTAGCTCACTCCTCTGTACTAAGTTTGACTCTTAGACTCGCCATGTTGTTTGTCCTCCACCGGCACCTCTTTTCCTTCCCTCCTTCCTCCCTTTGTCACTTTATTGCTCTCTATCCGCACCTCCTTTTTATTATTAGTTTATTTTCTTGCGCGTGCGGAGAGAGAAAACCCAGAGGGGGAGGGCGCTAATCACAAAGAGAAACGGGGGTTGGGTCGAATATTATCGGTTGTGTCTTTGTGCAGGACTTGGTTGTGTTGTACATATTTACTGTAGAGTCAGTAGACTCGCTATATTAAAACAAAGTGTAATTGAGCTTTAGTTTGACTTTTAAAGACACCCCTTTACGAAGGTTAAATACACACAGTACACATGAAGTGGGAGGGGGGGGACCTACAGTAATAAATATGGATATTAACGTTTTTGTGTTCTACTCCTTGTTTTGCTGTTACAGTATCCAAGAGAGGACTTTATATCAATAATTTAAGTTTGTATCTGTATCTTTCAGTATACAAATAAAACTAGGTGTTCAATTAAATGCTCATCTTGTTACTATCACTGGTGATCGACAACTGATTCGGCACTGGTCAAGTTGACCTGTCTTTCCCAGTGAAATGTCATGACTTTGTGCCATACACACGTTCACCAGACAAAACGTACAAGCTAGCACATACAGTTCATGACACCATTACACACTGCACCTTGTGTTACTACTTACTACACCTGTGAATTGGATTATAGATTAGGTAGTTGACGGTGAAGAAGAGATGCCAAGGCAGGATTAAAAGGTAGGTGATAAGATGACGTCTGAGTGTTAAAATAATTAGTAAAAATTGCTAGTTCAGTTTCAGTTCAGTAACAGATTTAGTAAATTTGGATACCAATTTTATCCAATCAGGAGACAGAACTCACAAGATGCAAGTCAGATAAACAAGTGATGACACAGAAATAAGCTGACACAATTGGAGCTGGAACACTAAAATGGGTACTCGTAGGCAACCTACCTGAAAAATGTGTTGGAGCTGGAGATACAGGGAGACGCTTACTGATCAAACACTATAGCATTGATTACTATTAGAAGAATGCTTTAAAATAGCCCGATATCCCTGCCTATCACACTACTCCTCAAACAAGATGGCAGTGAACTTATTTTATTACCTTACTGCTGGAAATTTTTTTTTTGATGCGTCCACAATATACAGAACGCATATCAAATGATCCTACCCGCTTCATGACAACCAGTATAGATAATATTATTCTGAATGGCACAAATATTAGCTTGAGTATCGGTAAATAACTTCTGACTAAGGGATTTACATTGACAAAGGTTACTTGATACAGGATCATGGAAAACATTTATTGGTTATATTTACAACATTTTACATAATGCAATACGCATCAACAGTAAACAATTTGATCAAATCATAAAAAAATCATATTTGACAAAATCGTCGTCATTCATCCTACACACGGCACAAATGACCTTGACCTGTGGTCCAGCCAAAGGCACCCCTCCCCCCCAACTGTCTGGAACACTGTCAACCGGAGACTAATTTTATTACGTCTGATTCATACCTAGTTGTGAGACAGTGTTGCGCACCGATAATAGCCAATCTACAGGCTCAACACGACGTCTCTGCTTGTAGATCGAGCATCGACATCCACAACGGAGCTGCAGTGCAGAGTCTGCAGACTCATTGTCATGCAGCCCTACTGGTCCCTTGAGGCGGTGAGTGGACTTAAAGGACAACTTTAGTTTTTTTCAACCAAGGTTCATGTTTTAGGTTATTAGAGAAACTAAAATATGAGTGTTCTTTTTTTTTTTCTTTCTTTCGTTTTAGGGATTTTAGCTGTTTTTGACAGGGGGGCGGGGGCATTCGAGCATGGGGCTAAATATGTATTTTTTTACAACGATTTCTTTTTTAATTATTTACTATAGTCCTAATAAACCCCTGGAAATTTCATCTGGCCACAAAACATCACGAGATCTACTAAATGTGTCAAACTGACATTGAGCCTATGACACACAGTGTGGCTTCCCCCCACTAGGCTACCTTCACATTCAGTAGATTCTGTGATTTATTTGTGGCCAGATGTAATTTCCTGGGGTTTATTAGGGCTATAGTAAATAATAAAATAATAAATCTCCATAATATTTTGTAAAAAAATACATATTTAGCACCATGCTCGAATGCCCCCGCCCCCCTGTACAAAACAGCTAAAATCCCTAAAACGAAAGAAAGCAGCAAATGGAAAAAAAGAACACTCATCTTTTACTTTCTCTAACAACAACCTAAAACATGAACCTTGGTTGAAAAAAACTAAAGTTGTCCTTTAACAACTGCCTGATCATAATGCCCGTCTGACACAAAACGAAATTTGGCCATCTAAATTGGATAAGGTCAGTGTGTAATCTGAACAAACACCGTTGGGAAGGGGGTTTTGGTATCTCAAATTACTTCTGAATCGAACCACTTTCCGTCCAGCAGCTTAAAAAGCAGTTAATTGCCTGAGTAGTGACGATGAGAAAAATAACTTAAGAGCTTTATCTCCCGGATACCTTTTAATGTGGACAACACGTTACATCAGTTCATAATGCATTTGAGAAATCTATACCCGAGGAACTAGAAGTGCTCTATTCCTTCCTTGGTCGGGCAGCACAGTTCCTCTAAGGACTGGTCCTGGTATTCCACTCTCAGATCAGGACAGGTGGGACAGAAAAGGTCCTGGGTTCCAGTCCTCGCCCTGTTCGCTTATTGTCACCTGTCCTTTGGATAAATGCGCATAAGAAGGGCGTAGTGTAGTGTTTTTTTGTCGTCAGTCCTTCGACCGGGTATGTTCAGACTGTTGGGTTCACTTCCAAGATGGCTTGTGTACAGAATGGAACCGAGTGGTGTTCCGGGGCATAATGCACATCAAACTGGGGGGAAAAAGATTCCTCCCTCTCAGAGGAGCTGCATTCCCTCCACAGCCACAGCCTCCATGGTGAGGCCGTTCTCCAGCGCCCGGTGGTAGATCTCCAAGGCCTGCTCCAGGGGCAGCTCCCCGCCCTCGCTGGTCTCAATGATGGCGATGGTCTCCCCGAACTCGTTGCACATGATGGTGGGCGTGCCGGTGCCCTGGGTCTGGAGAGCGAAGAAGACACAGACACGTTGGCTTGGTGATGACAACAAGTGGACATATGGGAGGTCAAGGGTCATTTCAAGGTAGATCTTTAACCCATTTAGACCTGACTTCGAAATTAAAAAAAAAAGTCTTCTAAATCCTGTCAGTTTTCTGAAATATCTATATGTTTCTATATCAGTGGTGCTCAATATTTCATGTCAAGGACCCCAGAAACTATATGTAATTGGCCGCCGACCCCCCATCTGAAAATATGTTGTTCCAGGGACCTCCCCAGAAGCAAAGATTTGAGTTAAAAACGTTCGCTAC
Source organism: Protomyctophum parallelum (assembly GCF_964188405.1). Taxonomy (NCBI): domain Eukaryota; kingdom Metazoa; phylum Chordata; class Actinopteri; order Myctophiformes; family Myctophidae; genus Protomyctophum; species Protomyctophum parallelum. The sequence goes on along the minus strand of NC_139698.1, from coordinate 24,207,141 downwards.
TTCGCTCTGAAATAATATATATTCAAAGATTTGTGCAACATATCCAGATTTTTCAAAAATAGCAGAACTACAAGTTCATAGCGCAAGTTCATATGAGCTTATAGATCTATTTTTCAATAGCTAAATCATAACATGTCATAACATAATGCTTAAAACACCAAAAGGCGTTCCCGTCCAGAATGGGCAAAGGAACCTTCCCAACCCAACCCCAAATTAACCACATCCCTATCATTCTGGAGGCAAACTTTCAGTGAAAATAGCCAACTCCATTGGACCCTCAAACTGTCGGCTAAAGCAGCTAACTCCACCACCTCTCATGCAAGTAATTTGACAATATATAAAGTCACAACACCAACATTGATGAGGCAGTATTGCTTGGTTTTCAAAATATACGTTTTTTTTTCTTGAAAAATTTATATTTTTCATTTCCTGAAAAATGAACATTTTGGACTTGCAAACTAGATTGTTTAGTTTTCTACCATTTTTATGTCTTACACATTCTGGTCAGGACTCAGATTGCGGGTACGTCTGGTGCTGTCAACTGCACTTGGCTAGACCTCATAACTTCTCCATCATAACCTCAGTACATAATGCCTCATCAGGTGTGTTTTGTGTTTCCAAGGCTGCAACTATCAGTATTAATCAAATCGAATAATTGAGGAAAAACAACATAAGAGTCAGATCTGACCTGTGGCAGACTGGTGGTCTGGATGTGGATGACTTGAGTCTGCCCATTGGCCAGCTCCACGGCCGAGGCGTCCACTAGCGCCACAGCGGCGTTTGTTTCCCGGGCGGCGGCCTCCTCGTCCCGCCTCTGTTGCCGGGCGTGGGTCTTCTTGTGGTTCCGCAGGTTGGAGAAGGTCTTGAAGGTCTTTCCGCACTGTGGACACGAATGTGGCCGCTCGCCCGTGTGTGTGCGCCTGTGCTCGGACAGGTGCATGCTCTGGATGAACCCTTTGCCGCACACCTCGCAGCGGAACGGACGCTCGCCCGAGTGCGTGCGCAGGTGCTCCCGCAGGTGTGTGTTCTGGCGGAAGCGCTTGCCGCACACCTGACAGGGAAAGGGCCGCTCTCCGGTGTGGACCCTCTGGTGGAGCGCTAACCCCGAGGCTGAGACAAACAGCTTACCACAGACGGGACATTGGTGGGCTTTGGGCCTCTTGACTAAGGTGCTGCCCCGGGGCCGCCCAGGGCCCACGCCCAAGTGGCTTAGCCGGTGGAGGCGCAGGTTGGCAACAGAGTTGAGCTTCTTCCCACAGATGTTGCAATCTAAGCCTCCCCGCACCAAAGCAGCTCCTGAAGCCCCCGACTCTCCCTCTCCGGTGGTCGAGGTAGAAGGCTCCGAGGTGGAGGGATCCCCGCCTAGCGCTCCCTGGGCGAGGGGCTCTCCTGTGCCCACCTCTCCGCCCGCAGCGACCTGGGCGGTGTGCAGATCCAGACAATGGGTTTCCCACTGCCTCCTGGTCAGGAAGCCTGTGCTACAGTGTGAGCAGGGGAAGGGGGCCGGAGCCCCCGGGTGCTGGGTGTAGCGGTGAGTGGCCAGCTTGGAGGGCCAGCGGAAGGTGGCGGGGCAGTCGGGGCAGGACAGCTTGGCGGCGTTCGAATGCAGAAGGCTGTGCTGGCGCAGGTTGGACGACTGGGAGAAAGTGCGGTCGCAGACGTTGCAGTGGTACGGCCGCACGCCCGAGTGAGTGAGGCTGTGTCGCACCAGGTTGGCATGCGACGAGAACGTCTTGCCACAGTCCGAGCACTGGAAGGGCCTCTCGCCCGTGTGCGTCCGCAGGTGGTTGCGCACGTGGATCTGCTTCTTGAACGACTTCCCGCAGACGCCACAGTGGAAGCTCCGCTCCGCCGTGTGCGACTTTCGCCGGTGGTGAAGCAGCTGAAGTTGCGAATGGAAGGACTTGGTGCAGGAACGACAGGGGAAGGGACCCTTGTTGTCGGGAGGGAGCCCAGCCGGAGCGGCCCCCGCTTGGTCAGAGGAGACAGACGGAGCCACTGCACTACCGTCCTCCGTGGAGGCAGACTTCACAGCTACATCCGTCTCAGACGTCTCCTCTACCTGCCGGGGGCCACTGTCATCCACTGGGGACGGCGTAGCCACATCCTTGCTGCTCTTGTCCCCCCGCCTCTCCTCCTCCTCCTCCTCACGCTCATCAGACGCTCTTTGGGAGCTGTGGGCTGTGTCCACTGCTCTGTTCTCCTTCTCCACCTCGGTGAGAGGAGCCAGCAGGGTGCTCATGGCCTCCTGCTGGGCGCGGCTGGCTTCCCTCCTCTCCCTGGCTCTCTGGAGGATGGCCAGGGTAGATGGAGATGCCTTACTGGGGACAGGGACCTACGGAGGATCAGCAGACAGTACATCTCAAACCACCATATTTCAGGCATTTTACCCTAGTGAGTGCAACAACCACAGCATACGCTGCCTGTCACACCACTAAGACTGACTGTAAATACAAGAAATTCAGCTGTAGATTAGACACTTTCAACCTGGTGTCCCTAGTTTGGGCATGTCATTACTTGTAGGTGAACATGTTCCACAATAAAAAAGAAAATAGCTTAAAATAGACTAGCGGTATGTACAAGCTCACAATTCATCGTGAGCATGTAGATCGGCTATTTTCATTGTGTGGAAATAGGCTTCTGTTCACAGATTGCTCAAATTACAAAACAACTTGTAATAAATTAGAGCCTCATCGCTATAAATGTTGGGACATTCTAAATGATCTAAATGACCTTAAAAACTGCACAAGAAATAGTTGTTTACGACTTAGCACTGGATCACACTTAATACGTGGAGTGCATGACCCCCCCAACTCATTTCAAATGAGAGAATGTCAACCACGCAATAAATTTGCAACACAGACCTCGCAGGCGTTCCAATTTTGTCTCCATAAAGTGATAGCCGTTTGAACCGCAATGTGCTTTTTACCCCATTTGTTGTTAGGTGTAAATAAATCTTTAATGAGAGTATATCATCAGTCCATCAAAGTTGCAATGTGACAGCTGCTTGGAGCCTTTGCTTACAACTCAATGCATAGTTGTGAAGTAGCAGCGTCCATGTTTGACGGATGAAGTGTGATCCCGGCATAAAGAACAGAAAGTCCATGTTTTGAAGCTACCGACAAGCCGGATGGATGGGGGAGGCTATAGGCTTTATTCTGCTACCATGGTGACGGGCGCGGCGGTGGCTGAGCGGTCGATGTGCGTGCGGCGGTGGTACAGGAACTTGGTCATGTTGGTGAACGTTTTGTTGCAGAACTGACACTTGTGCAGCGGGTCCGCCGTGTGGGACTTCCTGTCGGGGGAACCAAAGACAATTATATTAAGGGACATGAATTACATTAACCCATTTTGGACTGAGATCGATTTTTTTTTAAAGGCTTCAAAATCCTAATCTTCTATGTCAGTGGTGCTCAACCTTTTTCATGTCAAGTTACATTTTTTCGCTCTGAAATATATATTCAAAGATTTGCGCCACATTTTCACTACAAATAGCAGACCTACAAGCTAATGAGCTTGTAGATCTGCTATTTTTCAATAGCTAAAGCATAACATAATGCTTGAAACACCAAAAGGGGTTCCCGCCCAAAATCGGTTAAGAGACATTTTACAAATAATGCCGACATTTTACTTTGCAATGAACTAATATATGCAAAATCACAAATTCACATCATAGAGAACATTATAATTTATTAGACAACAGGAACAGTTGCATTTTGTAATTACTTACACAGTACTAATGTGTCTAATATTATAAGTTATTAACCAAACTTAAATGAATGGTTTAAATAATGTAAGTAAACCATGCAAACCATACTGGTCCTACAACTCAAATTGGACTAGAATGTATACTGGTCAGTTGCTGGTCCCTTTTCCTCCTACCTGTGTGTGATGAGGGTCATCTCGGTGTTGAACCCGTGACCGCAGTCCACACACAGGTACCGGGCCACGCCCGAGTGTGTGCGCATGTGGGTCTGCAGCGTGGTGGCCTTCTTGAACATCTTCCCGCACTCGGGGCACTCGTGCGTGCCCTGCTCGTGCACGCGCTTGTGCGCGGCCAGCCGGTTGACGGAGGTGAAGGTGCGCTTGCAGATGTCACACTGCTGCCGCTGGCACCACGCCTTCTTCTCCTCCGCCTGCCTCGGCCTCGTCGGCTCCTCGGCGGTCTTATTATCCGTCGCTTCCTCCCTCCCCCCCCGCTCCTCCTCGTCACCCGTCATGACCCCCGCCGCGTCCCCGCTCTCCTTGTCCTGGCCCAGAAAGTGCACCCCCTGGTGCTGGAGGAAGTCCTCCGGAGTTTGGAAGAGGAGCGAGCATTCGGAGCACTCGTACGGATGGATGACCACCACCTCTGTCGTCTGCTGCTGCTGCTGTTGTTGGTGGTGGTGTTCCAGTTTGATTTGCTGGCCACCAGGGGCGAGTCTCAGCTCCACCCTCTGGAGGCCGTTCTCCAGGATTCCCAGCTTTGCCTGGGAGCCGAGCAGGGGCATCAGCTTGGCGTGCTGCAGCCTGGGCGTGGTGGAGCTGTCTGCCAGGGCTTGGGCTGTAAGGATCTGCAGGTGCATGGTGGCCGAGCCGGGGCTGGCAGACACCGGAGGGAGCAGGGTGGAACGAGGAGGTTTGGCAGCAAGCTTGGGGACAGCCTGCCGCTTCCTCTGTTGTTGTTGTTGTTGCTGTTTACGTTTCTGCTGCTGCTGCAGCTGCTGCTGCTGCCGTCGTTGCTGTTGCTGCTGCTGCTGCTGAGCGAGGACCTGGGATAGAAAGCAGGGAGGATATAAAAATAATACTTAAATGGTTCTGAAACCTCTAAACTCTCTTTATTCCATTAATTTGCCATCCATTCCCCTTGAAATTAGGTGTGTGTACACTACCAGCAAGTACCTGTGCCAAGATCTCCCCTGCCTGCTGCTCACTCAAGATGTAGTTCTGCACACTGTTCAGAGGGGTGATGGTGCCATCGGGCTGGAGCACATATTCCTGTTATGACGGAAGAATATGCAGTTTACATGTAATCCTGAAATGAATGATGATATAACTTACAAGTTCCCATGTCCCACTGAGGACCACAATGACTGGCTAATGGAGCACACTCAAAAACTAAGGAATAAACGGTTTCATTGGCAACAGACGACAGTTGGAAGGGTCAGCCCTATCCCATACCATGGTCTCTGTGGCTGTGCTGCTGTGCGTGCTGCTGTGGCTGTGCGTCTGCCTGTGCTCCAGCCACACGTCAGGAGAGTCAAACAGAGCCAGGCAGTCCAGACACTGGTACTGGACTGGTCCCGCCTCCGGACCGCCGCCGCCCTCCGTCTCCAAGACCTCACACAACTCTGGAGGAAAGTGATGGGATACAAAGTGATCGGTAGAATTATTGCTAAGAAAATTATTGATAGTTGCAGCTCAACGTCCAAGACTCTTCTCCCTCCCTCCTTGCTGCCAATTTCTTTTATGCATTTTTATGTACCAGTTGCTATGTGTATTATTTAGATGTTTGCTTATGTACAAATGCCTAAAGTGTAAATTATGAGTAATGAATTTAAGAATAAAATGTTTAGATGCACAAACCTCATCTTAAATCCTCAAAATATGAAATTATTTCTTAGGGAGAGATAAGCAATTGCCTATCCCAGTGAACACTGGAGCTTGAACATGAACAGAACGTAAAAAAGGGCATACAGAATGTAACATTGTTATTACTAATGTACAAATAGATGTTATGAAATAAATAAATATGTAACTGCAATTCAATGTCACCTGAATTGCATATTTTAATACTGGTCCGTTCATGCAAAACCGTATAATTATTATAATCAGTACCCAAACAATATTTTTTTAATAATTTAGACCCTGTGGCGGAAAAATATGTTTCCAGCTTCACCCAGCTAAGATTGATCAGGGGATTGGGGGAGGTGGGGTTAAAAGTGACTTGCTCAGGGACACCTTGACACATTGCCTGGCCCGGGAATCCAACCTGGGACCTTCCGTTTACCAGACGGCCTCTCTACCACAATCCATTCCTCACTCATTCTGAACACACAATCATCCAGAACGTTGTCTCACCCTGGTGGTGTTCCACCTCCATCCCCGCCTCTCTCATGTGCATCTCCTGGTGCTGCAGCAGCTCCTCTGGGTTCAGCAGAAGGGCTCCACACTCCAGACACTGGTACTGCTGGCCCTCCCCTGCCATCTCCGACATGTCCTGGATGGTCACGGACTCCGCGTCTCCCTCCACGCCAGTGTGGATCTGCTGGTGGATCAGGACGTCTTCGAGCGTGTTGAAGAGCTGGTGGCACTCGCTGCACATGTATTGATGCTCCACATACACGCCCTCCGGGTCCTCCGCCTGCTCAGCCATGGTGGCTGTGTATGTGATGTCTTTTTAGTCAATCAACAGTTGTGTCATGCAACTTGCCGGTTAGACGCCTGTCTAACTTGTGTGTGAAAGAGCAAAGAGTTGGTGTGTGAATCCCAATCTTGACTGCTACTTCATTTACATTCTATTCAGCATAATATTGTGGTTAAGGACACAACAATAAAAAATAAGGTTCGTGTTACTTCGTACAGCTTGTCAGTCAGTGTTGGCAAAGGGTAGGGCGGGCGTGGGTACTAGAAAGACCACCGTACAATCGTCATAGTGGCTTCAAGTGGTACGTTTCATCTTGTGCAACAATGACTTATGATTTCACTGGAAACGTCAGCGATACTATAGCAACAGCCCAGCGTGCAAACTACGAACGCTTTTTAAAAAAAACAAAAAACAAACGAGGCCTACTAATATATCAGTCGCAACCACGCGATCATTCAGTAATACTCGCACATTAGCGTTTCATTTCGGTTACAAATGTCAGCCTGGTATCCTATCCAGATATGACTGTGATGGCATATGGAGAGCTGTTGGCGGCGCTCCCCCTGACGCTGAAGAGCTGTTTTGTCGCTCGGCGGCACCGCGGTTTCCTGAGCGCGGAGCCCCGGTGCGGGGCGGTCGGTCGTCAGGCGGCGCTACACACTTTTCCCCGCAGGTCTCCGGCTGCTGCCTAGAATAGGAACGGGCCCTTCTTTCTTTTCTCCTTCCTTCTCATTTATTTACTCTCGTTGGACAAGCACAATCTCTCCTTGTGGGCTCGTTGTCGCTCTGCCTTCCGCGCAACGAGACGCTTTCCTCGCGGACATGTCGCATCGGTCGGGGTCCAAAGAAATGCACAAATTTAAAAGCCGCTAATTGTTAAACTGCCTTTCAACGCGTGAAATACAACATTTACCGCGTTTGCCCGCCGGATAGACTCTCCTTTCTTGTGACGCGTTGGCCCGCCTCTGTCTCAACTAGCTCCCGTCTTTTAGGGATATGTGATTGGCTAAATAATATATCAATCATAAGTCACGCGCGTTCGCTATGGAACTTGTAGTTTTTTTGGTTGAATGCCGTTGTAGTACATCATGATGTGTTCATATTATTATTAATAATAAATGTACAGTTAACTTTAGGTTTGGAAGATGTCAGGTTGTGTTTGTGCGTGGTGGATTTTGTCTCAGTGATGTTGTTGGTGCACCGTGCATTTCACTGAAAACAAAATATGAATAATTTACAACAATTTAATTAAAATGAAGCTTCATGTATCAGCTGTATCATAACATCGCTGCTACAGTAAAATACAAACTAAAATACAGACACTGCGGTAGAGTCAGCTTTTCCATCGGTTAAAATGACCTTGTTGAGTCTAGTCTGCATTTTACATGAGCAGTCAACTCCGACGACTGCTAACGGCCATAGATAGAAAACTTCATATCCCACAAGTCAACGCGACCTGTACGTCGTCGTGCGTGAAGTCCCCCGGTCCCCCAACCAACAGCGCTCCACAGGAGAAGAAGAAAGGGGGAGACGAACAGCCTTAGCATACGAAACGCTATCGGAGTGCAATTTCATTTATATCGAATCTTTTAAGGGAAATATAGCTCGAGCCTGTGCCCCGCTTGGCTCCTTTATAGCGATTACCTCCCCCCTGCCCCGGCTTTCAGTTAAAATATGAGCGGCAGCGGGCGGCCCAGGACGAGCTCCTTCGCCGAGCCTCCAGGAGCTCCCGGGGCCGCAGCAGCCGGTGGAGGGTCGTCGGTGGCCGGTGGGAGCGCGGCAGGAAAGACCGGGGCTTCTCAGGCCAGTGGGAGCAGCTCGACGAGCTTTGGAAATCTAAAACTAACCCGTGAGTATTAATTATTACGCCAATCCGTACCGTAAGTAACCCCCGGGTCGGCGAGATTACGCGTCAAGCGATACAATTATTGACAATCGTGTGACAAACGGCTTTTTTTTATTATTATGTTTTAGCCGAACGGCTAGCGCCGTTAGCACACGATCAGTCTGCAATAGAGACGCCAAGGATGGGTCAGTGACGCCGCATACACTGTGTGACGGTGGTTAGCCTGTAGTTTCATGGGGACCCGACACCATTAAAGCCCCCCGAACCCCTCTTGACAAGTGATATGAGAACGCTACACCATTTCTCACATGGGGGGGGAAAAATGAATTGAAAACATGTCATTTTTGTGCCGTTATCCGGACCTCCCTTCACATCTGAAATCACACTTGTGACATACGTGTTGAATCCTTGGGTGTCTTCATTCTAGATCCCAGGCTGGCTAGTTAGCAGGCTAACGCTATGTTTTTCCAGTATGGGGTTCTGCCATCAAGGGCTTTCATAGCCTAGCTAACGTTAGCTGCTGTTACTGCAGGGCTATAGTGGCAAACATATTGGCATGAAGTGAGAAATAGGTCTAATTTCAAACGTGAACATTGTGTGAATTCCATGGCGTTAAATAGCATTTCAAGTTCGTCGTTGATCAGAGATGAAGATAGCTAGCCTGTTAACGTCGCGAAAGGGGCGAGAGAGATGAAAATGAAGGGGGTTAGGCGTCGTCTCCAGTCGTCTGGTCTTGCCTAAACGTTAGGTGTCCTTAGACTTGGACTAGGTGAACGTTAGTACAACTCTTAGATCGGTATATTAACGTTAACAAACCAACGATGAGTGCAAGTCACTACGATTGCCTAGTTTGTGGGCTATCGAACATTAGCTGGTGTACAATCGGCTAGCCATATGTCATGTGTGTTGGCATCATGTATAGGAACATGTCTAGTTGATATAGTTTTATAAGCATTGTTTAACTGAGAAAAAACATCTAAACTGGCCTAGTCAAATGGATAACTACTGCTAATTCTCTCCCGAGACAGTAATAATAACGTGCCTCAACCATGTAAGCATGTACTGACTGTAGCGTAGCTGCAGTCAGATACCAGATTTGCTTGCAATGTTGCCTTATGCAATACTCCAGTCCTGTTAACAATGACAGCACCAATCAAGCCAGCTTCTGAATTAACTTATTCTTTTGTAAGCTTTGGTGTAAAGCACATTGTTTGCCTTGTTTGCCCTGTAGGTAGAACTAGATTACAGTAAATTAATCAACACTGCATGTCTTTACTCAAAAGTAAAGACATGCAGTGTTGATTAATTTACTGTAATCTAGTTCTAACAGCACCATTACAACATAAAAGATGCATCTGGTGGTGTTTCATGACAATAATTTACAAGGCCAGACTTGGTAGAGATCATAGCTGGAATATTGCATCATCACAATTTATATTCGGTAAAGTTAGTGGGCAACGTGCAAAAGCATAATATAAGGCACAAACCCAGTTGTTGGAGTATTCTCACTCAACTAGGTTGAAACACTAGATTTCTATGTTTGAAATTCATAAGCCTCACACCGATCTAACCATGCCATTGACGTGCTGGAGATCACAAGTTTGGGCCAGCTCTGGCAGTTCTTATAGCCATGTGAAAGAGTTTAACTCGACAGTGTAAACCTCATGGGCTGGTGGTTTTTTTGAGGTGATATGAAATAAAGAGTAAGACGAGGAGTGGGGGAGGGTATATTTTGGAGAAATTATGAAACGGTGCAGAAGTATGGTACGAGGCGGGCCAGACTCATTAAATTAAGAAGACAAAAATTGTGTCTCAGTCTGGCCGTGCACTCGGTGTGGGCCAATGTCCCCACACATAGGCCCTTGTTTGACCTTTATAGCTGAAACTGCAATATCAATCTATTGGATTTCTGTTGTCGTTGGCTCACTGACTTTAGCATTTTCTTGTCTTTGAATGGACATTAAAGTGTTTTTCTTGCTCACATAGCTCCGTCCCGGGTGTTCCTCGCTGAGAAAGCATTGTTCCCACGTTGAAGGTGTCTCGCACCTCGCAGATTCCCCCCAAAACAAAAGTGCTGCATTGGCTACTGCAGACTTGTTTTTCAAGGCTGCTAGAAGTAACACTTGACCTGCAAGGTGTAAACGTAGAGACCGGGAAACAGGAGGCAGGACAGTGTCACACAGCAGGTCGGCATTATTAACTGGATCCTGGGTTACAGTGAAACATAAAGAGTGCAGTTTTGGCAGTTTCCGGTGTTCAAAATCAGATTTCTGTCAATATTGCCAAATGGGACATGTGCTATTGATTACTATCATGAAGATTAAGAGTCATTGGATGTAATTGAAGTTGCATGTCATTGCAGAGGATGTCGTTTTTTATTTTTATTTGAAGCAATAACAAAGAGTATCAAAATTTGTTAAAACTATGAATGAAGCTCATAGGGTTACTCGGGGCAGATGCACTGTCTTTATTACCCACGGCTACCTTATATATGTTTTAAACTGGCTTAATGTTGCCGTTAGTTTTTAGTTTATGATTAATTCATTGTATTGCATAATATGAATTATGTGGCCCACTTTGTACTTTCCGTTTAGTTATTACATAGACATTGGACAGTGGCAGCCGGCAAACCATTCATTATGAATTACAAGGCCCGGCCGGCACCACTAGGATTTGGACTGATTCATCACCCTCAGTTAGAATTACCTCATATTCCTTGAGTGCATTGCCGTCTCCTCAGTCCAGCTTCAGCCAACACACCACCGTTAACACAACTATCACAATTCCTTAGATGCCACCACGGATGGTAATTACCAAACTCTGAGATGGCAGATATGGCCATGCATTTGCTGATCCTTTTCGTGAGGTAATGAGTGCACTAGAGTTGTTATTTTTAGAAATGATCTCTTAACTATCCAATTAATTAAAAACTGTCTCGCCACATTGGAACTTGCTCTTCTCTCGTCCTCTTTGACTCTCATTCATCAGGCATGCGTACGTTTCCACGGAAAGCAAAGCTCTTCACTGACAGCTGGTTGGAGTGCTCATTTTTGCATTCATTATTCAAGGGCCTATCATGCCACAGCTACTCCATATTTAATGTGCTACCCTCGGACTCAACTTGGTTAAAAAGAGGTCAAAAGTGATGCTAACAAGCAGCAGTGCAGAACTGGACTGTAGGACCTCCCTATTCATGGGCAGCGAGTGACCACAGGAATTTCAGGTGCTGCGAAGGCAGAGACATGAGCTAGCTCAGTCATACAGGCCCAGTTATCGATTGATGTCTGCCACTTACTGTGCTTAACTTAATGAAAAAGCTCTAGAGAGGTGTTGAACCGCTGTATTGCTGCGTTGAGCATCTCTTCACAAATGGCCATCAGTAGCAACCTTGAGACAGTAATGTCACAATTTCTCGGGTCAATCTCAAGTGTTCTGTTATATCATCTATTCAGAATGATATTGTGACTTGCATCATTTGCTCTATAGGGATTTGTCTTGACAGCCGTGCGGGGACAGGATCACAATCACTTGTATTCACCAAATGTCCCAGGTACATTTTGTTTTGAGTCAGGTTGGCATAAAAAGACAACTACTTACTTGTAGAGGTGTACTAGAAATTAATTGTAATTAAGATGTACCAGTTCCACAACCCGGATGTGGATGTTCAGGAGGTGGGACACATTTTCATCCTATCGGGAAATTTGTCTTAAAATGTTCCAGTTACAAATTTGTTTGCTCATTACTTGGTTTCCTCACTTCCAATTTCACTTGATAGACAAGTAGAATTGTTTATCACGACTGGATGAGTTCCTCTCTGCTGATTGGATGAAATTGGTATCCCGACAAGATATTATGTTCCTGTAGTTAAGTTATTAAAGAGCTGCAGAGCACGCACATACACTAACGAAATGCTAGGTGCCGGGCCGAGGCCAAAAGTACTTAGGTAAGCTCCAAAGCGTACAAAGATTATTAAAGGTTCCTTACACCACAGTGAACAAAACACACTATTGCAATTATTAATATGGGGATGTGAATGGATGGAGCTATTTAACACTTATTTTAACAAAAACATTACACTTACAGTACCTGTAAGATAATGCTACTGATGCTCCACAGCTTCTCATGGACTGAGTGAGGCTGGGTCAGCAAGTCAAAGGCATACGATAATACGATTAGTCACATACGTTACCGCAGTGAAATTTATTCTCCGCATTTGACCCATCTCTTGGAGCGGTGAGCCGCAGCGTGCATCGCGCTCGGGAATCATTCGTTGATTTGACCCCTAATCCAACCCATTGATGCTGAGTGCCAAGCAGGGAGGCATCTTTGGATCCCATTTTTACAGTCTTTGGTATGACCCGGCCGGGGATCGAACCCCCGACCTCCCAGTTCCAGGACACTCTAACCACAAGGCCACTGTCTGTGTGGTCCAACAAGCTTGTTTCAGTACTTTGAAAGTGGACAAACATTTCTCACCGCTTTACACAAGTCAACTCGCGTCCCCTAGCTGCCGAAACATCACGGGTACATTTGGTTACATTTGTACAGTACTACACTCTTTAGTTAAATTAACACAGAATATTGCAGTTTGTGAACGTCTTACTGCTGCTATTTGAAAAGCTTTTTTTCCCTCTTTTTTTATATATTTATTAGATTACTGTATAGGCAGCAGCACAGTTGTAAAGTTATAATTGAACTGCAGAAACTGCTGAATTGTGATCAAATTCTGTGGCCATTGAAGATCCTTCACACCTCTGATGTACAGTGAGATTACAGTCGGAACAAGTGCACTTGGAGTAAACCATATACAATATGTTATAAGAATACGAAACAAGTAAAAAAATCAGACCTGTCTGAAGTGAGTCGTACTGTACTGTACTCCTTGGCCTCTGTGTGTGTTAGGCTGCACAACAGTGACACTCTGCACAAGAGTGACACTTGGTGGTGACTATATGCTACTTCCGTGCTCAGACACAGGGACACACACACACACACACACACACACATAGCTGTCTATAGGAGTGGTTGCACCACCACTCAAAGTGAGTATTAAGTTCAATAAAGTGCACACATAGGAAAGTAGTCATTGTCTCCTGTTGAATGGCATGTTGAGGAGAGTATTAGCCCTGGGAAAGAAGCTGTTCAGGTGCCATGCCTGCGTGTGGTCCTTTTTCTGATGACACAGAACCACCGTCCTGAGGGGAGTTTCTGAAACAGGTGGTTGCCTTGGGTGAGCGGGGTCAGTGGCAATCTTGCCAGCATGCTTATGGGCGCTGGCTGGCATTGTGCAGCTCATTGATTGGCAGCTGGTGTTGTCCTGTCCGTCTCTCTGCTGTGCGCACGGTTTGCTGCAGTCTGGCTGGACTCACTGGAGGGCTGAGCAGAAACGCACAGTTCATGGACGAGGACGGTCGGAGTGAGAGGATGCTTACAGTGGTGGCTCTTCAGAACTTGGTCAAGAGGACCCGGTGGACCTTGAGTTTCCATGGCTCTCATGAAAAGAACATCGTCTGGGTTGCATCAGTGGGGTGGGCAATATGGAAAAATATAATATCACAGTATTTTTTCTTGCGTCTTTTAGGGTTATTATTTATATTATTATTTATATTATTATTATTAGGTAACCAAAAGAAAAAGGAGTAACTGAGCATTTAGATACAGTGAATGCACATTCACTGTATCACGATATATACATATACAAATCGTGGAGAGGAGACATTGTATCACCATACGATATTTTATCACCATACCGCCCACCCCTACCCCAGTGGGTCACAGAGTAAGAAGAGTGCACTGCATACCATATAAATGAGACTAGAGTCCTTCCCATAGCTGACTTCGACTCGAGTCCTCCCGGAGGTGCTATACTCGGTATACTGCATGTCATCCTCCTCCTCCGTCACCCTTCCTGTCTCCTTACAATGTCTTATTTATTCAGGCATTTACCGGATGCTCTCTTATCCAGAGTAACTTGTTACTTGATACTGTATCTAACTAAATGGCATGAACCCTAGTAGTTTGTGGTCAAGTGAAACAAACCCAACAAGTCAACTACATGAGTTTACATAAAACTATGTAACTAGCATCTATCAAAAAAGGTGACAAAGGATACTGTGTATCTGAAATAAGTGATATTACAAAACGAAAAGAAAAACAACACGGATGATGGCGTATGTTTCCGTCTCCTATTTGAGGGCGATTGTGCCGGTGGTCTCCAATAATTGGACCTTTCCAGCCGTGTTGTTCATGACAGGCTAGCACATTTTAGTTTTAGTCAGTCTTTTTAATCATTTTCATTTAGTTTTAGTCACATTTTAGTCACTTGGAATGTTATAGCGTTAGTCCAGTTTTAGTCGACTAAATGTCATACGATTTTAGTCGACTAAATCTACAGTTGATTTAGTTGACTTTTGATTTTTTTCTTTTTTTTTTGACAGGCCTTGATGTCGTTGTAATGGCAGAGTTTGTGTTGTGAGCTTGTAGATCTGCTATTTTCAGCATGCCTAGTATAAAACCGGATCTCTTGTCCACTTCTTGTCAATATATTTAGTCTTAGTTTTAGTCATATTTAGTTTTTATTTAGTTTTAGTCAGTGGAAAAAGGTAGTCGACGAACAACACTGGCTCATGACCAGGGCTGAGTGTGGGGAGGGGGATTTGCAGAAGCTCATTACCATTTCAACTGTTTCATGTGGGTTGAGCCGTTGAGCGTCGGGTTGTTCCAGAGCTCAACCCACTTAAAACAGTCAACAAGGTAATTGTATCAACACTGGCATGCTGACAACTTGACGTGTGAAGTGTTGGTATCTGGTCGCTGTGGCCTGGGCCTCCATGTGTATTGCAAAGACGGACCAACGTGGCAACGGGAGTCAGTGAGCGCTCTGGCACTCGATGCACAGTCATCCACTTCCCATTTGATGACGCATAGCCAGTGGTATTGACGAACGCGCGTATTTGCGTGCTGCTGTCCGTGCAATTTTATCGCAGGCTCTGACAAGCTGTTTGGCAACATGCCTCTCACCTAGCTTTCCCTCCTTTACCCTCCATGTCGGCTTCTGGGGCTGATTTGTCAGTCAGATCAGCTCCCGACCCTGCACGTGACACACACACACAGACACACACAGACAGACAGTACACACACAGCGCGCACGCAGACAAAGCCACTGTTTTGACCCTTACTAGGGCCTGTCGGTCAATGTTAGACTGTAAGCAGCTCACTGCCTGTTTTCTTCCTGGTGGAACATTAGCCCGCAGCATCCCTGACCTATGTACGTTTAGAGCACATACACCTCACAGCTCTCCTCCTACAACCTCTAATAACGACACAGGGGTTTTATTTGTCTCCGAGAAAAATACTGCCGTAGCAGACAACCCTGCAGCACTCCAGGTTCAAACAAAATCCTTCTAGGTGCAAGGCTCGAAGAAAATGCCAGTACTCATTGTATGTCCTTTTTTATATGATTTTAATTACCTCTGAGAATGAAAACGTATGCGTTTTGGCCTGTATGGCCTTCCTCAGCGTTATCAATCAGTTGTCTCACCCATGTAGGCATGCACCTAGCTTCCCTGTTTATTCTAGATCTCTCTTTCTGTTATGTGGAGGGAGCGCGGTCGTGTGTTGGTATTGGAACGGGGCCCACGAGGTGAGGTCACATGGTGACTGTGGTGTTGTGGAGCTTGGTTGGGCCATGTTGTGCCGTTTTTTTCCCCCCCTATGGGGGAGCGCGGTGTTGTGGGGAAAGCTGAGGAGAGCAGCTCATTACCAGCTGGTGGTTGCGTTGTGTGTGTCTGCCGGGAGCCTGCTGTCTTGGAGGTCATGGCCGTTTAGAGACACAGGGAGTGCTTGTCAGCGTTTAGCTCTCTCTCTCCTCGGGGGGGTGTTGGTTGGTAGCGGGTCAGAGCTTTGCGGGTAGCCATGTTGCACTGTATGAAGCTGTTGTCCAGTATTGCAATATTCCTGTCATCTGATGCACACGATCCAAGTTTTTTTTTTTTTACAATGTGGCACTGTAGCCGAAGAGCCGTCTTAATATGGGTCTGTGAGTTTGTCTTTCTGTCTGCGAGTCTATCCATGGCTGATCTTACAAACCGCTGGCTGGACCAACCCGGCACCAAATGTTGTGTGCACGCTGCCAGTAGGCCAAGGAAGTACTGTGACGTTTTGGATGGGATTGAAACTTTGCCTAAAATTTCTTACACCATTGTGCTGGTGATGTCATAGTCGGCATGACGTTAGAGACTGGCCAAGTGAAGACAGGCTCCACATGGAAGCCACGTCATTATTATTATTAGACCCTGTCTTGTGATAATAAGTAGTTGTCCCGATACCACTTTTTTTCAGACAGAGTACAAGTACTTAATTTTTTAGTACTCGCTGATACCGAGTACCGATACGAGTACTTAATTTTTGTTGAGTAACCTACTAACTACTTATTTTACCCCCTTTTAATGACACTTGTCAGTTGTCATTTATGCTTGTAGATCGGCTGTTTTTGGCGATTTGCTGCAGTGTTGGGTCAGACTTGCTCCCGTTGCATTTGTTCAGCCCAGTGTCAAATCGATGTTTTGGTACTTGGGTCAAAGTATCGGGGGCCGGTTACGAGTACCGAGTACGAGTACTTGAGGGTGGTATCGGCCCAAGTAACCGATACCAGTATTGGTATCGGAACAAAAGTCTTAAGTATTAACATTGTTCCACCCATCTGTATTCTCTTTTTGTATCTGTCCCGTTCTGCCAAACCAAATTTCCACTGCAGGATCTATAAAGCCTAAAGGTCTTTATCTATCTGACAAAATCTTGGGGAGCAAAGTAAGAAATAGGAAAATCTAACTCTGGTATGCACAAGTAAGCCTATAAAAGCCCAGGCCCGGGCATGATGATGGACTGCAAGCTCTGCCACAGACACGCACAAACGTCTCGGAGTCTGCATTTTGTACGCCCCCGGGTGTTTCCTTAAATTCTAGTGTTTAAATGCGATTATAGTTCAACTTTATTAAATATCAGCTGGTAATTGTGCAGCACATGTCACAGTCACATGATAGAGCTGTAGTGTATATACAGCAGTTTTATTTTCCACAGTCATAACCAGTGACTATTTGTGTCTGTACGCTGTAGTCGTATCTGAGAAGTTGTCCACCAAATTGTGACAAATGGACACGGTATAAAAATATGAGTGCAGTGAAAATATTGAGCTTTGCAAAATTACTCTTTAATCAAAATCAAAGAGTAATTGTCTTTAATTCTGACCCCTATACCTGTCGTTGGACTGTCATTGCAGTGGTGTTTGCAGAGCCTCAGCTCCATATTATGTTAAAGTTTAATGATTAAGCGTCGCAGTCATGATGCTCCACACTGTGAGCTTGTAGATCGGCAATTTTCATCATAGGACAAAGTATGCTTTAACCCGGTGTCACTTTTTTCCCTCCCAGGTGACAGTGGCAAGGTGACGACGGTGGTCGCCACGCCCGGCCAGGGCCCCGACCGCCCGCAGGAAGTGTCGTACACGGACATCAAGGTGATCGGCAACGGCTCGTTCGGCGTGGTCTACCAGGCGCGCCTCATCGACAGCCAGGAGATGGTGGCCATCAAGAAGGTTCTCCAGGACAAGAGATTTAAGGTATCGCCTAGTCATGGCTTTTTAAGTAAGCTGTTTACAGTCGGGGAGTGTGTCTCGATGGCAACGGGGTGCATGGTTTTATACTAGACTAATAGTGTATATGCTACAGTAAAATCGAGAAACTAAACGAGGGGTGCCTGTTTTTTACGGCCAGGCACCCCTCGCTCCGTTTTTCTCGACTTTTCTGGTTTCTCGATTTGACTGTAACATATATATATATTTCAACTTTGTGCCAGGTGATGTCTGCGTGTCTAACGAGGCATTGTCGGTGTAATAGCAATTGGCAACTAGCAAGCTGATCTTTTATTGTGTCTGCAAAGCCAAATGTGAGATATCTTTGTGTTTAAATGTCAGTGGTTTAGGTGCAATATCAATAAAACCTCATTACACCTATAAATGCGTGCTTCTCAAAGATAAACTATACCCCCTGAGCTAGATAACGCTTGGCAGGGTAGGACGTGACACTTAAAGTAATTTGTCTCGTTTTCGATCTGGAACAGCCCTCTGACTTCATTGTCCTTTCGGTGTAAGCGGTGTTACTGATGGCTTTGCCCTGTGTCGCGCTGCACTGTTATTTTTCTTGGCCTCAAACGCAAGACCCCGCTCAAATGTACTTTTTTCCCCCCCTCTCTAATCCTCTTTGGTGGACCATTTCTTATTATCCTGGCACTCCTACCTCCAAGATCAATGAACAGGAATTAATTTCGGCTACTGACTGTGGTTCTGTGAAATGTCACTGTACAATATAACTGAACCGTTGTTGTCTGTGGCCTAATGAAATCACCCTCTCTGTCCTCCGCAGAACCGAGAACTACAAATCATGAGGAAGTTGGACCACTGCAACATAGTGAGGCTACGCTACTTCTTCTACTCCAGCGGAGAGAAGGTGTGTAATGTGCCTGTGTGACTAGTTATGGAAAGCAGTACTTTTCTTCTTCTACTGCAGCGGAGAGAAGGTGTGTAATGTGCCTGTGTGACTAGTTATGGAAAGCAGTACTTTTCTTCTTCTACTGCAGCAGAGAGAAGGTGTGTAATGTATGTGCCTGTGTGACTAGTTATGGAAAGCAGTACTTTTCTTCTTCTACTCCAGCGGAGAGAAGGTGTGTATGTGCCTGTGTGACTAGTTATGGAAAGCAGTGCCTCTCTGGAGGGAAAATGCGCTGCCACGCCCATCCTCTTAATCACACGCGCATTAAGAATGATTCACAGTGAAACGATGCATATTCCCCTGTGTTTTAATTGTCCGTTCATTCAGCTGGTTGGGTTTAAGACGTAGTTTTTGGTGTGTTTTCTCTTGTCTAAGCTCATATGTTTTATTTTGTACATCAAGTTTTTAAAAGTGTAACCGTTTACAAAGTGCTTCACAGAAAATAGCTAATCGATAGTAAGATATGATCAAGGTTTAAAACGCAATCAATTAAAAATATATAAATGTTTAAACACAGAGAAAAGAAACGTGTTGGTTAGTAAACGATGCAAAGGCAAACTATTAATTTATTAGTCTAGTAAAGTTAGTT
Organism: Protomyctophum parallelum; assembly: GCF_964188405.1. Lineage (NCBI taxonomy): Eukaryota > Metazoa > Chordata > Actinopteri > Myctophiformes > Myctophidae > Protomyctophum > Protomyctophum parallelum. The sequence goes on along the minus strand of NC_139698.1, from coordinate 24,187,816 downwards.
CAAGATCATTTAGGTAAACATATTTTTTTTTAAAGAGCGGACTCAGCCGAGTGTGTCAAATCTCATGAATTCCGTTTCGGAATACTAGTTTTGGCTTTGGGTCATAGTAGCTGAAATGCCAAACGTAGAGGGGAGGGTTTAGACTCCTTTCCCAGGTTCAGACTGGTTTAATTTATCCTATCTGTAAACCTGTTATAACTGCTGCAACCGGTAGACATATTTAACTGTCAATCTGTGCATGTCATCTTTTGCATTCTATATATTGTGTCTTCTCATTGGGTGTCGTGTTGCACCTTGTAGCAGAACAATGTCTTCTATGAGCATGTATTGTGTTCCAATTAGGGGTTGACATTTCAACCACAAATGCTATTCTATCACTTTTAAGATCACCAGCCCCCCCCCCTCTCTCACACACACACACACACACACACACACACACACACACACACACACACACACACACACACACTCCAGAAGAGAGAGACATGCATTCATGGTTTTCACAATCATTTTGAAATCATGTTCTGGTGATCCAATGCTTGTCTAAATGAGCTAGAATCAGAATCTAATGAATCTGTTAAAACCCCCAAACCCTTTAAACACACGGTACAATGAACTGCGCCACCTCCTTCCTCATAAAACACATGCTGTAGATTCAAAAGAGCCATAATGTGATCATGATTTTAAACGTGTCTAAATTCTGAATACACTGGAGTGGAAAAACAGAATATGCTCGTATGTACCGCCCTGGCTGCACCATAAAGAAACCTTGAAGAAATGATCATTCTTTTTGACACACATCTGACTTTATAAAGGCTAACCTGAACAACTGTCCCATGTCCACTTCACACGCTCAGCATGAAGATGGGTGCGCACTTTATTCACGATGAGACGAAACGTATTCCTTTCTCATGCACGTAGGTTGTGGGCACACACATCTTTTGTTGTTTAATGGCAGCTGACACACAGCATACTTCTTTTTTGTTATGAATTTTTTTTAAATCATAAACTCATCATTCCAATGAGGAGATCTCATTCAGAATGTTTAAAATTGAAGAGAACTTGGTCGCTTTCACACAAGTCGTCATCGGTCTGTTATCATTGGTGTGTCGTCTTTGTGTTGTGTTTTGTCAACTCTTCCGCGTCTACCTCTGATCTCGCCATGCTCTCATCCCGCTGTGCAGAAGGACGAGGTGTACCTGAATCTGGTCCTGGACTTTGTGCCAGAGACGGTGTACAGGGTGGCTCGGCACTTCAACAAGGCCAAGACCACCATCCCCATCATCTACGTTAAGGTGAGTCCCATCACGTTCCCTGTCTCTCCTGCAGCAGTCTTCATTCGGATGCCCCGACCATTTTAATGTCACAGACCCATTTTGATATGCATCGGGCCACAAGCCACACCATTTGTTTTATGTTCATCTCTGGGACCCCAATCTACCTCAGTGTAAATGTAACTGTGTGAGTGTTCCATTTGTACAGCCTCATACTTACCGACTTGTAAGGGGCTATTTGGTTTCCTAATCCTAACTATCAATCATTTTAACTCCGGATCCACGACAAAACGAATAGTTTCCACCCAGTGGAACCATTCATTGAATTTTAGATTCGATATCACAAGACATATCGGTAGGTTGTCGTTATGTGAGACTTAAAGTGCAGGTGAAGTCCCACGAAATGGGAAACCTCCCACCTCCACCTACCTCCTTATCCAATAGGAGCAGAGCGGGACCTTCCTCGGTCCTCCCTCACAGTAGTTCTTCGAGTTCTGACATAAAGCTCAATGGGTTGAACTGGGAGGGGGAAACATATCGTTTGTTCACTGTCTGTGGATGTAGTAAAAATCACCAAAGCCCTTTAAAAAAAAAGAAAAAGCAGTTTTGCAGGCACCACACTGTTTTAAGTGTTTCCCAAGCTGGTCCCAAGAGAATTTATTCTGTTTGCAGTACACTTGGTTGCCTGTCTAAAAGGCTGCGCACGTGTGCATGTCTGACTGTCTGTAGCTGTGGGAAGGACATTATAGCTGTCTCATGGCCCATTTCTCCTCCCCTGTGGATGCCTACTGAACACACACAGGCTCAGTTTTTCCCTACATCCTTATCTCTCTCCACCTCCTCGTCTACACACCGTCATCCCCTGCTTCCTCCTCGCATCCTTCGAAGTGTCTTTCCTCCAGTGTCACCTTTCCATTACTCTGTGTGTGTGTGTGTGTGCGTGTCTCTCTCTCTCTCTGGAGTTCTGCTCTCCCCCCACCACTCCTAAGATGTCTCTCCTCTCCTCCTCTGCCATGCCTTCCTCTGGTCTCGCCGTCATTTTGTCTTTATTAGTGTGTCTAATCTATGGCCGTTCTTCTCTGCTTGCTCCGCGTAGATGACCGTGATGATGTTGATGATAATACGTTATTATTATTATGATGATGAGGATTTCACGTCGGAAATGCTTCTGGGTGCATGCCGCAGATATTTGTTTTCTTGGTTTTGGAGCTTATCTCTTTCTTTCTTTTTATGACGTCCTTTGCTTTTCCTATGAGGAGAGGAAGCGGCGGATTGTTGATACCTCTGGAGTGAAGACACGGGGGTGGTTTTGGTAGCGGAGAGGAATCAATGTCTATTCTCGGCTGTCATTATTTTGTCTTTGTGTTCTTGGAAAAAAAAAAAAAAAACCCACGCCTCCTATCCTTAGCAGCCTAGCGTGCACGACTGCACGTCTGTCTGACGTCTCTTGGGCTTAACAGCAGTCTTCCCCCCCATTCCCTCCGGGCTGCGTCCATCACAGACCACCCCACAACACCCACCTATACACAATGTGTTGAAAAACCCACCGTTAACAGGCCACAGTGACTGGCAGTTTGAGACATCCACACAGACACCTTTTTTTCTTTCTTTTTTTAGATATCCATTGGTACAGTAGGAAACATGCAGTATATAGGATTGTCTACTGATTTAACCAATTATAAAAATAGAAAACGATTGATTTTGGGGAGAGATTGCTATTTATTTTTTAGTTTTGTTTTATTACAAAAAGTGGTTATTCAGAAAATTGATTTAGTTGATTATAAGAATCAATTACAATGTCTTCATATCAGTTTTTTTGATAGTTGGCAAAAAAAAGATGAAAAACTATTTGCGCCTCAGTTTCAGTTAATCGAATATAATCGCTGATAAAGTAATCGTCAGTTGCAGCCCTACTTTCATGCAACTGAGAATTCACTGGATGCTCTAATGTCCACTTGTGTCCCAAAGACGGCGAAGGATATAATGCACAAGTGCTATGATTTCTCATCTCAAGTGTCTTGGTGCACTGGCCTTTGCACAATTCTGTCATTTTGTTAAACTCTGCCCCTTTTGGAGTTTTAAGCATTATCTTATGCTTTAGCTGTTGAAAAAATAGTAGATCTACAAACTCATAGCGCTATGAACTTGTAGGTGGACTTGTAGGGGGTGGGGGGGGGGGAGTCTGCGGCCAAATACAGATAATTCTGTGGTTCCTTGACATGAAAAAGGTAGAGTATCCACTGACACAGAAATTCAGGTTTTTCAGAAAACTTTTGGGAGTTAGAAGACATTTTTTAAGAATCGTCCTCGGGTGTAAATGTGTTAATGTGGGCTCTCACCCAGCCACATTAGACAGGCTTAGTTAACAGGCTTTGGGTGTAATGGCTGATTTGCATGATTGTGAATGTGCGGTGTACTGTAAAGTGGAGCTATATTAGTTTCTGCTTCCCTGACGTGCTTATACTTGCTGCTGCGAGCTTGTATATCTGCTATTTTTCATTTTTAACAAGTCTTCTCTTCTGGGCATCCCTGGCACACAACATTTTCACATGGGGGTCCGCAGCCAAATCCATATCAATTTGGGGGTGCTGGACAAGTGGACATGAAAGGGTTTGAGAAGCACCGAAAGTTATGCTGTTTATTTTTTGGGAGCCTTGGCTTTGCATTATCAGATTAAAACCTTGAGAGCATCCATGTCATTTTAGGTTTTAGTGTTGGCTTACTTGGCTATTGAAAAAGTGTGTGAGAACTACTGATTTAGAAGGCATTCGTAGAATCGGCCTCAGGTCTTAATCATGGGTTAAAAAACCATTAGAAACATTGGCAGAAACGAATGTAGACATATTGAGACCAGCAGTAAATCTAGGCTACACAACTGCATCCAATGCTTGCGTCGGCACAGCGGGTGGTTTAACTGCTGCCTAATGTTTTGTAAGTACACATGACAAGCTGCCAGCGCAGCAGACTGCACACACAGTGGACTGGGAGAGAACCCAGATGCATAATAAAATGGTGAATATACATCTATTTCCCCTCAAATCATCCTGTGGGCCATATTGTACTTAGTTGACCAGCAGGGTGCCTACAGGGGTCTGTATTAGGCCCCCCCTCCTCTACACTAAATATCTTCACCAAAAAATGGCCAAAAAAATCTACAAGCTCAGATGTAGATATGCTATTATTTAATTCAAATGTTTTGCAAATTATGACATGGCCAGAATAGGGATGCTAGGGTTCATGACGGGACTCATCGTGAACTTGTAGATCTGATATTGTCATTGAATGTTCTCTCATAACAGTGTTGGTTTTGTCGAAAAATGTTCGTCGACTACCTTTTTCCACTAAGGAAACCTGAATGGAAACTAAATGAAAACTAAGCTATGATGACTAAAACTAAGGTGCTATTTACACGAGGATGGTGTTCATATAAAACGTCAAAATAAAGTATCGTTTGCTGCTGTCATTTAGACGAGAACCGTGTTCTCAGGAGGTGAAAACGCAACGAAGTGAAACCACCTCCAAGAGTGGAAATCTTTGAGAACGCCGTTTCCTATGGTCTCCATATAAACAGGCAAAACGGTGAATCTGCAAAACTTATGACATCATGGCTCACGTTGGCTCACAGCACATATGTTTATTACATTGATGCAGAGCCATATCATTATGATATAATGGAGTTCCTGAACAAGCCTCCCTCCTCGCCTACAAAGTGATGCTCATCAGCGATGTTGAATGTAAAACCATGATGTAAATAAAAAGCCTTGTGATAGACGGCAGCCACGGCAGCAGCGTTTATGTAGCCTAATGTATTATAAAATATATACCATCCCGTGGCGCGCCCAGAGCAGTGTTGCGCCGCTTGCGTGAAGGGCTTCTTCTTCTTGTACGTGGGTGACCTGTCTATTTGGCAGCCCGTTATCGCCACCTAGCGACAGTATAGCATAATAGCACATCATATCATAACGTGTGCGTTCTCGTGTAAAGGGTAAGAAAAAATGAGAACGCAACGGGACTTTGACGTGTTATATGGAGATCGTCGCCGTCTAAAAGAGGCCTAAGACTAAATATACTGACAATTTCGTCAACACATAAAAACGGACTAAAATGTTAGGAAGGGACTAGTGGGCAAGAGATCCAGTACAAGTCCATTCTTCACTTGGTTGCAAAACATCACTGCTCCAAATGCGTCTCTGAAACACTCGTATGTGTATATTGTCAAATGGCAGCACTTTGCACTCTGCCCCAACCAACAGGTCTGTTTGTGTGCCCCCCCCTCCCCCCTCAGGTGTACATGTACCAGCTGTTCCGCAGTCTGGCCTATATCCATTCCCAGGGCGTGTGTCACAGAGACATCAAGCCACAGAACCTCCTAGTGGACCCAGAGACGGCCATCCTCAAACTCTGTGACTTTGGCAGGTGAGTGGACCTCGGGGGCATGTGTTGTTTGCTCACTGTGTGTGTGTGTGTGTGTGTGTGTGTGTGTGTGTGTGTGTGTGTGTGTGTGTGTGCACTCGCGAGGTGTTTCTGTTTCGTAACTTGTCTCAATCTCAACTTGTCTGTATCTGACTCAAGCTAACCACTTCCTGTTCTGGTTGTTTACTTTGTGGGGGGGGGACTATTTTAGCCGGAGGGAAAAAAAATCCCAGATAGTGAGGTTAGAGGTGCTGAGAGGTGCTTCTCTTCTCTGGTGGCCTGCGCCTCGTATGCCAATGAGCTTTGCCTCGATATGCAGCACCTGCAATTTATAATAATAATAATTTCTCAAAATATATACAGCCCCCACAGACGCTTTACATGGGGGGGCATAAGAAAAGGACAAATTACAAACAAAAACAACTTTATTAGGGGGAAAAACACTATCAATATTGCACAATCAATAAAAACAGTGGAATGAGTTATCTAGAGCAAGCAATATTGAAAAGGTGGGTTTTGAGGGCGGTTTTGAAGGTTCGGAGGGTGGGGGCCAAATTAGTTTATGCTTCTCTCCCCCATGTGCGTTTATTAGTAATAATCTGGGGTTGTCCTGGTCAAGTTTACTTTGCTGCAGATTCCCAAGCTGAGTAATTTAACAGTATGTGCTAATAGTAGGCCTACCAATTTGATATTATATTACAGATCACGTCACATAAAAGGGAAAAGGCACCACCAAACCTAACTCAGACTAGAGGAGTCTGTCTTCTTTCTTTCTTTAAACTAACTTTCTTTTTGCACAATAATGTTACATCTTTCTTTAAGAAAAAATCACACACGTGTGAACTGAGTGGTGCAATTCCCCCCCCCCCCCCCCCCCCTCTCTCTCTCTCTCACTCACTCTCTCTCATTAGAGTCACTACCCCTCTCACTGTTTCTGGCGCCCCCTACTGCTATTATTAAGTCACATACTCATGCTCAAACAGACAGACAGACACACACACAAACAAACAAACAAGTACAAGGACATTGCAAGCTGGTTGTAGGAGTGGTTTGCACCACTCAAAAAACATATTGGTCAGTTCGTACAAAATTATAAATACTATGTTGATATTATTATTTGATACCAGCTCAGTGGCCTTGTCATTAGTGTCCGCCCTGAGACTGGGAGGATGAGGTTCGATCCACTGGGTCTTACCAGTGCCTCCGTGCTTGGCACTCAGCATCAAGGGTTGGATTGGGGGTAAGTCCCTGTGACGTAGTAGCGCCATGTCCAGGGATGACATACTAGAGTCATGTCCAGGGGGTATGAGCTGCCTCATGCTACAGAAACAGCCTCATGGCTCGGCAAGGCTTACTAACCAACTCATATTATATTGTTTTTAATGTATTTTTCACTATTCAATTAAATGGATACATAAAATATACCCTGATGCAAAAAGCCACAAAACCCTTAAATACACATGCTAGGGAACCAGCTGGATATTGTATAAACTACAGTAGTAGAATGCCCTGGGTCTGAAATGCGTCCAATCGTGTTCTAATCTTACAGACGTTGGCTATCTGGAGTGCAATACCTCCTTTCCTTCTAACTACTTGTTTGCTCCTCTCTCTCCATCTCTCCCTGCCTCCCCACCCGCTCAATCATGTGGTCTCGTCTGTCCAGTGCAAAGCAGCTGGTCCGTGGCGAGCCCAACGTGTCCTACATCTGTTCGCGGTACTACCGCGCCCCTGAGCTCATCTTCGGCGCCACCGACTACACGTCCAACATCGACATCTGGTCGGCCGGGTGCGTGCTGGCCGAGCTACTGCTGGGACAGCCCATCTTCCCTGGGGACAGCGGTGTGGACCAGCTAGTAGAGATTATCAAGGTGAGAAGACGGGCAGATTAGTAGCGGTGTCAAAAAGAATCTATTCAGCAATGCATTGCGATACTAGCCCCGTTCCAAGCCTGATTCGCTGCGTTCTGTGAATTTGTACTGTCGCTCCGCTATCAGCCTGGCCAGTGGCCAGCCTCCTGTTTGACTCGTATTTTGTAACGTCACCTGTTGCGTAGTGGCGTTGTTGCTGTTGATTGGATGTAGGGTTAGGGTATTTCTTGTCATCAGCCACCGCCACTTTGTCCATGCTTTTGAAACAATACTGTTGAAACGCCAATTCGAGACTCGAGTTAAACCTCGAGTTAAAAAAAAAAGTAAACAGTGGCCCAGGCCGTGGCGTAACGGTCTGGGCACCGGACTGGTAATCCAGTCGCAGTGTGCCGCGGGTTCGACTCCCGGACCCGACACGGCCTTTACTGCATGTCATCCCCCCATCTCTCTCCCGTTTCCTGTCAGCCTACTGTCTGTCCCTTCAAAAATCAATAAAAAGGCGTAAGCCGCAAAAAAATATCTTAAAAAAAAAAAAAAAAAAAGTAAACACTAGTTTATGTCCGATTCAGCAGTCCATAAAAACTGATGGCTTTGTGGGGTGAGTTTAGTCAATGATAAGGGGACGTTGCAGGACAACAGCAGTAGCTGTGTGGGCTGAGTTTAGTGAATGATAACAGCAGTAGCTGTGTGGGGTGAGTTTAGTGAATGATAAGGGGACGTTGCAGGACAACAGCAGTAGCTGTGTGGGGTGAGTTTAGTGAATGATAAGTGGACGTTGCAGGACAACAGCAGTAGCTGTGTGGGGTGAGTTTAGTGAATGATAAGGGGACGTCACAGGACAACAGCAGTAGCTGTGTGGGGTGAGTTTAGTGAATGATAAGGGGATGTTGCAGGACAACAGCAGTAGCTGTGTGGGGTGAGTTTAGTGAAAGATAAGGGGACGTTGCAGGACAACAGCAGTAGCTGTGTGGGGTGAGTTTAGTGAATGATAAGGGGACGTTGCAGGAAAACAGCAGTAGCTGTGTGGGGTGAGTTTAGTGAATGATAACTGCAGTAGCTGTGTGGGGTGAGTTTAGTGAATGATAACAGCAGTAGCTGTGTGGGGTGAGTTTAGTGAATGATAAGGGGACGTTGCTGGACAACAGCAGTAGCTGCACATTGATATGACGTCCAACTGGTGTTTTTGTCCAAACCCGCACCACAGACCAATCAGAAACCTCGAGTGTATATCCCACCTACTTTGGAGATGGGAGACCTTCCAGACTGAGTTAGGGAAATTACAAAACAAATTCACAGAACGTAGCGAATCGGGCTGGAAACCAGGCTGTCGCAATTTGGCCGTGCACTGCAGCGATTCATTAATGTGACATAATCTAAGCCGCTTATGTCCGCTTGTATTGACTGATGAAACATTTTGCAATGTTTATAGAAAAGGGTGAGGCATTGCCATGCATCGTAGAATCGAATCGTTACCTGATAAATCGTAATTGAATTGTGAGGGCAGTGCCAATGCACACCTACCAATTTGCTCTCTAGCACTTTAACTGTCTTTGGTTGACTGATTACTCACAGCACTTATTGCGGCTACTGTGGCTGTCGCTTTTCACCAATTTAATAGCAATAAAAAAAGTAATTTTTAAAGCACTTGCCACTTACCAAACTAAATTGCAAAGTGCTTTACTTAAAACTGAAGGAAAGAGATGCAAACAAAAACATCAATGGGATAAAAACACAAAATGTCTTTAAAGAATTAATTTAAAACAAAGTGATTCATCAAGCCTCCGCTGATCTCAGGTCAAAATGGGTTAAAGAATGTTAAAACAAAGTGATTCATCAAGCCTCCGCTCCGTGGGCAGATCGAGGAGCCCTGATGGTAAAGGCACCGTACTACTGTCACACTTTGTCCTCGAGCCCCGACAGGAACAAACTAGAGCTAACTAGGACAAACCGTTGCACCGACAACTCTGCTGGTACGGAAGGGCTCTGTGAGTCACCGCAGAGTACATTTGTGGGCATGCACTTTATACCTGACTCACACATGACTTTCTAAAACACAATCCTAGTAGTCGGGGGGGCTGGGGCTATTTGCCAACGCAGGGCAGAGTGTTAAAACGGTCAGCTCAATGAACAAAAGGGATCCAGAGCAGGAGTTGGTGCATAGGAGTAGTTTGTTCCACAAACTGAACGTGCTGAAATCAATACAGGTCACTGAACCTTTCACGGTCCTGTACTGTATGGACCGTCTACAGATCCCTCCTCCTACAGCATGGTTTCACCCGACAACACAAAAGTCAAGTCCAATAAATGTCACACAATAAACAAAGTAAAAAATTGACTTTGGCTTACTTTGTAGATTTTTACAAAACATACAATGGCCATTTGAAAATGGCCCATCTGCAAGTTCACAATGTGGGCATTGTGAGCTTGTAGATTGGCTATTTTCAAAAGATGTTCATGCTATGAAAACTGCACAATGAGTACTTTTTGTACTTTTGGTACATTTTAATGCCGATACTTTTATTAGAGTAAATTTTGAATTTTTGACTTTTACTTACGTACTTATAGGCCCTCATTTATCAATCGAGTGTAAAATCTGCCACAGATTCGAGTGCAGGTTTCGTAGTACACCCACGTCGCCACTGCATTTATAAAGTGATCGCAAACAGCTGATCCTTCCTTAATTTCGTTCCGACGTTAATAAATGTGACGGCTGAAATATATCTGGCACGCCCTTAGCACGCCCTATGGAATCAAGCCTCGCCCTCGTTTTTGCGTCATGAACACATGCAATACGATCCTTGGTTTCCGTGGTTACAGGAAAAAACTGTTTCTCTCGCTTGCCTTGCGGCTCCCTTTCTCATACATACACACACACACACACACACACACACACACACACACACATACAGACGCACACGCAACTTGCAACTTGTTGTATCTTAAATAAATAAACCTGCATGAATTAAATAAAGCTGTCTGTTTCTCCTCTCGCTTTGCTTCCCTTGCTGCCCGCCTAACCCCCCGCACGCACGCACATATCGCAAATTTCAAGCAACTTTCACTGTGTTGTTATAGTTGGTATATTAAATTATTAAAGTCTTTTTAATTTAATATACAACAAGATATATTAGTGAACGAAAACCTGAACCTGTGAACCATGAATTAAATAACAAATAGGCACACACACGCGGCACGCCTCTGTTTTGCATAGGCGCTCCTCTTGTCGTGTCTGTCTGTCTCTCTCTATCACTGTGGTCCGTCCGTGACCAACTGACCATGCAGGTTCCGTTCGACAGTCTATTTAGATTGCCTCGCAGTCGCTAGTCGCTGCAGGGCTGTCAACTGTCAATTATATTAATGTGCAGCCAAAATATATGGTGGTGGTGGGCTGACTCATGGCTGGGTTAGCCGATGCGGTTCCCCTGCATGCACTTGCGCTGGCACGGCACATTGGCATTCCAGTGACGCGTCAGGTTTATTAAACGAGGAGGAGATTGCATATACCGTAACTCCAGAAAGACATTGGCCTGCTGTAGATTTGGCTACAGTATATAGGCTACCCATGCATGTTGGGAATCTCCGCAGCTGCATTGCACAATTTGCACTATAGCAGGCTACTTTCCAACGTCATCTAAATATTCCAGCACAGACAGCCCAAATCCTCGCATGTATGCGCTCATGCAAAACACTGTTTAAATGGCTTAAATTAAGCGCGATTTTAATTGTAAAGTTGGAAAGCTCCTACAAATTTCTTATGACACAAAGACACATCTTGTAGGTCTATTCCTTTTTTCTTTTTTTTCTTTTATTTTACATGTAGCCCATATACAGTTTTATATTAACATTTTAGGAGTGAATACATATGTTTCGATGCCTTTGGCAGCCTCTCAGCTGGTCAGACAATGCTGCTCCGCCGTTCTACGGCAGAAAAACAGGTGAGGACAAAACGTACGCCAGCTCCTGAGCAGACGTGGGTTTTGAACGTTGTCAAGTTCAATTTCAAGCTTTGCCGGAAATGGAAAATGTCGGTAATTTCGGCGTGCACCCATATTTTGGCGTACGCCCGGTTGATAAATGAGGGCCATACATCGCATTATTGATATTTTTACACTCCTCTGAAACAGGTTGATGACTAAAGTATTTGGGTTCATATATATTTTCTTCCCAAAAGGACTTTCAAACTAGGAAGGGTATTGCCTGGCCAGCCTGCAATGACATGCATAAGATCTGGTCATCCCAGCTTAGTAAAATGTTCAAAGTAAAAAATATTTAGGACGACCGTCGAGCCGATTCTACTCTTATGTTTCCGAGACATGGACACTCAAAGAAATTAGAGAAATGGTTGGATGGCACTTACACCCGCCTTCTAATGAGAGTGCAAAATCAATCTTGGACTAATCTAATATACGGCAACCTTCCCCGTGTTTCTTCACTAGTCCGATCCAGAAGAACACAGTTTGCTGGCCACTGCTACAGAGCTAACAAAGAGGTTATATCTCCCCTTCTTCTCTGGAAACCTGCCTCAAAGCAGACCAGAGGTAGAAAACCCTGATGGCATCGCTAGGGACACATGTGTCAGTAAGCAGGAACTGGGGATGGCAATGAAGGACCGGAAAACCTGGCGTGGCATTGCGAAATCCATGATCTAAAAATGATGATTGATACATTGATACTTTTATTTAAGTAAAATTATTGAGTACTTTTTCCACCACTGCTGATTGTACACACTTGTCTCTCGCTCAGGTTTTGGGGACTCCGACGAGAGAGCAGATCCGAGAGATGAACCCCAACTACACAGAGTTCAAATTCCCACAGATCAAAGCACACCCGTGGACAAAGGTACCGTTTTCTGTTCCTATGATCCCTACATGGTATATGTTTGACGTTTCAAAGCCCCCTTTTCTTTTTCTTCCCAATACAAAACCATGGGTTTATTTCAAATCCTATCTGGGCAAAATATATGATCAACAGGTTCCTATACAAGCCAGTAGTCCCTAGCTAGTAAAACAAGAAAAGCAGTTTTTCATATTGAACCCTTATTATTCTGAGCAACAGATGTGGATCTTGATAAATCTTTAACTCACTGGTAGTTCCTATCATCTCTCCGTTTGTGGGGGGGGATTGTTCAAAATACAACTTTGTGTTGTCTGTGTTTTGGCACGAGCAATTTGGTATTCCTTCAGTGCAGTGCAGTGCAGTGCTGGTGCACACTGCACACAGGGCTGAGATAATGTTGGTATTCCTTCAGTGCAGTGCTGGTGCACACAGGGCTGAGATAATGTTGGTATTCCCTCAGTGCAGTGCAGTGCAGTGCACACTGCACACAGGGCTGAGATAATGTTGGTATTCCTTCAGTGCAGTGCTGGTGCACACAGGGCTGAGATAATGTTGGTATTCCCTCAGTGCAGTGCACACTGCACACAGGGCTGAGATAATGTTGGTATTCCCTCAGTGCAGTGCAGTGCTGGTGCACACTGCACACAGGGCTGAGATAATGTTGGTATTCCCTCAGTGCAGTGCACACTGCACACAGGGCTGAGATAATGTTGGTATTCCCTCAGTGCAGTGCAGTGCTGGTGCACACTGCACACAGGGCAGAGATAATGTTGGTATTCCTTCAGTGCCGTGCTGGTGCACACTGCACACAGGGCAGAGATAATAGTATAGGGCCCTCAACCTCGTGGGAAGCGTTTTCGCACAGTGGGTTGGAAAAAACAACCTGCTGCCTCCATTGTTTTTCCATGGTCACACACTGGCAGCTTCGCCACAATGGCGACAGCGAGTCATTATGCTAATTACCCCTCCCACACATTATTCTGTTGCCACAGCTGTACCTTACTGACTCACCTGCCAGTAGGACACCTCCCGTTCAACACCCCCCCACCCCCGCTGTGCTGACAGGCGACCAGCCGCCATCCAACGTCACCCTTCCTGCCCGGCTTCCCTCGTCACCCTTCCTGCCCGGCTTCCCTCCCGCGAACACGGACAATTGTGTTTTTATAGATACAGAGTCCAGCATCGTGCACTACGGAAGACTCAAACCCCTACCATGTAGCACATCATCCCCGAACGATCCAACAGGCAGGATTGGTGTTTAGTAGTTTATGGCATGGAATCCCAAACTTTTCAGTCCGCGACCCCAAAAATAAGCCTAAGCCCGGCAGTAATTGTATAATAATAATAATAATAATGGATTTTATTTATAATGCACTTTACATTCCTCAGAATATCAAAGTGCTACAGTAGACAAAAGCGTGCAACAGTAGGCAAAAGCATAAAAGAAACCTCACACGATTAAAACACACAATTAAGCATCAAGGAAAACGACACCATTTTGAACATGAGGGCATGATGGGTCAAGAAGTAAAATCAGTGGATTTAGAAGAAAGCCTTGTTAAAAAGGTAGGTCTTTAGTCCTTTCTTGAAAGAGTCAATTGACTGTGGCGCTCTCAAGTGTGCGGGGAGGCCCTGGCTGTCACCCATGGTGCACAGGTTGGCCGCGGCGGGGTTGAGGCGGTATTGTGTTTGAGGAAGCGGAGTGTGCCGGTCGAGGGTGTCAGCGAGACTAAAGGCCTATTCATAGTCTGGATATTCGGTGGTGACGTGACCACCGCTCCGGTGGTGAGCTGACCACCGGAGCTGAAATAACGTTGAGCGGTGGTGAGTAAAAACGGAGAGAAGGGCTGGAGCGGTGGCGGTGGTTTGGTCTTCACCGTGGCTCGTGACGTCACGTTGTAGTTCTGTGGTCACCTCACCACCGAAAATCCAGACTATGTATGAGCCTTTATTCCTTAAAGGTAGGAGCTGGCATTTCCGTGGATGCATTGATGAGTGGGCAGGGAGATCTTGTATTGTGTCCGGAATGAGACGGGGAGCCAGTGGAGTGAACGGAGGACGGTTGTGATGATCTCTTATCAGGATCATAGCGGCGCTGGTTTGGATGTGCTGGAGCTTTTGGAGGCTCTTGCTAGGGATCCTGATGAGAAGTGCAACCCCTGGTTTATGGGGTGACTAGTAGATTTGCGTCATCACTGTCTGCTTGAACGTCTATAGTAGTGGAGGATATTAAGTCAATATTTCATGAGAATCGTTCACTTTATGGTACAAGCACCAAAATTGGCACACGAGTGCTTCGGAACCTACTCTCTCAGAAAAGTACGTTGTCCAAAATGGACACCATTTTTCAAGATGGCCGCCAAATGAAAAAGGCCTTTTGTGGCGGTTCTGGACAACCGTGGGTCCGACCGACTCGAGACCGGGCACTGCACTCCCTGTGGGTGTGTGGAACGTGTGTGTCGAATTTGAAGTCGGTGGGGCGAACGGTTCTCGAGTTACGTGGATTACAGAAGTACACACACACAGAATTTGTGCAATTAGCAGATCATTGGAACGGTTGTTCGCTTGGTGATACAAGCGTGACATTTGCCGTGAACATTCCTTTGGTCAACTCTTTCACTTTTTAAACCGAGCCATCCAAAAATCCAATATGGCGGTGATATTTCAAGATGGCCACCAAAATTAGACTGGTTTTGCATTTCAGCATATATTTGGCTATACTTTTGTGATGTACTGTACCATACTACTGTATAATACTGTACGGCACTATAGGGCATCATACTGTACCATACTGTACAGTACAGTACAGTACAGTACAGTACCGTACCGTACCGTACCGTACCGTACCGTACCGTACCGTACTGTACCGTACTGTACCGTACTGTAAAGTACTGCATGGTACCATACTATACCGTACTGTACCGTACTGTACTGTACCATACTGTACCATACTGTACCGTACTGTACTGTACTGTACCATACTGTACCGTACTGTACCATACTGCATGGTACCATACTGTACCTTACTGTATGGTATCATACTGTACCATACTGTACTGTACTGTACTGTACCGTACTGTACCGTACTGCATGGTACCATACTGTACCGTACTGTACTGTACCGTACTGTACTGTACGGCATCATACTGTACTGTACCATACTTTATGGTATCATACTGTACCATGCCGTACCGCACGTTACTGTACCGTACTGTACTTTACCATACTGTACTGTAACATACTATAGTGTACTGTACAGTACCGGGGGTGTGTGTGTGTGTGTGTGTGTGTGTGTGTGTGTGTGTGTGTGTGTGTGTGTGTGTGTGTGTGTGTGTGTGTGTGTGTGTGTGTGTGTGTGTGTGTGTGTGTGTGTGTGTGTGTGTGTGTGTGTGTGTGTGTGTGTGTGTGTGTGTGTGTGTGTGTGTGTGTGTGTGTGTGTGTGTGTGTGTGTGTGTGTGTGTGTGTGCGTGTGCAGGGAAAAGGGGAGGGGTCGGTTAATGTGGAAATTGTAATGTAATTTGTGTCACAGTGAAATGTTGTGCAATAACAGTATGTCATACAAAAGCAATATTTGTACAGTAAATATGACATGGATGAATGTAGTGCAGATGGATTTCTGTGGCATGCATCATTTTTTGTGCATAGAGAGATGTGTGTGTGAGAGATTTGGTAGGAGAAGTCGGACGGATAAACGGACATATTGCTTTGCATCCCCTATAGTAGTAGAATCTAGGATGAGCATCAAAACTATATATTTTAAATACTTTTCATTAGCACATGCTTGAATTTTACATTCCATAGGGCTGGACCACACATGGACCCCATTTGGTTTTGTTTTCTGCATCTTCCTCTGTGAACTGCCACCTTCATGTCATCTCTCACAGCATCCTTAAACCTCGTCTTTGGCCATCCTCTTACCTGGCAGCTACATCTTCAGCATCCTTCTCCCAATGTACCCTCATCCCTCCTTTTCACATGTCTAAACCATTTCAACCTCACCTCTCTTGCTTTATCCCCAAACCTTCTAACCTGGGCTGATCCTCTAATTCAGTAATTTCTGATAATGTCCTTCCTTTTCACTCCTAATGAGAACCATAGCATCCTTAATTCTGCCACCTCCAGCTGTGCCTCCTTTTCATCAGTGCCACCGTTTCCAACCGTACGGCATGGCTGGTCTCACTACCATCATATACATCTTCCCTCTCACTGGTAGCCTTCTGTCACAAATATTTCCTGACCCATACTATGTCCCATATTCTCAATACATTGGCTTCTCTTGCTAGAACATTTCCATCTCTATACTCACCTTAACCTGTTACACTACTGTCTACTGTCTGGTCAATTGGTACAAATAATTTTCTCCCTCCCTCACCATCTCTCTTTGCACTTACTGTACATCTCAAATAGCCCTGACCACTTCTTAGCCCACACCACCTGACATCACATCTCTCTCTTCTTACCCATCATCTAAAAAAAACCCCAATGGGCATTGCCCATTGACATATATTCAAGTCTGTGTGTGTGTCTGTACATCTGTAATCCACATAACCCGAGAACCGTTCGCCCCACCGACTTCAAATTCGACACACACGTTCCACACACCCACAGGGAGTGCAGTGCCCGGTCTCGAGTCGGTCAGACCCACGGTTGTCCAGAACCACCACAAAAGGCCCTTTTCATTTGGCGGCCATCTTGAAAAATGGTGGCCATTTAGTTTTTTCAAGTGGACAACGTACTTTTCTGAGAGAGTAGGTTCTGAAGCACTTGTGTACCAAATTTGGTGCTTGTACCATAAAGTGAACGATCGTGTCATTAATATCCTCCACTATAGTAAGAGGGTAGCACACTGCTCCGGGCAGCGCACCCCCCACGCCGCCGCCTACCAGTTCTTCTGCCCCTTTTTCCTTACGGTTGTCTTTTACTTTATACCTGACGTAAAGAAGCCTTGGTGCTTTTCAGGTTTTATCCTCGTAGCAGTTTTTGTATTTACAAATGTCAATCAAGCTTGTTTGTTAAATGTAGGCTATATAATTGTACATAAATATGCGGTAGACAGACTATTAATGTCTGTGGTTATAAATGCCTGTAGTTATATGTACATAGCCTTTATCCGCAGGATTCAGCATTTTAGCCAAAGCGATAATTTAAGCATAATTCCATCTACTCTACACACACGCAGAAGAACTGGGAGGCGCAGGGGGTGCGCTGCCTGGAGCAGTGTGTTAACCAGGTCTTCGCTAATAAGAGTGATGAAACATGACTGACCACTGACCAGCTACTGGACTCTTGGTGTGTGCAGATCAAAGATCTCTGATTTAAATTACAATGGAAAGGAGACAGGACATGATATTGGGATATCAACATGATATGATATGAATGCCGAGGCTGGATGAATCGGAATCGGGAGAGTGATTTTTTTTCCTTCGTTTTGTGCCTCGTCCCCATCGTATCATTATTTCGTGGAAGTGTGCTGGAGGGGTGAGATCGAATCCATGTAAGAAAGGGAAGAATAAGAGTGGGGGCGGGGCCGGGGGGGGGGGGGAAGGAGATCAAACGAGAGAATCAAATACAAAATATATCTACATATTCACACGGTGCCTGTGATAAGATATAAAAGTAGAAGCAGCTGTATGCTATGCAAGATGAAGCAAGTACTTCGTACTGAATAAATGGTGACTGAACATGCATGCATGACTGGCCTGTCATCTTTTCTCATTCAAATACATTGTCGTGTGTCCCTCTCTCTCTCTCTCTCTCTCTCTCTCTCTGTGTGTGTGTGTGTGTGTGTGTGTGTGTGTGTGTGTGTAGGTGTTTAAGCCCCGGACCCCTCCGGAGGCCATCTCGCTGTGCTCCCGCCTGCTGGAGTACACGCCAGTGACCCGGCTGTCTCCGCTCGAGGCCTGCGCGCACGCCTTCTTCGACGAGCTGCGCCAGCCCAACACTCGCTTGCCCAGTGGACGAGAGCTGCCACTCCTCTTCAACTTCAGCCCTGTCGGTGAGTCCCAACCCTTCCCGTCAGTGTTTATTTCGTAGACTAAAACTATGACGAATAATGTTTGTCGAATACCCTTTTCCACTGATAAAAACGTAATAAAAACTAAGCTAAAACTATGACTAAAGACAACTGACAATTCATTTCGTCAATAAATCAAAGCTAGACTTTAATGTTAGGAAGTGACTCTTGGCGATGAGATCCAGTAGAAGTAAGACGAGACATTTTATGTCTGGTTGCGCTCGGGTGTTCTGCAAGCTCTGCGATGAGTTGTGAGCTTGCAGATTGGCTATTTTCAGCATGCTACCAGTGTAAGATCAGACAAATCAGACGACGCATCAAAATAGGGGTGCATACTTAGTTTAGACTAGTCATTAGTTAGACATGGGTTAAGGTTAGGTTTAGGTGTGCTGCCCCGTGGGAGGTTAGGTTTAGGGTGAGGCTTTGAGATAGGTTGTAGTTGTGACTAATGACTGGTCTAACCAATGACTAGTCTAAACCAAAAACTGTCTTACACTCGAGTAAAATCTTATATTTAGTGAACTAAAATTTTATTAAAGGTAAAACATTTTCAGATTACTAAAATATCACTACATGGAATTTTATTCAAAAGACTGACTAAAACTAAATCACAGTTTGCAGTCAAAATAACACTGCCTTCTGTGCCTTCCTCCTACACTCTTATTCTCACTGAACCTTCTCTCTGTCCCAGATCTTTCTGCTGCTCTCCGTTTTTCTCTAATTCACTATTTTGTTCTGTACAACTGTCTCTCTCACACTGTTCTGCTGGAATTTTAGTTAAATGATGTATGTTTTGTGTCTGCTCTCTGCAGAGCTGTCTATCCAGCCCCTTTTGAACTCCACGCTCATTCCCCCTCACGCTCGTGCACAGACGTCGCCTGCCTCGCATGGTATGTGCACACACACACACACACACACACACACACACACACACACGACAGCAGACTTTATGGCAAGCTTTTATTGCCTTTGTGACCAGAACTGTTGGCGAAATTGCAATTTGTCCACAGAATAACAAAACTAAAGTGCAAGAGCCGTGACATACCTGGTCAGACGAGTGGTAATGACGGCAGCAGAATACACTAGCCTAGTGTTCCAGATAACATAAAATGACATCCCATCATAAATGGGACAGCGATTGAGGACCGAATGCATGAGCAAGATAATATTATCTGTTGTGTTGAGTGCACAACATGATGTGTTGCTGTGTTGTAGCCTATGTTGTGATAAATGGCATGTAGGTATTGTAGCCACATCATCAGGAATGGAAGCTTCTGTACAATGCCCATTTGAAGTCTGTCTGTCTGTCTGTCTGTCTGTCTGTCTGTGTGTGTGGGGGGGGGTGTATATACATGCATTTACACATCCAGTCATCATTTTATTTATTTTTTTCGTCAGTGCAAAGTGTGTTGCTTTGTGACATAATCTTTTGATCTGTAATTAGCCCTACAAGATAGAGATTATTTATTGTATAGCTAAATCTCTCTTCTCTCTCTCCACCTGCAGAGGGCAGTGTGTCAGACAGTCCGGCCCAGTCCAGCTCAGCACCCGGATCCATCAACAACAGTACCTGAGCACCCACCCACCCCCCCCCCCTCTCTCTCTCCTTGCCTCTATCCCCTCCCTCCTTTGCCATTCTTCCACCCTATACCTCCCTACTGGCTCCAAACGTCTCCAAATGAACAAACCCCCTCCTCCGCCCACCCTATTCACATCCACGCACAACAAACATCGCTCTCGGTCCTCGCTGGACACTAAACATTTCTGGTTTTTAGAACGGAATTCTGTGGCTTTGGGCTTGAGGAGAGTGTTGGTGCGTCAGTGCACCTGCGGTGGGATGCTTTGAACTTGATATAAGCTGCAATTCTCAGGCCGGTCCGGGTCTAGCACGGTCCCGGTCTAGCCCGGTGGGTTTGGGAGTACCAAAGTGTTGGGTTAGGCTGTGATGTTTGGGAGAGTCGGAGCTGCCCTGTTTGTGTGTATGCGTTATGTGGATCAGAAGATAGGGTTGCCTGTATTATAATCAAATGACAATTGACTTTTATCCCTTTTTGATGTTTTTATTTATGTTTTATCAAATTTTATGTGGTGCTGGAGAGTGGAGACTGGTGGGGGTGCGTTGCGGGGGTTAGGAGAGCAGGCAGGCTGCAGAGTTGGGGCGTCAGGGCCTCTCCCTCAAGGCCTGGCCTATGACATTGACAATCACTGTTTTTCGTCAAGTTACAAAATGGTGGCGGTTTCGCCGGTTTTGTTACACACCGTGTAGAGAGACTTGACGCTGATGACTTATCAGTGACTCCCTTTATTCTGAACTCTACTTAAAATGTTGTCGTTGGTTCATTCCTCCAGACGGCGGAACGGAATGAATTTATTAATTTGTTTTTATTTTTGTTTTATGCCATATCGATACCAAACAGAAGCAGTGCACAAATTTGGTTATTTTCTTTTTTGTTTGTTTTTGTTTTAGGTGTTTTTAGCAGCTTTCTCCCAAACATCCACACCCGGAGCCGGCCACACAGCACACTAAAACATTCACTGACATCCAACCTTGTCCTCAACCCACTGGTGGAGCCTTCCCCTCCATTCCTCTTCCCTCTTCCCCTTCGTCCTCCCCCCCCCCCCTCTCTCACTGCTAAACTGTAAATATCATGTACCTTTTATTTTATTTTGTTATTTTTCTTTTGTTATTATTGTTATTATATTGTTCTTGTAATTTTTTTTTCTTCCTCTCGTTAGACGGGGTCGGTCACAGCAGCGACCGGTGCTCTCCTTTATCCTCTCAGTCTGTAAATAAAGATTTCATTTCAGTCCCTGGGTTTCAGGGTTGGCGGAAAAAAAATACGAACCACAACAAAATGTTTCTCTTTATTTGTTTTGTTCTTCTCTCTCTCTCCCTCCATTTACGCTCTCTCGTTTTTGCCTTTGGCTTTTCCACCCTACCAATAAATGTTGTCGTGATGAACCTTTTATTTATTGTATATCTCTGTCTGAAAGGGGGTCGGGGGCTGTTTTATGTTTTTCTGCCCTCCCACTGGAGTGTTTAGAGAAAAGGGGGTTTGTGTTCGAATTTTCTTTTCTTTGTATTAAGTCCATAAATGTCACATGCAAATGTTCCACATCCAAGATACTGTATGTCCGATACGGACATTGGAACCCTTTTGCTTTTTATTTTTCTCTCCAATCAACGATCATAATGTATGTATGTACATGTATGTATATATGTGACGTACGTACGTATGCAGGTACACACGCTGGCCAATAGATGGAACCATGGGTTTCCGTTAAAACTTCAATAATGTGAAGGGAATGTTACACACGGCGTCTATGGGGCCGTCTATGGGGAGCGGGGTTTATAATGCACACACGGATGCACGAGGAGTGCGCAGGGCCCTTGCCATTATTGCTGTGTCCGGGTGGGATTGGGGGGTGGGGGTTATATTTGTCCGATGACAAACATCACCTGTTTGTCCGCTAGCTCTTCTTTCTTTCATTCTTTTGCTTTGCTTTCTATGTTTTGTCTATGTTTTTCCCCTCATGTATGGCGTGTACTAGGCTAATTGTGCTAACCCGTTACTTGGGTGTGTGTATGCCTCACGTGATTGGGGATGTATGGAGGGTGTGTGCGTGTGTGAGCGAGAGTGAGAGTGAGAAAGCGCAGCTGTCTGTCCCCTGATGTTTTCCTCAAATGTGGTTTTTAACTTAATTTAATTTTAGCCCCTCTCTTTCTGTCACGCATTGGTTTTAATTCGTTGTGATCCTGGTGTTTTATCGCCCGAGCAAGGGGGGGGGGGGTAGGTGGGGTGGGGGGGGGAATAACATTTTGGGGAACAGAACGGTTGAATAATGGAGATGATGTAAAGAGCAAAAGAGAGAGAGGGATGGAGGGAGAGAGACCGTTTTTGTTTGTTGGTAAAAATAATTAAACTCATTAATAAAGTGATGAAACATTAGCCATTGCATGTCCCATGTTTTAATGACGTGAGTTGGGTAACTGAGCCTTGTGCATATACTACTACTACGCACCGTTACACGTCACCCCGCTGTTCACAGAACAGATGTGGTCCCGCGCACTGTCAGACACTTGCCAAAAAAATGTTGCTCTTTATCAGGACAGACAACCATTGTCTGTCCTGATGAAGGTCTAAGCGACTGAAACGTCGACCTAATGAGCAATTATTTTTTGGCAAGTGTCTGACATTGTGCGGGAGCTCTTTGTATTTCAAAGATACCCGTTTCATGATATGCTCCATTTCCCTACGCACCTGCATGTCACCAGCCTTATAGTTTTGAGGTGTGCATCTGCCTTTTGCTACACAGAACGGATGTGACATGTTCCTGACTTAAAACGACAACATCGACAAACAAGACTGTCTACATGCGATTTGTCCTATAAGCTTTTAGGAATAATTTCCCCCGCTGCTCTGGTAAACTGCATTCAGTCTGAAATGTGCTAATGAAGCTGGGATGCGTGCAGTGGTGGAAAAACAAAAGTACTCAATTGTTTTACTTAAGTAAATGTATCTGCAATTTAGAACTACTCCGGAATTCACAATATACTTGAGTAAAAATAAAAGTATTGGAATCCAAATGTACTAAAGCAGAAAGTACTCATAATGTCCAATTTCAAGTTTTCAAATAGAAATCTTTTGAAAATAGATCTACAAGCTCACAATGCGTCGCATCGGCTATTTTTAAATGGCCAAAATGTATATAGGTCTGAAGTGGCTAATGTATATTTTGTAATAATAATAAAAGTAACTAGTTTCAATTCATCATATAGTTTCATCATTTCAAATAAATGTAGTAGAGTAAAAGTACAATATTTGCCTCTGAGATGTAGTGGAGTACAAGTCTGGGCGGGAACCCCTTTTGGTGTTTTAACATGTTATAATTTAGCTATTGAAAAATAGCAGATCTACAAGCTCATAGCGCGCCACAGAGTGGCGCTCTACGAGCTTGTAGTTCTGCTATTTTTGAAAAATCATAAAAATGCGGCACAAATCTTTGACGTCAGGCCTAAATGGGTTAAAGTATTGGAAATTGGAAATGCTCAAGTACAGTACTTGTAGTAAATGTACTTGGTTACTTTCCACCACTGGATGCGCGCCAGCTGAGGCAAGGGGTGGCAGACAGTCAGGCCCGGGAGCCATAAGGGACCTGCCGTTGTTTCTCCAAATCGATTAATCTAGGAGGACATTGAGCGATCTGTCAGGAGGACAAGAGGAGACACCTGTCTTTTTCACCAGACATTCAGGGTGCAATTTGCCTGTTGGGGAAAACCCCATGTGTATTCTGATAAGGCATAACGATGTGCTTGAAGAGAGTCAGAAAGAACAGCCAAGCTGTCTGTGACCTGTTTGGGTAAAGGAAGCTTGATGACGTTGTGATTGTATCATTCATTCATTCAACCACTTCAGATGAATGTTGTGGACATATTGTTATTCCAATGTATGTAGTCCCCATTATTAATTATTGTGTTGTATGTACTAGTTCACATATATAGGCTACTTGAGTGATTTGAGTAAATAGACATTGTACAGTATGAATCGGCGATAATGTGTTTAGTGATCTCTGAGAGCCCGAGTTTAAACTCCCAGTTTAGCGACACATTTTCACGTTTTCAAAAATGGCAGACCTACAAGCTCGTAGCATGACCTATGAGCTTTTCAACATGAGTTAACAACATAATGCTTAAAACACCAAAAGGGGTTCCCGCCCCGAATGGGTTAAACTCCCAGTAGAGTTTCACTTTACAGGCATGTATGATGAAAACCCAAAGTAACATTAGTCTGTCTTTGAAAGGTTTTATTCAAAGTTGCCTTTATTTTTGTATAGCTGCATTGCGCTGTGAAAAGTATGAAGTAAGAAGTCCAGAAAGCAAATCAATAGACGACATCAACATGGGAGTCCAAATCTGCCAGCTTGGCAACACAATTCACTTTCAAACTATCAAAGATTCAGAAAATATGACTGAATGAATATGACTGAATGAACAAAATATGACTGAATGAACAAACGCATACTGTTTGAACAGCAGATCTTTATAGGCCTGTTGGTTTGTGATTGGTTTTATTTGCAGGTCGAACATTGAGAAACCAAATTGCTTAATAGTCTTAACACGTGCAATTACCTGTAAACCTGTCAATGTAGTTTTATCTATAATGTATACAGTATAATGTACAATATATACAGCACGTACTTCCAACATGTGATTGGTGAATATACCTATACGGTACTTGTCCCTGCTCCCCAACTAGATTGTACTACTACTCTTCCTTATTTTTCATATTTCTGTATGTGCTCACAACTCATACAGACTTCTTCTAGTCTCTGGATCCCAAGAACGGTTGATCAGTAGACTTAGTCAAATGTATATAGACTAACAGGCATTTACCAACACTGACCTTTGTCTAAGCTAAGTGCTACATAACTACTGGTGAACAAGACCATAATATTAAATACTTTATTCTACTCCTGATCTGAGGAAATGATGTTTTTTCATGAAATTGGCTTGAATTCGCACTGACTGGTTTGGGGGGTAAGGAGAGACGAGGCCTGATGTAAAGTAGGCATGGCTGCTACCATAATATAGGCTTACTTGTGCAGGCACACTTGCGAGATGCATGATTATGGCCTCTATAGGGCCATTGCTTGTGTGGTTGCTACAGGAATAGAGCCCAAACAATGCAAGATATTTGGTCTGATCTTTTAGAAAGTACACGACCACAGATTACCAATGTTTTGAGCGATATTTTGTAAAAAATTTAAATAAATTATCAATAATAATTAAGAGATTTTATTTGGTTTCTATTTCACAAACATTTTGCAAAAGTAACGAAGTAATTTAATAATTAATTATACAATGGACAAGCAAACAAAAACATACACAAACTATTTTTTTAACCACTTATGCCCTATGCCCTATTCTTTTTAACAACCGATGTGATCTGATATTTTGGAAAAACTACGGTAAAAATGGGGTCGCTGGGGGCGCCCGCTGGCCTAGCGGTCCAGGCACATGCCACACATAGGCTCTGGCCGGACAGCGTGTTGCATGTTCGAGTCCCGTTCATGATGACCTTGACCTTTGCTGCCTTTGTGTCCCTCCCCTTCTCTCCCTCCTGCTTTCCTGTCCATCTTCACTTCAACTATCAACAAAGGCAGAAAAGCTAAACAATTTATAATAAATGGGTCGCTGCATAATAATAAACAAGAAATGATGACATGGTCATATTATTACCACCTGCTTTTATACATGCGGCGGTGGTGGTCCACAGTAAAATAAATAACAGATCTACAAGCTCCCAACGTGTCGAGGTCAGGAACCACTGGTTCACTAGCCTCGGAAACCCACTGGTTCACAATCAAATTATTATACACTGCAAAGCTGTCGCCAGGAGGCCTTGTGAAAGACAATCTTACAGTATCTCATATACTATGTATGCTGGTATGATGCTCACAGTCCTCGCTCCGCTCAGTGGCTTTGCGAAGATATTCAATACACATCCCAAAACATGGCCGTGCAATCTTCATTGCCCATGCTGAGAGATTAATAAAGACCATCTCACCGACACAGCTGTCTCCCCCCCTTCCCCCCGGGTAACCGCTTTTCTTTTTTCTTTTTTTTGCAGCAGATGAGATTCTCTTCAGCACTGCAAAGCAGGGCAGGATTTAATGAAGTCTCCGGCGTGTCAGTGAACTTTCTTCTCTTCTCTCCGTGTTCAATACAAAATATTTATAGGCTCCTAGCCTCCTACTGCAGAATCTCCCCACCACCACCCGGTGCTTTATCAAAACGTCTTTATTAAATTTAACCCTAAACCCTCAGGTCTGGGCCCACTCGGCTGAATGAACACTTTGCCTCATTTGAACCGCCTCGTTTCTGGAGTTTGGCTCTAAAAACAAGTTTTTAATTTATTTAGATCACATGATTATGCAAAATGTCACCGCCACACTTTGGAACGTTGAACAGTTTTTCTCATTATGGCTACTTACCGCACAGTTTACAAATCCTATGAGTTGGAATGTTTCTGTCTGTATATAATAGCAATACGTTTCATGCTCACCGTCAACATTTCGTCTATACCAGGGGTGCCCAACAGGTAGATTGAGACCAGTAGATCACAAAGGCTGTGCAGGTAGACCACAATGTAATAACTTAATGTTAGGCGCAAACGTCAGCAGCAAGTTACATGGAGAAAAGAAACTACCAATTAAACATTTTCCCCTCTATTTCACATTCCAAGTGTGTTATATGTAACGCCAGCACAGCTATTCCATTCCATTTTCAGATAATACGTTTTTGGGTTTGTAGTTCTTGTTGAACTGGTCATTTTAAAAGTAGTTAATAAAAGTGTGGGCATGCCTGATCTCTATACTATCCCCAGAATTTGTTCACAAAAGCCTATTTGTCAAAGCAACACATACGCAGCTGACATTGATAGAAAGTGAATGGCGAGAAAAGAGGGAAAATCCCCTGGTTGGATTGAAAGTCATTCAGGGTGATAGAAAGGAGAACGCACAGAGGACATTAATGTGACACAGGTGGAGGAAGAGAAGGAAAAAGAAGCAGAAAAGCTTGATGAGCAATCAATGCAGTGTGACATGACAGATCCTCCCTCCTGGGCCTCTGCAGTCTGAACCGCATCATTCACTGGCAAACCTGTCTGCCTTGTCCGTCCTCCAACACACTGATATGATGTGTCAAGGTGAATAATGCTGTCCTGCAGGCAGGCACAGTTTCCTGTGGTTACCGAGTATAGCTCAGGCTCCCCTCTCTCAGTCTGGCTGGATGCCCTGCATTGCCCAGCTTACTCTTTGATAGAATTTCAGAGGCGGGTTAATGTTCTGACAGGAAGAGATGGTCGTCTTTTCTTCCCAATCGGCCCAGCAGGGCACAGATGGGGCATGGTACAATTCTGGGAGAGGAATAGAGCAAAGCTGCACATGGAGGGCACAATCCAGTGACCCCCAGCTGGGTGCTATATGTTAGATAATCATTTTTTTGGATGGTGAATTTAACATTTAAACCACTTTTAACCTGGTATCACTATTTTGGGACCACTATATTTGTGCTTGTTGCTACTTTAGTGTGACAAAAATGAGCTTAAGTGGTTCATAAACCTGTGTGTAATGGAGTGCTCGTGGGGTATAGGAGATGGAGGGAGACTGAGAGAGAGAGAAGCAGACACCTCAGTCAATGTTATTATTTTAGCCCTATACAAGAAAATGAAAAGATGTCAGGAGGAAATTCACCTTACTCCAACAATTCCTCATTACATGTTGTACAAAGTTACAAAGGTCAAAGTTATATGAAAATGAGTAGGAATTGAAGGGTGGTGTAGCTACATCATACAGTGGCATCAGTCTGATGTATAAGAAAAATCCCAACTAATGCCCATTGGTGCAGTGGTTGGGTTATGTATTCGTTATCACTTCGTTTACGCTGTTTCCCTCCTGTCAGTCTCAGGTGCAACTAGATAAAGTGCCAATCGGCACAGGTCTCCACCAGGATTCTTCCTCAGCCTAGTGGGAATATGCGTGCACAGTTTCATCGCAATCGGACGCTGCGTTGAGGAGTTGTGGCCATTTGCTACTCCTGAAAACTGTAGGAGCCAATCGTGGCCAATCAGGATGGAATATGAGAAATCAAACAAACCTGTCTTGATCACATGACTATGGAGATCATGTGTACCGATTTGCGTGACATTTGGATAAAATCTAAAGGAGTAATAATAGAAAATGTGTTTTACATATGTCGGCCTCCTGGTGGCGCTATAAAGAGCAGATGTGAAAAATTCCAGGCAAAGGTTTTTCCTTGGCCTCTAGGGAGTTGGCATACAAAGTTATCCACAGATCTGTGCAGTTAGAGGTAAAAACACTTTTGGGCCAGTTATAGCGCCACCTTGAGGCTGAGTTGAAATTGTTCATGTGGCATTTCGTCCTGGGCCTAGTGGGAATGTGGGTGCACAATTTCACGGAAATCACGCGATGTGTTCATGATTTGCAGCATTTTGTTTGAAACTGAGCACTCCTGTGAATTTTGGAAGCCAATCTTAACCAATCAGGATGGAGTCTGAGAAATCTGAAAGACGGGTTTCGTTGAATGGCTCTAGAGAGACTGTGTACCAATTTGCGTGATGTTTGGACAAAATCTGTAGGTGTACTGTGCAAAAACTTGTTTTGCACAAAGCGGCCTCCTGGTGGCGCTATAACAGGCCGTTCTGGAAAGTTTGGGGCAGAGGTTCATGGTTGGCATCCAGGGAGTGTGTGTGCAAAATTTGGCATCGACCGGGTTAACGGTGGCCGAGATTAGCTGCTCACGGACGGACGGACGGACACACGGACACACGGACGGACGGACACACGGACGGACGGAGTGCAAAACATACTCTCCCCCATGCCTTCGGCTGGTGGAGACAATTATAAACACAGAAGCTAGCTGGAGGCAGATTGTTTACAGTATAAACTAAAGTCGTTACATGAAGTTATAAACATGCAATCTTCCAAAGTTAACCAAATCATTCTGTCCATGGCACATTGACATATCAAAAAGTAAATTAAATACAATTTCTATATGGCACTGGTGAATGTGGTGATACTGAAACTGAAACATTGATTTCAATTATTTCAAGTGAATTTATGAAGTGAAATTATGTTAAATGTAAAGGATTTCAAGGACCAACAGTTTTATAGAGGCTATGGATACAATAAGATTTTTCATCTCTGGGGCCCCCAATCTACACCAATTGGAGTGGACCTGTGAGGATCTCTGAGTTCTAGACTTGTAGGGTCCATTTGGTTCCTCGTTCCTATATATTTCACCGGGGACCCCCTGGAACCCTGAGGGGGTCCCTTCCTGGGCTGGCTGGACCCCACATTGCGAACCTCGGAACCAGTGCCTGCATTTACCAGGTGCCCGCCCTGTTTCGGTGCCTGCTGGACCTGAAGGCCGCAGAGGCCGAGACGTAGTTTTTTTACCGCTATATTATAATATTATATAATATTATAATAAAAAGAAGAATTGGGAGCATGAACGTGGTAAAGTGGATATGGCCGAATTTAGCCCAATGAGTGTTTTTTGTGCAAAACTAATGCTTGGAATGAATGGTTCAGAATCATGAAACCCTTCATATGCTACTTAAATAATGATGAAACTTTTTTGCCTTAAATTGGATGTTAATGGTATGGTCACATATTTTGCTAATAACTCAAATTTCCCCGGGTGTTGAATTTCAATCTTTTAGTATTTAAGGTGTGTTATTAGACACCTTTAGAAACACATTGGTAAATACATTTCTTGGTAACGATTTAGTTCCCAGATTGGTCAAATACCTGATAAAATGCCCTTACTAAGATCATGACATTTGAATCATAAAAGTTTACATTAAACATTTCTGGGTCTAACATGGGGGCTTCCAGACGCGCGCCGTTGGGATCCAAAGTCTCTGTGGTTGAATGCTATTGGTGTTTGAAATGACAGCGACAGCCTATCAGCTCAAGCCTTCTCTACTACATGCAGAAGAAGAAAACGCACTTGTGCTGCTGTCCTCCTACTACAGGCTAATGCTAATTCCCTCCATTGAGACTGAGAACGTTCTAGTTCGGTGAGTTTATAATATCATCATGTCATTTATAATATGTGTGCTTATTTTGAGCGGACGCGATTTTGTCTGTGACATTAGTGCACTTTGATATGCCGTATGCTGCTATGCAGGATTTGGACGGGGGGAGACAACTAACGGCGAACTTTTAGTGCATGGCCGCCATTATACCACCGAAGAAGCGTATCCTATCCGCCCTTCTTCTTCGGTCGATTCTTCTTCTTCTTCTTCTTCTGTTCTCTTCATTCACAGAAGAAAGTAAACACACCGTCGCTAGTACAAGTGCAGGCGTGTTGTTTAGTTGCCCAGAAACCTTACTATGTTAGTTATACAACTACTTGGCTCGGCCAACAACACAGTTGTCAGTAGCTGTTAGCCTACTTAGCTATTAAGCTACAAAGCTGCTGGGGGGGAAACGACATTGGCACAGTGAGATGGCCGTCTGTCTTCTTTCTGCTGGGTTAGCATTGTGCTAAGCTATGCTAACCACTGGGACTGGTAGCTAGTAGCTTTACCAGAGAGAGGTGCTCGGACAGGTTGACCATACCAAGTTAAACCCGGGTATCAATATTTGTTTGAGGCATGGCATTGTACTGTAGTCCAAATTGGTAATCAGGTGGATGTCATGAGTTTATTGAGAGAAAATACACTGATTATTGGAGTGCCCCCTGTCATGAGTAGTGGAGACTTCCATCATATTATTGTGCATTTGTATCATGTTTTATGATCTTGTTTTATTGTATTGGACCCTCCGAGCCTACGTTTTTTCCACATCAGTCCATCTAAGTGAATCTAAAAATCAGGGTGAAGGGATTAATCATTATAACAAAGAGTGTACTGACATACTAAGGCCCTGCAGTTGCCCACTGCTTCATATGAAAACCTTCCATTGAATCCACCCCCAGGTATCAACTATGACACCAAAATGCATTGATAGTATCCCTCTACCTTTTAAAGATGAGCTGATATCTTGCATTACTTTTCTATTTGTTACTATTATGCACACCCACCACACTGTTATTTGAGCAGAGTGCTTTTTCTGGTGCACTGTGAGGCTGGGTCTTGGCCTGTGGCCAGTGAGGGAGCGAGGCCAGGCAGGCAGCAGGGATTGTTTTCTATAGTCTGGCAGCCGACAAGCTTCTGTAGTCTTTTTTTTTTATTGCCCTAAACTATTGTCTATATACATACATTCATGAATCCACTTGCTGACCGGCTGTCAGTATTGAGCAATGTTTTATATGGGTTTCTTGTGACCCTACCATTACCATACTATCCTATGGCAGGCAAAAATGTCAAACTTTCCTTATGCTTTAAGTAGCATGTGACATGTCAAACTAGGGGGTTTTCATGATTCTGAATCCATTCCAAGCATTAGTTTTGCACAAAAACACTCCTTGGGCTAAAAACGGCCATAGACGTCAGCACAAAATTAATGTGATGAGGTCAGCACATTTTGGGCACATTTGGGCAAGTGGCTATGGCTGTAACCCTAACCCTAAAGGCCTATTCATAGTCTGGATTTTCGGTGGTGAGGTGACCACCACTCCGGTGGTGAGCTGACCACCGGAGCTGAAATAACGTTGAGCGGTGGTGAGTAAAAACAGAGAGCAGGGCTGGAGCGGTGGCGGTGGTTTGCTCTTCACCGCGGCTCGTGACGTCATGTTGTAGTTCGGTGGTCACCCCACCACTGAAAATCCAGTCTATGTATGAGCCTTAACCCTAACCAGGTTTCTGAATGGCGGTGTTTCGGAATGGCGGTGTTTCGGAATGGGGGTCTGTTCCCGTTTTTAGCCCAAGGAGTGTATTGGGCTACATGTCACATGCTTCCTAAAGCAAAAGGAAAGTTTTAACTTTTTGCCTTCCAACTGCCATAGGATGTTAATGGTAGGTCACAAGAAACCCCTATAAAAAAATTCTCAATACTGACAGCCAGTCAGCAAGTGGATTCATGAATTGTATGTATATAGACAATATTTTAGGCCAATAAAAAATACTATATACCAAATTTCCCCCCAGTTCACCTCGGCTGCCGTACTAATAGTCTATCATGCAACACCAGCGGCGAAGCCTACTCCCCCTATGGGTCCAATAAACGGCAAGCAAATAAAAATAATTGATGCTCCAGCTGAACGTAACATGAAATAGGCAGAGCTAAACTTGGCAACGTCTCTGCTTGATGCATGATGAAAATAAAAATTAGTCACATAAATTAGGCCCACGGTGAGTCATTCTTGTCCATGAGGCTGGAAGTTAACCCTGCACTTTGTGTCTTAACTGTCTGTGCACACAGGATCATGTATGATGCATTGCATACATGCATGCATGCAGGAGCTCAATCTCCCCAGGAGAGGGCAATGTTCACAGCTCTAACATTCTAAATGGGATGCACTGCTTTGACAGGGTCATATCAACACTCATGTACTGAGGTCAGGACGATGTTAACACATGCTGTTGGTCTTCTAAAGCAGGGGTTCTCAAAGTGAGGTCAGGGGATCCCCAGGGGTCCCAAGCACAATTAGTTTATAGCGTTGCAATCATTTTGAACCACTTTTATCCATTTATAAGTTGGCTGTTCAAAAATAGCAGTTGTACAAGCTTAGCTTGCACATCTTTCTTTAGTACACATTTTGAATAATGTTGATCTATTTTTTTTTCTTCATAAATATTCCCGTTCAGGGGCATCCTGGCAAAAATAATTCAGGAGGGAGGGTCCTCAGCCAAATGCGTGCAAATTTGGGGGTCCTTGAGTCTGAGAACCACTGTTCTAAAGGGGTGCAGAATTTATTCATGAATGTTGTTCCAATGATCATTTATATAGCGATTTTATCCAAGGCGCTTTACATAGATTTTGCATTACATTCACCCATTCACACCGATGGCAGCGGAAACCAGGCAAGCCACCAACCAGCACATTAGGAGCGATTAGGGGTTCAGTTCAGTGTCTTGCTCAAGGACACTTCAACACTAACTGGGGGGGCCTGCCCGGGTTCGAACTGGCAACCTTGCGCTTACCATCCGGCCACTTGACCCCTGAGCCACTGCCACCTTGCATCATCATACATCACATTCCACAATGTGGTACACGCTGACACACAAAGCTGGGCATGGGAGGGGCTAGCGCCCCTCAAAAGGACAGTAGTAGGGTAAAGCCAGGTTGCATCATCTGCATGACCACAACACCCACACACCTGAGGTGTGAGGACACGTAAACACAATTTTCACTACTATTCAAAAATAACATCTGTGACATTGGCAGTGGCACTCGTGTACTACTCAGTGATGTAAGTAGGTTTTCAATGTAATGAGTCCCGGGATGCAGGGATGGTCTTTTAGATGAGTCCCAGGGACATTTTATGAGCCCCACCACTACAACGACGTTACTGTACATGCACAGTACAGTACAGTACAGTAGTGCATCCCGTGGATGCAGAGGCCGTTGTTTTATTGCGTCCCTTAACTATAAACTGCGTTTTGGGATGCAAAATGCACCCGATTTTAATCTCTGACTACTGACACTGACATACTGTACAATACATAAAGTACAGTCAGTGTACACTTTCAACCTGCCGTCCCTATTTATTTGGGCATGATATCGTCTTAGGCGTAAACTGCAAAGATAACTGATCTAGAAGGTCACGTGTAGTTTAGCTATTTTAACACATAAGGTGGTAATGTCCCAGTTTATAATAATAATGGACATACAATTTATATAGCGCTTTTCAAGGTACTCAAAGTCGCTTCACAGAACAAAATAATACATTTTATTTAGAAAAATAAAGTATATAAAAGGTTAGAAACTAAGACAAACAAAGTGTGGGAGCAGCTCTGAATTGTGAGCTGGGAGTGAGTTCCACAGTGAATTAAGGGACGGCCACTGCGAAGGCACTGTCACCCCAGGTTCGCTTATATATTAGCCTTGTGGGGTTCCAGTTGGTTGACAGTGCTTGGCCTTGAGGGAGCGGGTGGGGACGTGGTGTTCGACGAGTTCAGACAGAGTGGTAGCTCGTATTGGTATTGATGAAATGCCATCGTACAGTATAAAGGTGCCAAGGTCCCAGTTTGTTGTTGAAACGCCATCGTACACTGATGTATAAAGGTGCTAAGGTCGCAGTTTGTTGATGTTGGCACGGCTGCAGCTTACCGCTCCTCGGCTGTGGCTCACCGCACCAAGAGATGGGTCAAATGCGGAGAACAAATTTTACTGCGGTACTAACCGCCGGTAACGTGTGTGACAAATCGTATGACTTTGACTTTAAGTCAAGCATGTTGATCTCATCCGTTTAAAGCCACAGGTGGCTCCAGGTGAATGTAGTAATGTTCAGCAACTAAAGACAATAAATATTTTCATGGAAAAAAATGAGAATCGTGTGAGAATCTCAATTCTTGTGGAAGAAAATCGAGAGTCACATTTGAGCAAATTAATTATTTTTAACGGGTGGGAGAGGCACGCAGCAAAGGCCATCGGGCTTGGGAATCGAGTGTTGGTATGTGTCTTAACCACTTGGCCATCAGCGCCCCATCAGTGGGTCGATGTGACCCAGCTCTGCCCACTTAGACTTGGTGGTGGCTGGTGCCATATGCTCCCGTCGGAATACAAATAATTTAATTTGGCAGGCACAGTATGCTGCAAATTAATTAGTCCTGGTGCCATTTGTGCTGTAACAACACGTGACTATAGTAGAGTAGTCATGAACTAAGTGTGTTCGTGTTATGTAAGTGTGTGAATGCAGGACATGACATTTCAGAGCAGTGAGCATTCACATAGGGTTAGAAATTAGAATGCTCCAGCCTCCAAATAGAATGTCCCCTCCCCGGGTCAAGTAAGCACAGACCTACATCTTATCGTTGCTGTCGGGTAGAAGAAACCTCTTATCTCGATTACATTTTTTGTAAATGAATGCCCATACTTGATCATACTACACTACAGCATCGAAACGCGAGGCAACGCGTCATGTTTTGAGCTTGTAGATCTGTTGCCTTTGCTATTTTGGGGGGGAATTGAATCCTGTAAACTTAAAGTAACAGTTTTGGACATATGAGCTTTCCTCCCGATCATACAACTGCTGCTTGAGGTTTGTTACTCCGTCACATTTATTGTCCAATGATCTTCCTCCCCTGGTCCTCCTCCCGGCAGGTATGGAGAGCTCGTCGGTGTACATGTGTTTCCCCTGCTACCAGGAGTTCAACACCCTGGACGAGGTGCTGCAACACCAGCTGACGTGCACCGCCGAGGCCATGGAGCCTGTCCTGGCTGCGCCCGGAATGACCACCATCAATGCACCGATGCGCCACACTCAGGTAATGACCAACCATCATATCGACACACCGTTGCGCAGCCTCCCAATTCTTTTTGACTGGGGCTAATGGATTTTGGTTTACATATTAGTCAGTCAATTGGGTTTGTGAGGAGGGGGGGCTAGGCCTCCACCACTCTGGAGCTGTCCCTGCGTCACACTCTGTCACATCAACACACTACTGCGTCACACTCGAGTAACGGTGCTCACCCACTCTATGCAGCACTGTTTCACAAAAGGTGTGTCGGGGGTCCATCTTTTGGTCACCGACCGATTGTTATGGGTTGCAAGTAAACGTTTGTTTTCTTCTTTTGTGTCCTACGAAGCCTACATTTTTTGAGTGGTGCAACCATTCAACAGCAATGTCCATGTCCGTGTCTGTGCGCTTATGTGACGTTAACCCACCCATGCGCCTACCCACCCATGCGCCTGTGACTATGAGCATGAGTATGACTATTGGTACCAGTAGGGGCGCTGTTGTGCCAGGAACGGAGAGAGAGATAGTGCTGCACTGTTGCCTGCTAATATGAGAGAGAGGAGGGGAGGGGGGGGGGGGGGGAGTTGCACCACTCAGTTCACACTGGTGTGATTTTTTTAATTATTATTTCAAAATATTTAAAAAATGTTAAACAAAATAACTCAACTTCTCACCTATTTTCTTTTCATAAATAAACGAAAAGAAGAAGAATTTGGGCCCAGCCTTTGACTCGGCAGAATTGAACAGCATGGTTTGGCTGTTCTCCAAAGGGAGCTCATAATATCTCCTGCCATTTCTCACAAAAATTGTGTGACTGCTGCACACATATAGTCAGCAAATTATTGATTTCCTGTGATTTAACTCATGAATCCGGTAAAGTTGCCGCTTGCCGCAGTCATCTTTCAGGTACAGCAGTAGCACAAATAATGAACTTGCTGGTATTTGTATGCGTCGGTACTAGTATAGCAGTCTCACGTTATATCACCAGCCAATTGCAGCCATGGATCGGCTTTAAGACCACCGTCCTTGACCCTGTCACACTGCACGGCCTAAGATGCTTAAGATGAAAGATTAGTTTTTGCCACGTTTACCGGTATGCTGCACTATGGAAAGGAAATGTAATCTGGGACAACAGTCACAACACTAAGACGATGATCTCAGACAGTACGGTGATATTTTCAAATATCAAAATCAAACAATATTTATTAGCAAATGTCTCGTATTGTGACTATTGAGGATGACTATTGGTGCTTTCAGAAAATATCCACTGAGTGGATGCAAGGCATTTGACAAAAAAACTGAGAAACCTGCCTAGCAACCTGGGCACAGCAGAGGTATGTGTTTTGGCTTCTGCCGGTCGATTTTTATATAAAGCTATAAACCCGCACCGCCTCGGGTTCGACTATCAAAGGGCATTCATGATAACCCGCAGGTCATGGCAATTGGCGACAAGGGTGTTAAGTAGCAGGACGTATAGATAGCATTCATTACAAATTTAGCTGGATGACTGCATAACGTTAATTATTAAAGTAATTCCCATGCTCTGCATAGGCGAGTGTTAGTTGAGTGCTACTGATCATTCGACTGACAGCTAGTCTCAAGCAAGGCTCCAGAGACGGCCTGGAATATGTCAGTATGCACTGTAATGTCCTTAACCGTTTCCCAGCCAAAAGAACGTAGCCTGCGTTATTTGTCGGGAACCGACTCTGCCAAAATACGTAGCCTTTCAGTCGATTTAGTCTCTGAAGAGCTATTACAGGCACAGCACGTTCATCTTTTTGTGTTTCCCTCTGTCTCTCAGATCACTTGTTTGCATTCAAAGCGCTTCAATAATGGGAAATATGAGTGCTAGGGAGTTTGAGTGCTTGGCAGCATTAACTGACAAATCTTTTCTTTTGATTTCCCTTTTTTACAGTTATTTTGTCTCCCCTTTTTCAACAGCCATATCACCACAATATCACCAGTCATTATTATGACAATTCTCGATTCCTTGTTTATTCCCGCCTAGACTCTATTCTTGTCACTGCTAACCGCTACAGTTGGTGCTAGGGAGAACACACAGCGCATGTTAAGCCTTGTGCTTAAAGGAGGAGTTCACACAGCAGTAGGAGCACCTTTTACTTTTTGAGGGGTGCCAGCCCCTCCTATACACAGGTTTAATGTTTGTCTTTAGTTCAATGTTTGTTTTGTAAACGCCATTGACAATGAAGGGAAAATGTGTCATAATGTGCCTCATTACGTCATATTGTCTCTTTATTGTTAATGGCGTTTAATGTTTGTGTCTGCACCGTTTGTTTAACATCACCATTACATCACCTAATCAACATGAGTTAGACTTTATTATATTAGCGCCCCTCACTTCACACGGGTGTGATTTTCTTTTTACTTCATTGACTTGTACGCCGCCGATGAGCACCTGGCTGTCTCTTTTTCTCTGCCAGTAGGAGTTGTTGGAATAAGTTCTATCAATTTCACACTCCATGATGAAGCCTTGAGTTCATGGATTTTTTTTTTTTGTTCCATCATTTTCATCCCTAAGCCAATCAGTAAATGAGTGGGCCTCCTATTGAGTCTCCTACAGACTATTGACTTGGGAATGCAACCAAAACAAATTTCAAGCCTTCATGGGGCGTGGGTGAACTACATGGTTTTCATGGTCTTTGGTGTATATTATTCACCATATAATGCAGTCAGACCGAGCAGATAAAAACTAAATTCTAATTATTGTTCAATTCCCAATGTGATTTTTAAAAGTTCAGGCCCCTTACTTTTTTTCCCCTTAATTAACAATATGAAGATGAAATAAATCATTTTTCTGTGTCTTTTTGGGGCCTTCTATTTCTGCCAGGGGAACAACTGCGACACATTTATTAGTATTTGTTTCTCTCTAATGTAAGAAATGTATGCATGCATATGTAAATTCGTTAATTTCGTTTGTGGAACTTGTGGTGCCTTGTAAATTGGGAGAGCCCTGTGGGTTTCCTTACATTATGCATCATATTCAATACGTCGTACAAAGGGAAATATACTGCGTTGTCTATTATAGCATCATTCTGATCTGTTCTGGGATGTATTCCTCCGGGATCCATTTCATCAGCGTGTCGAGCTTCATTAATTCAGAGTTTTACAAAGAAGCAGCCTGTGTTTCACAGTCTGAGAGTCCTATAATGACTTGATGTACTCGTGTCTCGCCTCGGCAGGCTCGCTATACCTTTATTTCTTTAGCGGTGCCTAACTGCTCCGATGACTGGCTGCGTGTGTGTATGTACAGCTCCGTCTCCGTCTCACTGAATTAGAATATTTTGTAAAAGTAAATTTTCTTTTGTAATATAATTCAAAAAGTGAAACTTTCATATATTCTCAATTCATTGTGCATAAAGTGAAGCATTTAAAACCCTTTTTTGTTTTAATCTTGATGATTATGGCATACAGCTAATAAAATCTCAATGGATTTGAATATTTTACGAGACCACTTTTTTTTTTTTTTTATGAGAAATGTTGATTCATGGTGTTTTGAATAAAAAGAAAACACCATTGGAGCAAATCTGTGTACGGACTCTCTTCTCTTCACATCATGACAATAAACATAATGTTTTGGGCCAAACAAAGAATTAGAAAGAAGAAAAAAACTACAGGTTACAACACTTTTTGTTGTTGTTTTTATTCTTTGTAATTATTTGGTCCAAAATATTGTGTTTGTTGTCATGATTTGTCACAACTCGAGTTGGCTTTGTACGACGCTTATACGGTCTTTAAATAAATACTTTTTGGTGTGTCCTCCTGGTTCAGGGAATCAGGGACACATCAGACAGACAGGGACACATCAGACAGACTGGTGTGTCCTCCTGGTTCAGGGAATCAGGGACACATCAGACAGACTGGTGTGTCCTCCTGGTTCAGGGAATCAGGGACACATCAGACAGACTGGTGTGTCCTCCTGGTTCAGGGAATCAGGGACACATCAGACAGACTGGTGTGTCCTCCTGGTTCAGGGAATCAGGGACACATCAGACAGACAGTGGTGTGTCCTCCTGGTTCAGGGAATCGGGGACACATCAGACAGACTGGTGTGTCCTCCTGGTTCAGGGAATCAGGGACACATCAGACAGACTGGTGTGTCCTCCTGGTTCAGGGAATCAGGGACACATCAGACAGACTGGTGTGTCCTCCTGGTTCAGGGAATCAGGGACACATCAGACAGACTGGTGTGTCCTCCTGGTTCAGGGAATCAGGGACACATCAGACAGACTGGTGTGTCCTCCTGGTTCAGGGAATCAGGGACACATCAGACAGACTGGTGTGTCCTCCTGGTTCAGGGAATCAGGGACACATCAGACAGACTGGTGTGTCCTCCTGGTTCAGGGAATCAGGGACACATCAGACAGACTGGTGTGTCCTCCTGGTTCAGGGAATCAGGGACACATCAGACAGACTGGTGTGTCCTCCTGGTTCAGGGAATCAGGGACACATCAGACAGACAGTGGTGTGTCCTCCTGGTTCAGGGAATCAGGGACACATCAGACAGACTGGTGTGTCCTCCTGGTTCAGGGAATCAGGGACACATCAGACAGACTGGTGTGTCCTCCTGGTTCAGGGAATCAGGGACACATCAGACAGACTGGTGTGTCCTCCTGGTTCAGGGAATCAGGGACACATCAGACAGACTGGTGTGTCCTCCTGGTTCAGGGAATCAGGGACACATCAGACAGACTGGTGTGTCCTCCTGGTTCAGGGAATCAGGGACACATCAGACAGACTGGTGTGTCCTCCTGGTTCAGGGAATCAGGGACACATCAGACAGACTGGTGTGTCCTCCTGGTTCAGGGAATCAGGGACACATCAGACAGACTGGTGTGTCCTCCTGGTTCAGGGAATCAGGGACACATCAGACAGACTGGTGTGTCCTCCTGGTTCAGGGAATCGGGGACACATCAGATAGCGGATTCGAATGTTATCAACCCGTAATCACCAATATGTGGACATTTCTTACACATTGACGTTGTTTTCTGTTGTCAGCCATTGTCCTGGCCACATAAGTGTTGTATAGCGCTGCAGTTTCCAGATGTTTTCGCTTCGGCTACAGTCATTTCACTTCTGCGTATCCTAGTTGCCTACTTGTAGGTTGTAGGAAATGTCCATACTGGCTCCATGGCATGGTCTTGATAAGAACAAGCTGTATGTTTATGAGTTGATAACATCGGCGTGTATCACTTGATGTCCTTCTCTTGATGGATCGCTGTATGTCCTTATCCGAGATGAGTCTCCTAAGTGCCATTATGGCTTCCCGGGCGCCATTTACCACCCGTCAGCTGGCATATTACAATCATCCCCACTTCATTAGACAGATTATGACAATTTGTGTCTGCAACATTGCTGTAAAAACAGGGGCTATTTATGTTTCAAATGGATATGGAGAGCTATTACAACACGTACAATCATCTCCCCCCTGTCTCCTCCCAGATCAGATGTTTGTATTCAGAGAGCTTCAATAATGGGACATATGAGTGCTATTAGAGTCGATGCTTGGTAGCATTTACTGAGAAATCTATAAATGATGAATACAGGAGGTGAAGCTAAAGTGTTTAATGCTGTTGAAGTGAAACGGTGTTTGAGTTTCCGGGCTACACTTTGACTGAGAATCTGAGAATATTTATTAGAAAGCAACGTTGTGCAGTGATGGGTAAGCGTGGCCAGTGGTGAAAACTAAGTACATTTACTTAAGTACTGTGCTTAAGTTAAGTACATGTACAGACAGTATACATTTGAAAACTTGAAATGGGACCATCTGCATAGTATAAGCACTTTCTACTTTTGGTGCCTTCAGTACATTTTGATGCCAATACCTTTATATCAATTTTCGAATTCAGGACTTTTGCTTTTAACGGAGTAGTTCTCAGATCGGTGAACCAGTATTCTCCAGCGTTTGCTCCATGCGTGCCCCGCCCCTCTAGACCAGAAAGCACGCTGGCTAGGCCAGGCTATTGCAGTATTGATACTTTTACCTAAGTAAAATTGAGTAGCCTACTTTAGTCCATCAGTGATGGTAGCATGCAACAGGCTGCAATAGACTGCTAATTTATTTTGCATCGCCTGGGCATCATCATTTGATGCTGCTGTGTTTCTCCTCAAACTGTCGATGTGATCGCTCCCCGCGCTCCCTACGTGAATAAACGTGTTCAATCCATCATGTCTCGACGTTAAATCCATCATAGCTGACATGGCATGATTCATAGCTGTCCCTTCGGTATAAACAGGCTGTTCTTTTTTCATTCGAGGGCATCTTGTCCTGCACTTTCTGCATCCTTTAGTCATTTAGTCAGTCAGTACTTGGGACTCGTCCTTCAGTCGTGCACATAAAACTCCCACATGCGAGGATTTATCTGACATGACGGGGTGGCCAATGAATGGTCCTTTTCTTACCTGGTAACACAACTTTACCTACTTATTGCCTGACAGTGGTGTGTCCTGGTTCAGGGAATCGGGGACACATCAGACAGTGGTGTCTGGAGGACCCTCATCGACGGCCTATACCCAGGAAAGGGTCCTCCCAGAGTTCTCGGTCACTGGTGTTCTTTTCCATCTGCGACCAGGTGCATCCCAGCCTCTTGGCGTCTGCCTGGAGTCGATTCCTCTGCCAGGTGTTTTTGGGCCAAGCTCTGTTTCTCTTCCCCTCTGATAGTTCCAAGTCAGAGCCTGTCTGCAGGTCTTACATTCCATGTTCCAATGGCAATGCTTTTCCTGGTTGAGAGAAGGAAGGGTGGTCGGTCCTGCGGCTTCCAGGGGGCTCCTGGCTTTCACCACCTAACTAACGTCATACGTCCTCGAGCTTAAGAACTTCTCTCTCCCAGACTAGTGCCGAATTCCAAGTTTCTGTATCCCTGTCGTCGTTTCTGAAACGGAAAGTGTTGTTGGGCCCCACGCTTAACCCCCAACCTGGAGGACCGGGTGCTGCTTTTTGTCCGACCTCTATTCTAAAACCTGCGCGGCATGGTTGAACCTGCTGAGGGTATATGAGCCCCCCTCCGGTATAGCCTTCTAGTGTTTAGTCTGAACATTAAGTCTGAGAGCTATGATTCTGACTGAAAAATTACAGATGGCCATTTGTTATTCCAAAAATAAATAAATAAAGAGTACAGGTGGTTACTATAATTGTAGACGGTGTTATGACTGAGTGAGGAACAGAGGAACACAGATATCTAGTGTTTAGTCTGAACATTAAGTCTGAGAACCAATGCTTCTGACTGAAAAATTACAGATGGCCATTTGTTATTCCAAAATAAATAAATAAATAAACATTACAGGTGGTTACTATAATTTCAGAGGGTGTTATGACTGAGTGAGGAAAGGAGAGATATCTTATGCAGTGTAGTTAAGTGAATTATTATGTAACTCGTGATCTATTACTCATATTTTAACACCACAATGGGTTTAATAATCTTGGCACATACCTTCTTAACCCATTTTGGGCGGGAACCCCTTTTGGTGTTTCAAGCATTCTGTTATACTTTAGCTATTGGAAAATAGCAGATCTACAAGCAAAATAATATGTAAAAATGCAGCACAAATCTTTGAATAGGTATATATTCTTTCAGAGTGAACGTTTTTATTTATTTCGACGTCAGGACTAAATGGGTTAATTACTGTAGATGCTTATTTTTTTTTGGGGAATCTCAATTCCCTGTGTCTTCCAGTCTAGTCTCCATTCATGTCGCTGCTAACTCCTATACGGTCGGTTCCAGGGAAAGAGCACAGACAACCACATCTCCTCTGACACGCGTTACGTCAAGGTTATTTTTATTCCTGACATTGAGGAGTTTCACTGGGAGGAGGAGGAGGAGGACATAATGCATACGGATGAATACGCTTCGTTATACCACCCCACTGAAGCGGTAGCGACAGCTCCCCCCTCCACACCCAGCCTCCCTCCCACAAACACGGCCGGCAGTTGTTGTGTGGATGGACGCCCGGCCGGTCAGGTCAGGCCAGGGGCACTGTGGAGGATTC
This sequence comes from Protomyctophum parallelum, assembly GCF_964188405.1. Taxonomy (NCBI): domain Eukaryota; kingdom Metazoa; phylum Chordata; class Actinopteri; order Myctophiformes; family Myctophidae; genus Protomyctophum; species Protomyctophum parallelum. Next base: position 24,144,534 of record NC_139698.1, on the reverse strand, counting down.
ATATTATGCAACTATTGTACAGTTCTTGTTTTATTTGTATGTTTTTTTTGTGGCTTTCGCCATTATTTTATATAGAGGGACAGACTGACAGGAAATGGGGGGGGGGACATGCAGTAAAGGCCGTCGGGATCGGGAGTCGGACCCGCGGCACACTGCCAGACTTGGACTACCGGCCAAGGTGCCTGGACCACTGAGCCACGGCCCAGGCCAACTATTATACAGTTCTCTATTATACAGTTATTTTTTTATTTTTTATTTTCTTTCGCCTTTATTTTATATATTTTATGGAGGGACAGACAGTAGGCTGACAGGAAATGGGGAGAGAGATGGGGGGGTGACATGCAGTAAAGGCCGTCGGGATCGGGAGTCGAACCCGCGGCACACTGCCAGATTTGGACTACCGGCCAAGGTGCCTGGACCACTGAGCCACGGCCCAGGCCAACTATTATACAGTTCTGACCAAGCAATCTGATTGGTAAAGCTGGCTCACCAGCTGTCCTCAAATGTGCATGACGGCACACCTATAGCCGTTCTCAAATATAAGACGTAGGGATGTTAATCGATGAATCGCCATTAAGAAATTCTTCAATTAAACTTAACAGTTAATTAATTGAAAATTGGGCGGTTTTCTGTGAAAGTAATGCTGTGGCTGTGGAATGCACATGTGCCCCCCCCACCTTGGTAGTTGGTAGCCACAGAAATGTCTCTGCTTTTGCATGTGATGTGATGGACAAGACAAAGACAGTGCCCGTTTCATTACATTTCATACCTCATACAAAGATGCCATAGCCTGGCTCTGTATCTCAAATGGTCAAATAAATATTTGTATTCTTACATATCAGCAAAATCAACCAACTGGTTAATCGATCGATACGGTTATCAATGATCAACTAATGAATTCATAGATAATTTGCCTAATCACTCAATGGGCCTAATCACAATATCCACATTTTTAACTGCTGTTGATGTTAAGCAGTGACATCCTCAGTTAATTTGCCTGTGTACTAGAAGCTCCTCCCACTCTTGACATCCTCATTGGCTCTGCTGGTCAGACGGCGTCTTGGTGACAGCACCACGATGGATTTAGAAGTTTAAAATGCATGTAATAACTAAATCAGTCTTAAAAAATACATATACGTCTTTAATCTTTGTTACAATGACATTGTGCTGCTAACCAACCAGTGAAGTTTAGTTTCTCTGTGTGTGGTATTGAAACATGGTGTAACTTAAGCGCCTCTTTCTTGACTGCAATAATGAAGGACCGTAGAGCACGCCCGATTGTGTAATGTGACTTAATTCTGGCGCGAGGGCGGGCAGGAGCTTTACCCCCGCACCGCCCGATCGGCGCTTAATTACATTCTCGCGTTCATACGCGGCTATGGAGTTTATAGCCACACATGAGCCCAACTTATGTTTAATCAGTGATTGGGTTCATGGAAAAGGGCACTCTACGCCGACAGTGAACACCGCCCCGTCTCCCGGTGCCCTTTTCGTAATGGATAATGAATAATCCTGTGTATCTATCTGCCAGAAGTCCCTTTTATTAAATGTGCTAAAAATACTCATGTGTGACCTTAACTGGACGAGAACACCTTTTTGGTGTTTTAAGCACTTTTATACTTTAGCTGTTGGAAAAATAGCAGATCTACAAGCTCAGAGCTTGTAGATCTGCTATTTTTGAACAAATAAAACATTGAATATATTCTTTCAGAGTTAACGTTTTTAACTCAAATCTTTGCTTCTGGGGTCCCTGGAACCACATACAGATGGGTGTCGGCGGCCAATTACATACATTTGTGGGGGTCCTTGACATGAAAACGTTTGAGAACGACTGACATAGAAACATGGGTTTTTCAGAAAACTGTCATGATTTAGAAGACTTTTTTTTTTAATTTCGACGTCGGGCATAAATGGGTTAAAGGCCCCGGAGTTTTGCCAGTGGCAGAGCTACCAACCTGCACACATTTTGTGTACCAACCACGCAATTCTAGGTGTCTATACGCCTAGAATTGCGTGGTTGGTACACAAAATGTGTGCAGGTTGGTAGCTCTGCAGTGGTTCTTTCAGTTTACACTGTACGCTTTCAGCGGGTGTATGTAAACTAGGCTCTGTTAGTCAACACCATGTCTACACAAATTATACATTAGAGGCTGAGTAAATAAACCATTTTGCAATTCAAATAAAACATGAATTATTACTCAGCGTGACGCTCGGAAACAAACAGCTCCCGCTCGCCACCCACACGCGGCGTTCCAACTGCGACCATAAATCTAGAATACTGAAACAAACGGCCCCTGCTATTAGGCCATTGTTATGTGAGACACGTTGATTCGCTCTCGAACGAGGCTGAATTCATAAGAAGCCAGGCGTCTTTAACCTCGACCTTGAAAGTTGCCGCCTCCATCCATTTTGGACAGAGGCGTGGAACTTGGACGTGAAACCACAGGGAGTGACCCCTTTCTGCAACCCCGAAAGTCCCGCTGATATTTATCGGTGGGCCGGGCCATGGGTTCCTTATCTGCTCCTGTCTGGACCGCTGCCTCGGAGGAGCCCCTGGCTCCCGAACGCGTGCTCTCATTGACCTCACCGCCGCACCATTAACATGGGATTCTCATCCCTCATCTGCCAGCCAGCGCGTTGGAGAGGGAAGAAAAATAAACTCCTGTTCCAGGTTGAATCGACTCAACCTCCATTATGCACTGCAGACACTATTGAAAAGCCTGGGTACCGAGGCTACTGTTTTGTTAAGCACTGCACTGCTCTGTCTGCATCACAAGAGGCACATTAGTTTGTATGAAGGAAAAAAGGGAAATGGGTGACGACGTGGATCATCAAATGTAGCTTATTGAGCGGTGCCTTACCCATTTAGACCCGAGTTAAAAACATTCACTTTGAAAGAATATATATTCAAAGGTTTGCGGCACATTTTGTAAGATTTTTCAAAAATAGCAGACCTACAAGCTCGTAGCGCGCCGCTCGTATGGTCGTATGAGCTTGTAGATCTGCTATTTTTCAATAGCTAAAGCATAACGTAATGTTTAAAACACCAAAATGGGTTCCCGCCCAAAATGTGCTAACCACTCCAATGAACATCTATGTAGCTGGCAGGCCAATTTGTTAAAATTGTGCAGCGTGTGTCTAATGTCTCTGTCTGTTTTTATTCAGCACACACATACAGTCATACACACGCACACTGCACCGCGTAGTTCACGCGTTGGGTGTGATTCTGTTTCCTTCATCTTTTTCCTCTCTTCCTTTTCCTTTGTCCTAGCAGGTGTTCGGCCAGCTGATAGCTCCCGCGGAGTCGGTCGTGGCCGCCGCCATCCAGACCCAGGCGGCGGAAGCCTCCATGAAGAAAGCGCCGCCCGGCGGAACTAGGCAGCATGCCGTCAGCAGTGTCGCCGTGTCGGACCAGCCCCGCATCCTCTACCAGTGCGGGGACTGCGACGAGCTGTTCAAGAGCCTGGACCAGTGGCAGCAGCACCGCAAAGAGGGAGCGTGTCTTCAGGCTGACGCCGCCGGGTTCAAACCGGACGCGGAGGAGGAGGAGACCGGACCGGAGGTCGAGGTCGAGGTTGATCCCGAAGCCGAGGGTCGATCGGAAGCCGAGCCTGATGAAGCCCGGGTCGAGGTTAAAGTTGAACCGGGGACCGTGTCGTCGTCGCCGCCGGGCCCTGATATGGCGGAACCGTCGTCGGCACAAACCGGATCCTCAGAACTACCGGTCCCCGATAAAACGGAATCTTCGGAACTGCCAGGCCCCGACGTGACCGGGTCTTCGGCACAACCAGACACCGATAACGCCGTATCTTCGGCACAACCCGGCTCCGACGAGACCGGATCTTCGGCACAGACGCCGGCGGAAGCCGGCGACGACCGTCCCGCCGTACCGACAGCAGAGACCAAGCAGCAGTCTGCCAAAGAGGCCTCCGCGGAGAGCTCCTCTTCGGCTCAGAACTCGGAACCCCCGGACGCCGGTAACCAGGACGCCGAAGAGGAGGAGACCTCGACGTACCGACGGCGAGGGCTCATCAAGAAGGTCAAGCCCGACCCGGTGCTCCTGTGCGTGGACTGCGGCTCCAGCTTCTCCATCGTGTCGGAGCTGGTGGCCCACCGCAAGAGCCAGCACGGCCTGGAGGAGGCGCTGCACCGCTGCCTGATCTGCGGGGAGAGCTTCCTCAACACCACCCTCTTCCTCTACCACCGTAAGCAGCACCGCGTGGGCGCAGTGACGGAGATCGTAATCGGTCCCCCGGAGGAGGACTGCGCTCAGAGCAACGGCCTAGAGGACAAGGACCCCGCCGCCGTCCCCGCCCCTAACTTCACCCAGGCCGAGTCGTTCCTGTGCACCCGCTGCGGGGAGGACTTCGGCGCCGAGCGATCGCTGGCCGCGCATCGCAGGGACAAGCACGGCCTCGACGAGGTCCTCCACCGCTGTGACCAGTGCGAGCAGGAGTTCATGAACACCACCCGCTACCTGTACCACCGCCGGACGCACCGCGCCGCCGCCACCCCCGCAGGCCCCCCCGGGGAGGGGGAGGAGGCTCTCACTGACCTTCAGGGTAGCCCCAGAAAGAGACTGCTCTCCCCTACTTCGTCTGATTCCATCTCGCCCTTGCCTAAGCGAGGCAGACCACACCACTCGGGCAACAGTCCAGTCAAAGGTAGGGGCTGTCACCGTTAGAAAATGAAGTTGACGATTCATTGTCACACAAATAATTGGGATGAACGTTGTGTTATTTTTTTGCTTTGAACATTGGAACGTTATTTGTATTTGTTTGCTTTTTATGGTTCGTAATTGCACAGGGCAGATATTACAAATAACGTACTATACAGAGATCACTAAGAGATCACTAATACATACATTTAATCATTTTTCTTTCCAAAAGATTTACAAAATAGCGGGAATAGTTGATCTACAAGCTTACAACACACCAAGTGACATGTTTGTAACTTTGTAGATCTTCTATTTCTGCTATTTTTTAAAAATGTTTGAAAATGTATGGAAATTTTTCATCGTGGAAACGATTGACTATTATGCTAAAATAGTTTATTGTTTATTGAATGGATCCCCATTAGCTGACTCCGGGGCGGCAGCTAATCTTCCTGGGGTCCATATAAAATACATACAAAAAGTACATGAATACATAATTACAAATACATTCAACAAGATGAAATACATGAAAATACATAATTACAATTTATTCTATAAAGATTAAATGCAACATAATAAGAATAACATTATGTTCATGTGGTCAGCAAGTGTTCCTTTAAAGCATATTTGAAAGATAATTTATTTTGTGTTATATTAATGTGAGCTGGTAACATAAATGATATTGCTCGATACATGTATATATAACTGTTTGTTTATATATTATTATTATATATTAAGGAGGTTTGTTTTTGGAGCAGGGAGTGTTAAATGACAGAGGCTGGCAATTCTGGTGTTATGATTATGTCTGTCACTTGATTTTAATAACTGTTTGAAGACGTAATCTGGTGTTTAATTAGAAATTATGTTTCTAACAAACATGAGGACACTGCAACGGAGTTTGTTTTTAACAGATAACCAGGACAGGTGTTTATGCATATATTCAATAATTGTGCGAGTAGAACAATGAAGTGCCAGTCTGGCACTTCATCAAAATAATTGCGATTAGGCGAGTCTTATGTAATGACTGTGACAGGCCTAGTCAAAGTGTGTGTTCAATCACTTTCACATTGATTACACACAGAGGGCTGTCCTCGGCTAAATACATTCTTCTAATGTAATCAATTAATCTTGGGTCATTTAATCGACAAATCTGTAAAATTGTGTTGTGCCACAATACTGTCATGGAGAGACAGACCAGCCATTTCAGGTTGAGTGAGGTTGAAAACTGAACGTTCTAATGTTGATTACACAATGACTACTGGATATAGAAAGTATACAGACTGGAAGAATTAAAAGGTTATATATTGTTTTAATTTAGCATGGAAAATATATACTAATGAACATCTTGGTTGACTATGATCAAACGAACTGATTAGGCTGGAAAAACAAAAGGAGGTCCAAGGCACTACTCTGTTGCAGTCAGGTATAAAAGGCCTTTTTTTAAATGGCACCAGCTCGGCAAAGAGCATTCAAAAACGACCAACACATTTCTGCTGTCAAGCCTTCGTCAGGGTTAGGCTAATCGGTTATTCAACTACGAGTAGAAAGAAATCTGATTTGAACTCATGGGGGGAAGGAAAAAGTCAAAATAAGCAAAAGGCGAAAAAACAAACAAACTGTGGCCTCTACAGTCAACACTCTACACCAACATAACTGAATTGGCTAAGGATCAAATCCCTCTCCGCTGCAGAATTTCCACTCTTAATCATATTTCTGCTTGCTTTCACTCGCCTGACCACCTCCAAAAAGCAATACAAAACAAAACAACGCGTTTGTTATGTTATACACTGTACATTTTCTCAAATCATTGTATATACCACCAGGCCGGTGCACACACACACACACACACACACACACACACACACACACACACACACATACATACATACATACATACACACATACACACACACACACACACACACACACACACACACACACACACACACAGACAGACACACAGACACACACACACACACACACACACACACATACCCTTGTATGAACTGAAGTTTGTATCTCTGATGTTTTGCTCAGATGAGCTAAGGGAACCGGAAGCGGACCAGGACCGTGACTCCACCAACCTGCCTCCCCCGGCCAAGCTGCTCCAGGACTGGGCTCGGACCTCCCTGCCCCACGTGTGTCCTCACTGCGGGAAGACCTTCACGCGCCGGGTCTTCCTGCGCGCGCACGTCTTCAGTCACACCGGAGAGAAGCTCTTCACATGCAAGGTGAGCGCTGCGTGGAAACTGGAAAGTAATGTATATTATCCCACAATTTTGCAACCCATTGGCCATTTTTTCACCCAGTGTCAATTATCTATTCTACAACAGGTCGTTTCGAGGAAGCAATCTGATTGGTTGAAACGGCTTCTAGCCGTGGGTTAAACCAGCACCATTCACCACCTAATCAAAACTAAGAATTCAGCTGCTCTGTTCTCCCAGAGCGCTAGCAAACTCCGTGGCTAGGTAGTTTCTTGGGACATTTGTGGTCGTAGTGACTACATCTGTCATTAAAAATATATATGTTTTCAGCGCTTTTCTTAGTTTTAACTTTAAGGGTAACTGTTGTAGAATTGCAATATTACACTTGAGGGTGTGGTTTAACGTGATTATTGCCACGACAGTGACGCGGTCAGGAACGAGACGAAGTCGAGTTCCGCAAGCATCACTGAACCCACACCCTGTCGTGTAATATTGCTTAAATGTAATCCTGGGCGCTACACTTCCTCTGCCAACCTGTGGGGGGGGGGCAGTGGACTGACCTCATGCTTCCGTCTATGCACGAGGAGTCCAAGCTGCTTCTTTTCACCTGACAGGGGGGAGTTTTCCTGGCCGGACGTAGCGCATGGAAGCAACACGTTATTCCGACCAGTTCCATTCCCCTCCATCAGGCCCCCCGGCTGGCCCGGAGGCAGTTTAGAGACCAGGATTACTGCATGTTTTTTGTGAGGGTACCTACCTTAGGGGACACGGGGAGAACATGCAAACTCCACACAGAAAGTAACATACTTAAGTACTGCATGTAAGTAATTACAATTTAGCAGTTTAAGTCCTTTTTTTTGTTTTACTCCACTACAAAATATTGTACTTTTACTCCACTACATTTATTTGAAAACATTTAGTTACTAGTTACATTATGGATTTAGATTTTTTTTAATGACAAAACATACAGTAACCACTTCAGTCCTATTATTCAGCCATATATTTTCATTGTGAGCTTGTAGTTTGGCTACAATTTTTTTTTTAAAGATATATACCGGTAGATTAGAAAACTTGAAATGAGATATTCTGCATAACGACTCCTCTTACTTTAGGTACTTTAAGTACATTTTGATTCCAATACTTTTGTACTTTTACTCAAGTCAAGTACATTTTGAATTCCAGACTTTTACTAGCATTTCTAATTATATTGCAATATTGATACTTTTACTCAAGTAAGACATTTGAGTACTTTCTCCACCACTGAAGGTGAGTGACAACCAGAAGCCCCTCCCTGTCCCCTCTGCTCTGTAGCTAATTAGCTTTGATGTGCACATCACCATGCAGGTGTGACACGTGGAGACTTTGATCTTGGCGACGCGTTACAGCGGATGTTTTTTGCGGGGCTTTCGATTTGACACGGCCTCGTTCTCGTTATATTTAATAGATTTGCAGGGTTTATTTGCTAGGCTTTCTTGTCGTGTGCTCTGTTTGCTGCTTGGGATATTTGGATCGATGCACCGAGGGCAGATTCAATACGAGGCAAGCATATTAAGATTCCTATGTTCCAAAGCACTAAAAAATAATTTCCCACTAGAATGTATTGATCCCAAGCTGTTAAGTGTTGCTTTGTCAACACACGGACGTAAACTGCAGTGCTTATACACTCCATTGGAAAGGCATTATTTAGTTTTAATCTTAGGCGGTCAGCCACTTTGTACAATACATTATTAAAATTGTAGTCCTTTTGGAATGCAGCTCTTGAAATATTCCTTTAGTGTGCTTAATTGAGTGTATTGTGTGAATATACTATGACTACTACTACTACTACTACTACTATGAGCACCCAAAGTATGTGCAGAGTTTGGGTTTTACATGCATTGCATTTGTATTGCTGAAGAGAGTAGTATTACACCGTTTCCAAAAAATGCCAATAAAAAGCTTGAATGTGGGGAAAGTACAAAATACTGTTCATGTCACGCAAAGTTGTAAGTTGTACAACAGTGTACAACTGAACAGCTGAACCCACAGAGGAAGACAGAAGGAAGATAATTCAGTATTGCGGTTGTTTTTTTTTCTTCTCCATCTTACTGTGCAGGTGTGTAAGAAGTCCTTCACCAACTCCCAGAGCCTCCTGCGACACACCATGAACCACACCAACCACAAGCCGTACCACTGTGACCAGTGTGGGAAGAACTTCACCCAGGCCCCCAACCTGAGGAGACACCAGCTCACACACGCCCCCGGGCACCCGCCACGCAAGCGTGGACGCAAACCGGTACGCTTTAAAACAAAACTTTATTGACCACTTTCTTTGCCCTGCACTTTTATGTTTTTTAACCCATAAACTCTTTCAGCACCACCTGGTGGTCACCAGTTTAGGCTTTGGTTGCCAATTCGCCCATTATAAAAAAATCACACCAGTGTGAACCAAGTGGTGCAACTCCCGTCTATTGGTTCTCTGTATCGTTCCAATTTGTATCATTCCAATTTCTTCTCTGTATCGTTCCAATTTCTTCTCTGTATCGTTTGCGTCCAGCAGGTGGCAGCCATGTCACATACTTCTCTCGTTCCAATTTCACGCATGCGCACACCACTCGCGCTCACACAGGTACATCACAAACAAACAGGTACACGGACATTGCATGCTGGATGTAGAAGTGGTTGCACCACTTAAAAAGAAAGAAAATGTAATTCTATTATGCATGTAATGTGCATGTCATCACCTGTACACCAGATTAGAGGAATTTTCAAAATATGGATAAAATAAAAGAATATATATATATATAAAAAAAAGAAAACCCTATAACCCTTGTGTGGTGCCAGCCAACGGGAAAAATGACTAATAATCATAAAATGTATAGCCGCCCACTCGTAGCTAATGCCAAAAGTTTATTGTGGACACAGAGAAGAGACCAACGTTTTGGACAGACAAATTGCCTTCTTCAGGGTGACCAATTAAGACCTGAGGCTGATACTACAAATGTCTTCTAAATACTAACAGTTTTCTGAAATGCCTACGTTTCTATATTGGTGATATTCAAACCTTTTCATGTCAAGGACGACCCCCAAAATATGGCCGCGGACCCTCATCTCAAAATCTTTTGTTACCAGGGACCCCCAGCTTTGAGTCAAAAATGTATTAAATATTTAAAAAACATATATTCAAAGATTTGCACAAACTTTCACTATTTAAAAAAACAATCAGCAATTTTTTTGTAGCCAAAGTTTAATATAATGGTTAAAGTGGTTAAAAGCTAATGTGACACAGACGCGTTCCATGTCTTGGGTTGTTAATCAATGTAATAATTGATAAAATATGTCTCTGTGGTCTTTCTCTCTCAGCGGGTGTACACGTTGGACAGCGATGGGTCCACCCATCTCTTCCCCTGCACCCACTGCCCGTCCCGCTTCAACACCGAGGACCAGCTCAATCACCACAAGTGAGGACAGCTTTGCTAACCGTATAGATTCAGAGTGTTGTTTCTTCCATTCCCATCCATTTTGTTATTATGGCACACATCTTTTTTCCTTTTTTTTGAAGCACCCGTATAGCATGGTGGGATGTTGTGGACAAACTGGTTTGAGATTCGCTTACAAGACGACCGTCTCAACCAATCACAGCAACCGTGAACGTCTTTTTCGAGGAATCGTGACACTGGCTTATCTAAAAAGGGAACATTCCCTGGCGGTGACGGAGACGCGACGCTGACGCGTCCAGTGAAGCCCCGGCGTTACCAAAATAACAGATCTACAAGCTCACAACTTGTTGCTTCGTGCCGCACTGTGCAGCTTGTAGATCGGCTATTTGAACGACTTATTTTCTTCAAATGTATGGAAGTTCTTACATTTGTCTTTTATTTCTTCATGAAATTACTGAAAACCTTTTTTGGGAATATTTTTGGGAACATGTTTTGAAATAATAATAAAAAGACAAATTTGAGAAACAAAAAATAAAGGCCCCCATAACAACGTGTCCACGACCCACAAATGGGTCCCGACCCACTGTTTGGGAACCGGTGCTTTACGGTATAGTACCGTAGCAACACAGAGAAACACCAGTCAATCAAGGGTTGGGGGAGCAATCTTGTTTACAGGTGTGTAAGTCCATTTAGAGCACACCCAGACCAGCCCCATATACAGGATTTAGATAAACCAACACTCTCTCTCTCTCTCTCTCTCTCTCTCTCTCTCTATCTCGCCCCGAGTAGCTAGCTGCGTCAACTGAGCCGTGTCAGTCCACTGAGCCATGGCCTTTAAGCTGTATGTTAAACACACACACACACAAACACGTGCACATCAGCACACGCACACACACACCAACACACGGGCACACGTCGTCATGCATGCCAAGCCATACGCCTCCTCGTTTCTCTGAGATGTCTGGGGTGCCCTTGAGCCCCGTGTAGCCTGCTATAGATGATTGACGGGCAGAGGGCCCAGGTAAATTAGGATGATAGCGCTAAGTGTCTCCGGGACAGCGGAGAGCATGAGGGAAGTGTCGCTGACACTGGGGTGACAAAGAGAGAGAGAGAGAGAGAGAGAGAGAGAGAGAGCATCACTGACACTGGGGTGACAAAGAGAGAGAGAGAGAGAGAGAGAGAGAGAGAGAGCATCACTGACACTGGGGTGACAAAGAGAGAGAGAGAGAGAGAGAGAGAGAGAGAGAGAGAGAGAGAGCATCACTGACACTGGGGTGACAAAGAGAGAGAGAGAGAGAGAGAGAGAGAGAGAGAGCATCACTGACACTGGGGTGACAAAGAGAGAGAGAGAGAGAGAGAGAGGGAGAGAGCATCACTGACACTGGGGTGACAAAGAGAGAGAGAGAGATACTATAGGACTGGCTTGTCACTGATCCCCCTGAACCAACAGGAGGGCGTGCTCTGTGAGCCAATGAACTGTTACCCTTGAGCCGTCGCTCTCAGTCGCTAGTTATGGGCTGGAATGAGCCAATGAGGACGTCTCTGCATGCGTGTGTGTGTGTGTGTGTGTGTGTGCACGTATATCGTATATATATCGTATCTCCCCTTACTCATTAGAGGATATTTGGCTGGGAAAAAAGATGTGACCCCCGCAGATGCAATTTTAATTCTCCCAGGCTGTCTCGGGGTCCGACTTGTCCCCCCCCCCCCCCCCCCCCCCCCTGAAATATTGATCGCTATTGTCTAGTAAAACGGCATGGCAGAGTGAGGGGATAACCCAGGCCCAGACCCTCTCCTCCCTATCCACGCACCACGTCTCTCCCCCCCCCTCCGCGGATAATCTCTGGCATCGCCCTTCGCATAGAGGGCCTCGCGCGGTTAAGTACTTTACAAATCCATTATACCTGTAGCCGTGTGCCATACATAATACATGGGAGAGGAATGTATTTTTCCAAGCGGAGCATTATGTTTTCCATGGGCCGCGTCTGTACCGATTTACTGCAGACTCCTCCAAATAGGAGCCGATCGGAGCGGGCAGCGAAACACACAACCTCCGATGCCCCCCCCCTCCCCCCGACCACTCCATGTCTGCTCTCACTGTAGCAGTATGGATGTATCGAGCGGAACGTTATGTGATGGATAAATATAGTCTTTTATGTCCTTTTCTCTCTCTCTGACTCACCCTCCCCGCAACTGGTTATTTTATTTATTTTTATCTCCGGTTATTATGTACATTACATGTGGCTAATACCCCTTATTTAACGTGAAGCAGAGCTAAGCATACGTATGTGAATAATAATAATAATCCCCCAGACAAACGAGTGACATGCCGGGGTGGCAGCTTATACAGCAACACACAGGTTGTTTTCCTCTTTTTAACGGGGGATTAAACCATTTAGGCCTGACGTCGAAATAAATAAAAGTCTGAAAGAATATATGTTCAATTTTCAAAGATTTGTGCCGCATTTTCACGATTCTTTTAAAATAGCAGACCTACAAGCTCGCTATGAGCTTGTAGATCTGCTATTTTTCAATAGCTAAAGTATAACGTGATGCTTAAAACACCAAAAGGGGTTCCCGTCTAAAATTGGTTAAACGTGTCCTTGAAGTAGGGAAGGCGGCGTCTGCAAAAGTGCACGTGTTGCACATACGTATTGCGGTTGCAAGCAAAAATGTGTCGTTATTTTTATGCTTTTTTTTTTTTTTTACTCCTCTTGCTCTTCCTCCCTAGTAGACGTTTTTTTTTAGTGGTGCAACCACTCCAAGGAACAGCTGTCCCTATGTCCCAACCTATGTGACTATGTCCCGATAGTACCAGTAGGGGCAAAAGTGGCGCTGTTGTGCCAGAAACAGAGAGAGAGATAGAGAGAGATAGTGAACCATTATGTCCTACTGTGTGCTATTAATACACAGTGATACATTTACACATTTCTGTTTATTTTTTTTACCCAGCAACAGAGAATAAAATAAAAATCACACCCGTGTGAACTGAGTGGTGCAACTCCCCTCTCCCCCTGCCCCCCCCCCCCCCTCTCTCTCTCTCTCTCTCTCTCTCTCTCTGTAATTAGCATGCAACAGTGCAACACTATCTCTCTCTCTGTTTCTGGCACAACAGCGCCACTTTTGCCCCTACTGGTACTCTAAACATCAACGGAGAATAAAATAAAAATCACACCCCTGTGAACTGAGTGGTGCAACTCCCCTCTTCCCCTCTCTCTCTCTCTGTAATTAGCAGGCAACAGTGCAACATCATCCTCTTTTTCTGACGTGTGTGTGTGTGTGTGTGTGTGTGTGTGTGTGTGTGTGTGTGTGTGTGTGTGTGTGTGTGTGTGTGTGTGTGTGTGTGTGTGTGTGTGTGTGTGCGCCCCACAGACTCCTCCACACCACCCATCCGTTCCCGTGCCCAGAGTGCGGCGTGGCCTTCAAGCGCCGGAAGGAGCTGGACCTGCACTCGCTCGGTCACCAAGGTCAGAGTTCAGGGGTCAGACTCAGCACAGCATGTGACCTTTTGTCTCCTCGACGTCCCCAAACGGCCCCAAAAAAGCGTGGCGCGTATCAGTCGGGGCCGTCCCATTTGTCCATATGGAAGATCGGCTATTTTCAAATGGCCGAAATAGGGCAAAAGTGGTTAATGTATGTTTTGTAATCCAAATGTACAGAGTAACTAAAGTTGTCAAATAAATGTATTGGAGTAAAAGTACAATATAGTAGAAGTAAACTTACTGAACATTTGATATTCAGTATTTTAGCTGTGACGTGAGCGCCCACTCCTGAGATACTTCCGGGTCCTACTTTTGTGTCGCTTTTGTGTTCCCATAGAGTTATACTGTGACTAAATCTGAGACGAAAACAACCATGAAAGTCTCATTTTACCGCTTTCCTCGCAACAACAAAGCTGCGCTGCTTTCCCAAATCTGGCTGTGACAGGCCGTCTGCCCCACATGGAATACTATCGCCATTTTATTTTATTGTGTCAACTAAATCCTCATTAATGCAAACTAGATTTAACATACGTCACGTTCCAGCTTTTGATCTGCGTTTCTGTTTAGTGCAGAGGCGTTCGGGTAAGGATTAACGAAGGTAAGAACCAGACGACACAGAAACTAAAGTATGCGTCGCGGAATCCAGATGCCGGGCTTTAAAAGCACTCGCTTAGTTCTTAATGGGAAGCTATTAAATATGATGCTCCCTATCACTTTGGCTTACAGTGAATTGCTATTGATTGATGCAAAGCTTGCAATAAATGGCCTCCTCAGTTGTCCCTGCGGTGGCCTACCTTGTTTATTATGTATACGTCTATGGGTTGTACGTGCCCCCCCCCCCCCCCCCCGTCGAACACATTAGGTCAATGAGGTACCATTGATCCTCTGTCCCATGTGGAATGAATGGACGGACGGACGGACGGAGGAGGAGGAGATAAACAAATTGGGTCAAACACGTTGATGCTTGCTTTTAATCAGGTGGGGCCTCATTAACCTCAAATGGGGAAGGGGAGGGGGGTGGACGGGACAGCATCTCGCGTCAGGGGGTCGGACGAGGTTTGAGGAGGAGGGTGGGTGGGTGGGAGGGGGGCTCCTCCTCCTCCTCCTCCACTGTGGGAAGATGATTGGAGGAGATTGATCCATGAATCAATCCAGGGCCATAGGCTGAGATCATCCTTATTAGAGGTCTAAATGGAAGCTCCCACCAGGGAGCTGGCTGGTTGGAAAGATGCTCTATATATACGACAGGCTATACTCCGGTGGAATTGAATGGTTCTCTAAAGGGATCTAAAATGTTAGGCTTACGTCGACAACAATTGTTGTCCCTATCTACCCTGCACTGTTTGTTTTTTTTAGCTGGTTTGCTGGAATTCTCTTTCTACTAGTACATTTTACACATTTGGATCTGATCTCCAAACTCCACTGGTGCTACTGGTGTTGTGGGAGGCTGCAGCTCAGGAGAATACATTAAAGTATGTTTTGCAGCTCCAGATAGAACATTTATTTATTTATTGGCCAAAAAGGTCTCTTTTGAAATGCTCAGATGATTGGGTATGGATTATTTTCCAGAAGTGTGTGTGCGTGTGTGTGTGTGACTGTGTGTGTGTGCGCGCGAGTTCATAGTCATATAGTTTTAGCCATATCAGTCAACTAAATATCAATTGATTTTACTTAATAATTCTACAGTTGATTTTGGCAACAAAAATGTTTTGTCGGTGCCTTGTCGACACGTTGTGAGCTTGTACATCTGCTATTTTCAACAGCTAAAGTCTAATTGTTAAAAGTGGTATAAGGTGACACAGATGCGTTACAGGTCTTAATGGATTTTTTATCTAACCCCCAAATGGCGTGTTTTGTTGTGACAAGGAGCCAGCAGCGTTTATTTTCACTTTAATAACCCCCATAGTGCTGTGTTGTGACCCCCAGACACTGTAATAACCCCCATAGCTCTGTGTTGTGAACCCCCAGACACTGTAATAACCCCCATAGCTCTGTGTTGTGAACCCCCCAGACACTGTAATAACCCCCATAGCTCTGTGTTGTGAACCCCCAGACACTGTAATAACCCCCATAGCTCTGTGTTGTGAACCCCCAGACACTGTAATAACCCCCATAGCTCTGTGTTGTGAACCCCCAGACACTGTAATAACCCCCATAGCTCTGTGTCGTGACCCCCAGACACTGTAATAACCCCCATAGCTCTGTGTTGTGAACCCCCAGACACTGTAATAACCCCCATAGCTCTGTGTTGTGAACCCCCAGACACTGTAATAACCCCCATAGCTCTGTGTTGTGACTCCCAGACACTGTAATAACCCCCATAGCGCTGTGTTGTGACTCCCAGACACTGTAATAACCCCCATAGCGCTGTGTTGTGACTCCCAGACACTGTAATAACCCCCATAGCGCTGTGTTGTGAACCCCCAGACACTGTAATAACCCCCATAGCTCTGTGTCGTGACCCCCAGACACTGTAATAACCCCCATAGCTCTGTGTTGTGAACCCCCAGACACTGTAATAACCCCCATAGCTCTGTGTTGTGAACCCCCAGACACTGTAATAACCCCCATAGCTCTGTGTTGTGACTCCCAGACACTGTAATAACCCCCATAGCGCTGTGTTGTGACTCCCAGACACTGTAATAACCCCCATAGCTCTGTGTTGTGAACCCCCAGACACTGTAATAACCCCCATAGCGCTGTGTTGTGAACCCCCAGACACTGTAATAACCCCCATAGCTCTGTGTTGTGACCCCCAGACACTGTAATAACCCCCATAGCTCTGTGTTGTGAACCCCCAGACACTGTAATAACCCCCATAGCTCTGTGTTGTGACCCCCAGACACTGTAATAACCCCCATAGCTCTGTGTCGTGAACCCCCAGACACTGTAATAACCCCCATAGCTCTGTGTTGTGACCCCCATACACTGTAATAACCCCCATAGCTCTGTGTCGTGACCCCCAGACACTGTAATAACCCCCATAGCTCTGTGTCGTGACCCCCAGACACTGTAATAACCCCCATAGCTCTGTGTTGTGAACCCCCAGACACTGTAATAACCCCCATAGCTCTGTGTTGTGAACCCCCAGACACTGTAATAACCCCCATAGCGCTGTGTTGTTGTGACCCCCATAGACAAGGAGCCGGCGACGTGCGAACACTGCAGCTCTCAGTTCATCAACCAGTCGGTGTTGGACATCCACCTGCAGCGCTGCCCCACCAACGAGCAGGACAGGAACCTGGGCAGAGGGCGGGGCCAGGGCCGAGGACGCTGCACCGGACAGGTGAGAGTCATTAGTCATTAGTCTAAACTCTAAAGGGATGTTCCTTTTGATTGTCATTGTTCAACCTGAGCATCCCTATTTTGTGCATGTCATTATAGAGGGTATGCGCATGCATAAGGTGAATGGCAGATCGAGTGACAAAGTGAATTTAATGTTGTTTAAAGTCATTTAATGCAATCAAATATGACTTTTCTGTTTGGATGCATGGGCTGTCAAGGCCAGAAATTAGGTTTTTGCCACTCTGTAGGCATTTCCGCATAACTTCCGGGTATGATGATGATCTTTTTATCCTACGATTTTTGTAAACCCTAATCCTGGGTGCTACACTCCCATCTGGGGAGAGCAACGGACTGACCTTATGTTTCCGTCAATGCCTGAAGGGGGGAGTTTCCCCTGTAGGATGTACAGTAGCACATGGAAGGAGAACGTTATTCCAACCAGTGCCTTAACCCCTCCACTAGGCGCCCCGGCTGGTGCGTGTCATTATAGGCGAAAGTAAATAGCATAAATGGCAGTTGCAATGAGCTTGTATGTCGATCGATGGGCTTAATGGGATAGTTCAACCCCTCAAAATGACTTTTTGGGAGGTCTATCGATTACTCACCGCATTTAATGGATGTTTTTGTTTTTGTCGTATTCCTAAGGCAATTATTTGATAACCAGCTATAACTCCCTATGGCAACACAAACGAGACTCTTTGTGTCTCCATAGGGAACCACCGCTGGATCAAAAACGCAATCTGGGAAAATAATCAGAGATAATTGGATAAAAAAAAAAAAAAACAATTGGCTCTGCTAGAGGGTAGTAGAGGCAGAAGGAAAGCTGTCTCTTCACGTCCGGTCAGTTTCTGTTTACTCGATCGCCTAGCAACTGAAGGTCATTCCGACGGTATAGCGACGAGTGTGATCAATCAATAAAAAAAGCAAGAAGACACTTTTGGCGCTCAACTCAACTCAGCACGTTATGAACAATGTGCTGTATAACGAGGTTAGAAAAAGGAAAACAAGACAGGCAAAAAACTAAGAAAAACAGATCATAGTATGATCATATCTGCATGATGCATGACAAATTTATGAAGAAAATGTGAAAATAAAAAAGGGGCTAAAAACGTTATACAAATTATACAATCGAGCCGTGTCGAAGGCCACGGTGAAGAAATGGGTCTCCAATATGGACCACCATTTTGGCCCGACCTCGAAATTAAAAAAAATATATTCTAAATCCTCCAGTTTTCTGAAAGAAATATTTTCACGATTTTTCAAAAATAGCAGACCTACAAGCTCGTAGCGCGCCACTCGGTGGCGCGCTATGAGCTTGTAGATCTGCTATTTTCCAATAGCTAAATTATAACATAATGTTTAAAACACCAAAAGGGGTCCCAACCCAAAATGGGTTAAAGGCCTCTAATGAGGGTCAAAGACGTACTTGGCAGTAAATTATTTAAGTGTTTAGCACAGGTGACTTGTTGTATTTATGCATAGGTACTTTAAGGTGTATTATGGATGTTGCATTTGCTGGGTCAAAATGTATAACATTGACGATGTGGTATTGAAGTGTAATTTTTTATTTCTGCCTCTTGGCCAGTTCCCACTTGTAAAAGAGACGCAGTCTCAATGTGATTTTACTTAACCCATTCTGAACGGGGACCCATTTTGGTGTTAGCATCATGTCATGCTTTAGCTATTGAAAAATAGCAGATCTACAAGCTCATAGCGTGCCACCGAGTGGCGCGCTACGAGCTTGTAAGTCTGCTATTTTTGAAAAATCGAAGAGCGACTGGCATTTTTTGAATCTGATCTCAGGTCAGAATGGAAAACTGTCAGGATGTTAGAAGACATTTTTAGAATCTGATCTCAGGTCAGAAAATAAAAAAATAAACCCCTCTCCCCCCAGGTGGAGTGTGACCTGTGCGGCCACCGCTGCATGACCCAGGAGGGCCTGGACCTCCACCGCCTCTCCCACACGGGCCAGACGCCCCTCAAGTGCCCCGTGGCGCCGTGCCGGCGCCGCTTCGCCTCCGCCGAGGCCCTGGAGGAGCACATGCTGGCCCACCTGCAGGGCAACGTGGCGCGCTCCAAGGGCCGCCCGCGCTTCAGCTGCGACATCTGCCTGAAGGAGTTCGCCTACACCTCCACCTTCAACGTGCACATGAGGACGCATACGGACGAGAGGCCCTTCGAGGTGAGCCGGGAGAAGTGTTCTTTACACAAACAATTCAATTTCAATTCAAAGGAGCTTTATTGGCATGAGAAAACATACGTTTACGTAGCCAAAGCAGAAAGAACAATACAGCAATACAATCAAAACAAAAATGATACATTTGAAAGTCAGAATCTTCAATAGATCAATTTCTATGCACCGAGATCACTCAATGCAGGTATAGTGCAGGAATATACACAATGATTAGTCTTTAGGGTGGTTGTGTTGCATTCGCAGACGAGTGCTACACCTGCTGACCAATCGAAATGCAGCCCAAACTGCGTTTTGATCTATAAACAGCGACGTACCGTACCCAGGGGAGCACACTGCACCCTCGCCTCTTCTGCACGTTATTAACACTCTTTTCGCCCAAGACGGAGACCTCCGTCCTATTTAATAATTACGCCCCGTGGACCACAAATGACACAACACAATAGCACATGTCCAGAAGTAACTTCCAAAATATGTCAGATATTTCATAAAAGCACATTTTCAGCCGTGAGGTTTTACACAGTTTGCTTGAATCCTCTGTAATCTTTACAAAAACAGAAGACGACCTTGAATTTTGTCTCGAGTGCACTTTGGCTTTTTTCCTTTGCGTGCAGAGATGCCAACAACCTTTTTGCCAATAAAGCTTTTCCAAAACGCCGCTCCCTGGCAACCTTCAGCACCCGTGTCCTCCACAACGCCCCCAGACTGAGACAGACGTTAAGACTAGGCATTATATTTGTCCGTCTGTACATTTTGTTCAGACACTTTCTTTAGCTTTTGATTACTTGACTGTCGGCAGTCAAACGATAAATCGTGAATGATCGTTAATAAATACGGCATTGGGTTGTCCACTCCTGACGAGCATGGATCGATATTTCTGGGTCATTGCTGAAAAAAAGGTGCGACCCTATGCTAATAAATGATTGGTTGGGTTTGAGTGGTGGAAATGCGTGTGTGTGTGTGTGTGAGAGAGACTGTGTGCGTGAAAACAGTGGTGGA
Organism: Protomyctophum parallelum; assembly: GCF_964188405.1. Classification (NCBI taxonomy): domain Eukaryota; kingdom Metazoa; phylum Chordata; class Actinopteri; order Myctophiformes; family Myctophidae; genus Protomyctophum; species Protomyctophum parallelum. The sequence continues at coordinate 24,124,300 of NC_139698.1, read as the reverse complement.
AAAAGTACTCGAATACTGCAATTTTGATACTAATAATACTCTGTTACAAGTAAAAGTCCGGAATTCAAAATGAAATTGAGTAAAAGTACAAAGGTATTGGCATCAAAATGTACCTAAAATACCAAAAGTGAAAGTACTCGTTATGCAGAATGTCTCATTTCAAGTTTTCAACCTTTTGAAAATATCAGATCTACAAGCTAACAATGCGTCGCATCGCAAGCTTGTAGATCGGCTTATTTTCAAAAAATGTCTGGAGTAGTTACTGTAGGTTTTGTATTAATAATTAAAACCTGCCAAAGTAACTAGTAACTAAAGTTTTCAAATGAATAAAGTAAATGTACTGGGTTACTTTCCACCACTGCGTATACAAAGCAAAATGCATGGAGCTGTGCATGCGTTGGAGCTACTGCTAAACGCATGTTTACTCGGCAGAGTGAATATCTGCTGCTCCTATAAATCACCCGCGCCCTCCCAACTACTCACACAGCCACGACCCTTTTCCATTTTCATGCACCACTCCTCCCAAGACTCACCCCCCCTCCCCAACACAACCTGGTCCTAACGCACCAGTTTATCAAATTGAAATCCACAACAATCAACTCCCACCGCAGACAGACCAGACACACCCACCCACTAGCCACTTCTTTGGTTCTTGGCCTGTGTGTGTGTGTGTGTGTGTGTGTGTGTGTGTGTGTGTGTGTGTGTGTGTGTGTGTGTGTGTGTGTGTGTGTGTGTGTGTGTGTGTCACCGCCCCCCACCCCACACACACACCCTCCTCTCTGTGTACCTGTGATTAATGACAGGCTGAGTTAGGGCCTGTCAGCTTTCCTCTGTGGGTGTTACTATTCTGGGACTCTCTCTCTCATGTCCATCTTTGCCCCTCTCCTCTCTCCTCTCTCTCTCTCTCTCTCTCTCTCTGCTGCACTGGTGACTGGGCACAGGACATCAACCAGAGCGACCCCCCCCCCCCCTCCCCCGGCGTCACGGGGGACCTGTCTTAAATTGATTTAATGTATATGGATTTAGCTTAAGGCTTGTCCATCAGGCCGTGCCACAGAGTGAGTTTCAAGGGGCTTTGGTTGGAACTCTAGGCGCGCAGGTATAGCTGCTGCTGCTGCTGCTGCTGCTAGGAATGTTAATTCATTCTGACCTGAGATCAGATTCATACGAGGTTTCCACTGGACACACACTGGTCTGATTAACCCATTCTGACCTGAGATCAGATTAAAAAAATGTCAGTCGATTTTTCAAAAATAGCAGACCTACAAGCTCGTAGCGCACCACTCGGTGGCGCGCTATGAGCCTGTAGATCTGCTATTTTTCAATAGCTAAAGCATAACATGATGCCAACACCAAAATGGGTTGCCGTTCAAAATGGGCTAATTCAAGTCAAAGGCACTGTAGCAGCCGGACCAGACACCCCCACTGAGGATGTCTGTATTTGCTGAGTACACCAATGAATGACAGAGGAGTTTTGAGATGGGATATTAGCCCATTGAGATCTATGAATGAATGACAGAGGAGTTTTGAGATGGGATATTAGCCCATTGAGATCTATGAATGAATGACAGAGGAGTTTTGAGATGGGATATTAGCCCATTGAGATCTATGAATGAAAGACAGAGGAGTTCTGAGATGGGATATTAGCCCATTGAGATCTATGAATGAAAGACAGAGGAGTTCTGAGATGGGATATTAGCCCATTGAGATCTGAATGAATGAATGACAGAGGAGTTTTGAGATGGGATATTAGCCCATTGAGATCTGAATGAATGAATGACAGAGGAGTTTTGAGATGGGATATTAGCCCATTGAGATCTGAATGAATGAATGACAGAGGAGTTTTGAGATGGGATATTAGCCCATTGAGATCTGAATGAATGAATGACAGAGGAGTTTTGAGATGGGATATTAGCCCATTGAGATCTGAATGAATGAATGACAGAGGAGTTTTGAGATGGGATATTAGCCCATTGAGATCTATGAATGAATGACAGAGGAGTTTTGAGATGGGATATTAGCCCATTGAGATCTATGAATGAAAGACAGAGGAGTTCTGAGATGGGATATTAGCCCATTGAGATCTCGGGACCTAATACATCAGGGTTTGTAATTCATCAGTGGTTCTCATGGTCATCAAGCAGTCCCGAAATTATATAGCAGCCCCCCCTATATCTGAAGATAGATATGTTGATAAGATATGTTGTTCCACGGACCCTCCAGAAGCAGATATTTGAGTTTAAAGACATTCGCTGCGAAATAATACACATTCAAAGATGTACACCCAATTTCACGATTTTTCAAAAAGAAATAGCAGATCTACAAGCCCATAGCGCGGCACTCGGTGCCACGCTACGAGCTTGTAGATCTGCTATTTTTCAACAGCGAAAGCTTTTAAAAAATAGGCGAGACGGACGCGTTCCAGGTCTCAAGGGATTAGAAACAGATAGTAGTAGCAACACAGACGCTGACACAGTCGCTGGGTCCGTTCCACCGTGCCAAGTGAGACGGAATGTGTTGACTAAACGCATATTATCATCACCGTGCTGCACTGTTTGGTGTCGCAGCCTAGTGAGCGCCTCCACTCTGGCACCAAACTTAAACTTACACATTGGTTCTTCCACATTGGTTTTGATTGCAAAATAAAAATGTCCAGACTGCTGGAGTAATAATAATAAAAAGTAATACAAAGAAAATGTAAGGTTACCAGTCGCAGCCAAAATAGAACTGCATTTGTGCAGCTGGTGGCAATTACAGTCAACACTTCCCAGACTTGTTCATGTCAAGGACCCCCAAATTGACACTAATTATCCCACGGACCCCCATTTGAAGAGATATGCCATGCAGGGATGCCCATAATAGAAGATTCTTACGGCTCTAGCAGTGATTCTCAACCCGTTTCATTTCAAGGACCCCCAGTTTGACATGAATTAGGCTACGGACCCCCATTTAATGGCATTTCTGTCTCTGAGACACCAATTTATATTGTAAAATCAATGTTGATTTTACTCTGAGAGTGTACAAATGTACACTCTCAGAGTTACAGAACCATAAGTGTCCATTTGGTTCCAAACTACCAAGTAGCTGGGGACCCCATGGAACTCCCTCAAGGACCCCTGGGTCGACCCCAGACTCCAGTTTGGGAACCACTGAACTAAAAGACAGTGAAGTCATTTTATTGCCTTTTTTTATTGAATTAATTAATCAAAACTGTTCAATTTATTACAGCGAACTGAGCCAAGGGTCTCAACCATATAGGACACTGTGTGCACACACTGTATAATGAATCATTCCGAGAATGTCGTCCGTATTTTACTAAATATACGTTTTCTGCCAGAACATTGATGTTGTGCACCTGCACCATGTCACCACTCCTTTAAAAGGAACCTACATTCTGTCACACAAATATGAAATAAACTATATTTGAACTGCAGTCTTGGTGTGTGCGACCCACTACCCTTTATTTTGATATGTTTTGAACGGGTGGCGCACCTATAGTCAGAGCGCGGTGGTCATATGAAGATTGATTTACTGCCAGAACTTTCAAATTAACATGAAACTAGTCCCCAAAACGACTCCAAGCCTCAGGAATTAATTATTGGGTGAGTGTACACGCAGTGCTACAAGTTTAAATGCAGACGAGGTCAGTCTGCTAACCGTGCGTGGATAGAAACAATCTATGGCTGTGTATTTGGAACAAATGAAATGTATATTAGATCACAGACATTCTAGGGATATTAAATTATATTTAATTAATTATATCAAAAAGTTAATGTCAAGCCCTGATCATCATGTATTTTATTGTCAGGATTAGTTCTTGCAGTACAATATGATGAAAATATAGGAGAGAGGGTCGGGTCTGGGAATTGAACACAGGACTCGCTGTCGGGCATCAGAGCCTATGTTACCACTCAGCTGTTCATGTCCCTGAATTGTCCTAATTTGTTAGTTTTTTTTTAGCAAAATCAATCGCATTGACTGCCAAAACTCACATTTTAGTGCATGTATAGACCATACATTTTCTGATTATAATCATATTAACAGTGTGCTCTGAAAGGCAGTTGAATGTTAATTTTTGCTGAAATGTCTTGTACTGTTCACGGCACGCCTTAAAAAGTATGAAATGCAAAACAAAAAAGATATATATTTAGTACACATTCCTGAATTATTTAGTACACATTCCTGAATTCAGTAGCCTAAGTGGCTTTGTGTATTGTGGCTGTGTACTGGGACAACATTTGTGCCTTTTCAGCATTGGGTGCACACACTCGCAGACACAATCCAGCACGTACAAAGTTAGCCTTTACTTTACTTTACTTAAGTACTGTACTTTAGAATTTTGAGGTACTCTTACTTTACTGGAGTATTTCCAATACCACTCACACCTGTGTCCATCACCATGTAGCCCACTGGCTCTCAAAGGACCCCACTGTCTACTGTATGTATTTGGCCGCGGAGTCGGACCCCCATCTGACATATTTTGTAGGACCAACGGAATAGAATATTGATATTTAAAAAAAGATTCAACGTTTTCCAAAACAATTCAACATTTTTCAATAATAGCAGATGTACAACCTTTCGCAGCCCACACAGACGAGCACACACACTACAGTTTCACTGGACCGCACGTGCGCACTTGCGTTGACGCCCTTCACACGTCCAAAATAAACGCACGCCTCTCGTTCACTTTGAGAACCAATGATGTAGCTGCTCATCTCTCTTATTTTATTTCTTTTTTTTTTTTGTGCTTTCAGTCTCTCTCTCCCATCCTTTGTTTGCCCATAATAACTTGTTTCCCTGCTCCTCCGTCGCCCCTGGCCAAACGTGCTGCCTCTGCAGAAAGAAACATAAAGGGAGGTCTCACAAAATATTATTTCCCCAACTACCCTAACCGTTTTCACACCGTACAGAAAGCAGCAGAGGAAAAGGTTTTGACGGGAACATAATTCCCCATTTTCATATCAGCCCTTCCCTCTCTTTTTCCCCTGATCCTTTTCTTCTCCATCCTTCTTATGGTCATTTTCTGCACATTGTTCATGTAATTGTGCTTAATAGTGTTTAAAATGCCCTCAACGTTTTGTGTACCGGCATATTGTTCGGACATGCATTGTGTTTTACGCCTTGCCTTTCATACCAAACGATAAAGTCACAATGTAGTTAATGGACCAGAGATCACCAGACCGGTGGTTGTGCATGTTCTAGCCCATTGACTACAAATCAATTCTTTACAGTGCTGCTGAACCATTTTCCAAAGGGTTTTTTTCCTATTTTCGAGGAAGCCATTGGGTTCTGTTAATTCCAGTACAGTATGAAAAGAAGAGACTTGAAACTTGCTTTAGATGGGTTTTAAGGACTGGAGCAGTGCCGTTGGCCACTGGCGTACTTGGAACGATGCGCGTTGTTGGAAATGCATGCAACACCCAGTTATTAATGTACGTGTCCCTTTTTATGAGACTTGGCACATTTATAGACAAGATAGAAGATGCTAAAGCTCAGGTTAAATGGGAGATCTACAATCTCACAATGCGTTGCAGTACTGGGACCCGTTGTGAGCTTGTAGATCAGTGGTTTTCAACCTTTTTTCAGTTCGAGGTCCATTCGTTATTCGACCTTTGAGCCACGGACCACCATTTGATGAGATTTAGCCTCTCAGACCCAAAGCTTTGAATACATCCATGCTGTACAGATGTCATTGTGTGTAGACGTCTTGTAAATTAAGCAATGCAGATGTTTAAATGTTACAAAAATGTACCTCTTGAGAGCTTAAAATCGCCCCACACACCTCAATGTTTTTCCCCTTCTTATTGTTTTTTAACTCAAGTTTTCCCAGGTGATAAACTCATCTTGAAATGCTCTGGCAAGGTTCAAGGTTGTGCTTTATTGTTCCATCTTGTGAACAGGTACATAAGAGTCAAACTCATTTTTGTTTGGCTTCCTTCAGACAATGCAGCGGCAAATATATAATATAACGTCGAACAGCAAACACACAGCAAACAAAATGATAGAATATAGAGTGCAAAAAAGAGCAGTCAAAGAGTAGGAACAAAAGAGTATCATACATGTGCATATTTTCCTTGTAACAACTTCACAGTAGGTTATGTTCCATAAATATAAAACAAAAAATAGTTTAGAGGTGCAATTGGAGCTTAAGTAGCGCGGGGAGAGGGCAAAGGCATCACCATCAATAAGTAACGGGAGGTTTGAAAACAATCCTTTCTCCAGGGAATATTTTCTGGCAGAGATGTACATTCATGCAATCTGGGCTTCCAGCTGCATTAAACAAAGTAATGATGAAGTAACTTGGAACTAAAGGTGACCTATAGGACTGATTTATACTTAGTTGCTTTCCAGTGTCGGGTGCCAAGAAAAGTGATTCTCAACCAGTGGTCCTTGTGGGGCTTCCAGGTGGTCCCCAGCTAACAGTGGAAAGTTGGTAACCGAATGGAGATCTTTTAACTCTTGAGAGAAATGCACCCCGTACGGCTCAATTTGGACGCGCCACTGTTCTTGGCACCTGACACTGGCAAGCAACTAAAGTATAAATCAGTCCTATAGGTCACCTTTATTCCCGTGTCCAAGTTACTTCATCATTACTTTGTTTAATGCAGCTGGAAGCCCTTGATTGAATGTACATCTCTGCCAGAAAATGTTCCCTGGAGAGAAAGGATTGTTTTCAAAACCTCCCATTACTTATTGATGGTGATGTAAAAGCCAGAGAAGCGGAGACATTTCAAGGTGGGTTTAATCACCTGGAAAAAGTTGACTTAAAAAGTAATAATAACAAAAAGAAATCGTGTGAAGTGAGGGGCGCTCTTATCATTGTACATCAATCATCATGACGTAAAATAGACACTATGCCTGTTTGCTCAGACACTATGACGTAAAATTCTTTGTCTTTAACCCTGTAATACCCAGATATATTTCTACTTGCAAAACTACTACTTTGTACTACTAGGACTAGGAAACAATATGTAAAAATAAATAAAGAAATGATGCACATTTATAATAATTATATAATATAATAAATTAATAATTTACATTTGGGGGATATCTTTCTCAATAATGAATAAAACATGTTCAAAAACATATATTACAATTATTTTACTTACTTTTATTAGGGTTAAAGGTCAAAAGTCATAGGTTAAAAATTGTTAGAAATTGCACAAAGTCCAGAATCTTTTATTTGTGTGAATTTCAGCCTCTTTGGGGGGTATTTATATGCAAATATCATGACCAATGGACATCACTGACATCACATGACCAATGAACATCACTGTTGACGTTTAGGTGAAAAAAAGAACAGAAAGAAATAATAATAATTAAGTAATTAATTAAAATAAAAATGTTACTGAAAAGCAACGCTGGGTCTTACAGGGTTAAGACGAAGTTTGTGGACGGTAACCAAAAGCTGGATGTAGGAGGGGCTAGCCGCCACCTCTCAAAAATCACACTCGTGTCAAGTGAGGAGCGCTCTTATCACCATACATCACATTCTGTGCTCAGCCAATCAAATCGTCATGTTCGTGGTACACACGAACACACAAAGCTGGGCATTAGGAGGGGCCAGCGCCCCTCACATCACAAGTAGAAAGTACTGTTCCTGAAGAAACACTGTGGGCTCGAGTAGCTCTCTACTCTGATGTTGATTGACCCATATGGTGTCACAGCCCCCACTCCCTCTGTCTTCCTATTGGTTGGTTCTTCATGATGCCCAGTAGGAAAACGTACATGACGTCACAGCCCAGTAGCCAATGAAAACGTTGTTGTTGTCCGTCCCCTCCCTCTCTACATTCCTATTGGTAGACCTACTAGACCCACATGACGTCACAGCCCAGAGGGCAAAATGGCCCCAGCATTAAAACGTCCGGGGAATAAAGATGTACGCTAAACGACAGTGAACTCGCTACTCGAGCTCACAATAAATAAAATTGGTTTGCTCTAATGTAAAGTATACATTATTTAGTGAGCTATAGAAGTCAGTGCGGCTATTATGGTTATTGGCCCTTTAACCGCTAAACCTGCCATGTTTATTTCCCGCTATTCATCGTGTGACAAAGTCTATTGGGCTTAAAGGGCTTAACAGAATGCCACAAATTGCTTTCTTTTCTTATTCCCCATTATGACACTTTGTCTCACACTTTGGAACGTTTTTTCGCCCCTCTCTCTCTCTCTTTCCCCATGCAGTGCTCCGTGTTCATCAAGCGCTTAACGTTTTCGCCCCCCCCCCCCCCCCCCCCCCCCCCCTCTCTCTCTCTCTCTCCTCTCCCCCATCCAGTGCTCCGTGTTCAGCAAGGGCTTAACGTTTTCGCCCCCCCCCCTCTCTCTCTCTCTCTCTCTCTCTCTCTCTCTCTCTCTCTCCTCTCCCCCATCCAGTGCTCCGTGTTCATCAAGCGCTTAACGTTTTGGACCCCCCCCCCCTCTCTCTCTCTCTCTCCTCTCCCCCATCCAGTGCTCCGTGTTCATCAAGCGCTTAACGTTTTCGCCCCCCCCCCCTCTCTCTCTCTCTCTCCTCTCCCCCATCCAGTGCTCCGTGTTCATCAAGCGCTTAACGTTTTCGCCCCCCCCCCTCTCTCTCTCTCTCTCCTCTCCCCCATCCAGTGCTCCGTGTTCATCAAGCGCTTAACGTTTTCGCCCCCCCCCCCTCTCTCTCTCTCTCTCCTCTCCCCCATCCAGTGCTCCGTGTTCATCAAGCGCTTAACCGTCTTCCTGCCATTGCCGAAGCCCTTCGGCAATCAAAGCCTCAATTTGATAATACACCTTGCTGCCATTGCCGTAGCCCTTCGGCAATTATACTTTTATAGTGCATATGATCGATCGAGCCATAATGCTACTCACGTTAGCCGGTTAGCTAGCAATGTTGTTAGCACTGCACTGGATCGTTCAGATTAGATCGCGGTCGCCATAAGAATCCATTCTATCCGTTTCTTTCAATCGCCTGTATCTCCTATTCCTTGTCCCAGATGGCATTTTTGGTCAAACCAGCGTTTCTTTGACGGCACAGAGCCGACGTTGTGCAGTGCTATATGTACCGGCATTGATTCGATTATGTAAACAAAGGTTGTCTTGGCAACGTAAAGCTGGCAGGGATAAGCTCACTTCCGGTTGAGGCAAAATGTGGCTTTTCAAAATAAGAGCTCAAATTAAAAAAATGCTGGCATGAATTAGGTCCTAATTTCTCAATAAATGGCAGCAGTAAAAGGGTTAACGTTTTCGCCCCCCCCCCCCTCTCTCTCTCTCTCTCTCTCCTCTCCCCCATCCAGTGCTCCGTGTTCATCAAGCGCTTAACGTTTTCGCCCCCCTCTCTCTCTCCTCTCCCCCATCCAGTGCTCCGTGTTCAGCAAGGGCTTAACGTTTTCGCCCCTCTCTCTCACAGTGTGCTGTGCTGATTGCAGGGTGGATACAGGTGCTCACTAATTGAGAATACAGCAGTGATGGGCTAATGTCAATTTGCCCTCTGCCAGCCAACAGTTCTTAATTGAGGAGGTCAGCATGACCTCAGCTCAGTACTTGAGTATATTTGAACTGGCCTTTTTCACACTCTCTCTCTCTCTCTCCCTCTCTCTCCCTCTCTCTCTCTCCTCTCCTCTCCCCCCATGCAGTGCTCCGTGTGCTCCAAGCGCTTCCGCCAGCTGCCCCACCTGCAGGACCACGAGCGCATCCACAGCGGCGTGCGGCCCTTCTCCTGCTGGGTCTGCGGCAAGAGCTTCAGCGTGGCGGCGCGGCTCACGGAGCACGCGCGCACGCACAGCGGCGAGAAGCCCTACCCGTGCGTGCACTGCGCCGCCGCCTTCCGCTCGCGCTCCAACCTCGACAAGCACCTGCGGCTGCACGGCGACGTGCCGCTGCTGGCCCGCGACGAGGCCCGGGAGGCGGCCCAGGCGGCCCAGGTGCAGAGGGTGCTGGAGGGGGCCAAGGTAAGAGAGACTTTACTATATAGCCCCGTTCTGACCTGAGATCAGATTCTAAAAATGTGCAAAAAAGTGTGTGTAATCATATTCCATCATATTCACATGCTTTTGGAGAGAAATGAGACAGACTCCATGCAGTCACTTTCAGTAGTAGAGGCCTGCAGAGGGGAGCTGTATGTGTCTGTGACACAGGTGATGGTCGTTATTGATGCTCATTAATACATCAAGGAAGGCAATTATGTTTGCAACGTAGTTAAATAAAGAATTGTGAAAAAAGCTTGGGGGGGAAGATAAAAAAGATCTTTTGGTCATTTGTCTGGAAAATAATTGTTGAAAATATCGTGAAAAATCGTATCGTGAGTAGAGTGTATCGTCACATGCCTAGAACCGATACATCGGTGCATCACTATCTTTATTTACTTGCATAACCGTGACGTGACAATAAAGCCGCCTGTGCTTTGCGAAGGTGCTGACGTCCCTGGCCGCCACGTCGGTGGGCGGAGAGATGGAGGTGGGCGGCGCCACCATGCAGACCATCTACGTGCTCCAGACGACGGGGGGCGAGGGCGGCACGGAGACGGTGATGATCCCGTCGGACCAGCTGGGCATGCTGGAGGGCACCAACCAGGTGGTCATCCTGCCCTCGCACATGCTCTCGGGCGAGGCAGGCCAGACCATCACCATGCACGCGCCGTGCATCACGGTGGGCGGCCAGGAGATCACCATGGTGCAGCAGAGCGCCGAGGGGGACGTCGAGCACCACGGCGCCATCGAGTTCATCATGGAGGAGACCGTGTAGAGGAGCACGGCCAGACCGTAACCCGTTCTGACCTGAGATCAGATTCACATACGAGGTTTCCACTGGACAACACACTGGTCTGATTAACCCATTCTGACCTGAGATCAGATTCTAAAAAAATGTCGTTCTTCGATTTTTCAAAAATAGCAGACCTACAAGCTCGCAGCGCGCCACTAGGTG
>NC_139698.1:24020913-24108413 GCF_964188405.1 Protomyctophum parallelum | reverse complement strand
TATAGGCATACGATTATAAATACATGAAATAATGTGGGCCTATATAGGTATAATTAAATAATATGCGGGTTTGGGGGGTTACATCTGAATAATTGATAGTAGTTAAGACGGCAAAACAGATTTTTTTTTAATTTATTCTGTATGGTCTAAGCAAGTAAACCAAGTGGCTTCAATGGGCCTCGTTTCTTTCGAAGGCCCTATAAATACGCATCCATCATTTAACAACGTCCTTGGATCGCTATACAGGGAATATAAAGCGCAACATAAGGACGTGTGGTATGGCTGCTCTCACCCTGGGCAACCCTTTGAATCCCACCGCCTTTTTATATCATAGGAACGCTAAAAATAACCCGCGTGCGCCCCAGGAGGGGGAAGGTGCACGCTCAGCGTTCACGGCAGGAAACTCGCTGACATCACGCTGTCCCGTGCAGGTGGAGGACGTGACGTCCTCCCCCCCCCCCCCCCCCCAGGAATCCAGTATTACACGATGACGTCGTATGGCCAAGCGATTCTTCTCAACCTTTCTCATTTCAGACTCCCAGTTATGTTTTATTGTGGACATCACGAGTTACATTGGACGAACCAGATGCATTGCTTATACTCTGTATATTGCTGAATTGGTGCATCCAATGTATAGGCCCACTAACATTTCTGGTGTGAAAGGGCACGAGGGATGGACCACTCAAAAAGTCCTCCCCCAAAAGTCGGCGCTCGCACACATGTAGCCCCTTGTCCCCTCAGTGCTCTCTGCACGGCCCTGTTTAAGTGTCATTATTTTTGAAGCAATCCTGTGGAATGTTAGGGCCGATTCATACTCCTATTTTAGAGCCAAATAAAAGTCGGTTCGGCTCTGTAGAGCCTACAATTTGACGTAATTTGAGGTTCGGGGGGGGCGGGTACCGTCCTAAAGTCGGCTCTTCGGTGCTACTGAAAATTTCTGACGAGCCGAAATCATTTCGGCACTACAGCGCCGAAACAGCGGTAAAATAGGAGTATGAATCGGCCCTTAGAAACGAACAGTCTGGTCACAACAGAATTAAAACTCAACAATATAATGGACAAAACTACTACTTTTTGCCATTTTGAAATGGCAAAAAGGAGTCGTTTTGTCCCGTCAGCCATTGCTGCACTGTTTAGTTTATCAAACACAGGATCTACTAAACACAGGTTTAGTAGATCCTGTGTTTGATAAACTAAACAGTGTGGCTGAATGGACACAACTACTCCTTTATGCCATTTCAAAGTTCTGTATCTTTGTCTGGACGTGTCAGTGTCGTTTGCTATTGTGAGTGCTAACCGTGTGATGGCTTTGTTGTCGTTCATACCAGAAAGAGTGGAAGTGGTGGGAAGGCTAATAAATCCTATGAAATAAACTATTAACAATATAGTGTACAGACGTTTGTTATTATACATTTTATTACTTTCCCCCATGCCATCCGTGTTCTCTGGCTGTTCAGCAAGCAGTAAAAACATTTTAAGTGGGCTATTCTAGATATTATTTTTATGCTGCCACAGGGGACCATTTCAAGCATGTCAAGCAATTAACGCACAATGAGCCTGATAAGTCACGACATACGTGGTGATGAAATCTGGTGACAACTATTACATTTTGATCAGCGCATCGTCGTTCCCCACTGTGTAATTAGCCGTTGTCATTCAGCATATGGCTAACGTTGTCCGCCAACATGAGAAGCGCCATCCCGCCTGCCGCGTTGCATTTTTACCAGATCATGAAGCGCCTGCAGTTCAGTCTTTAATTATGTGAAGAAGAACCCTGCTGAATGGGTAACCACCACAACGAGGCAAGCTGTTCTTGTTTTCTCGCTATTATGTGCATGGGCCAATTGTGTCCGAAATGTGCTGATTTAAAGGTACTACTCACAACGACATTATTGTGTGTATACTGCCGTGAGGGGGGGGGGGGATCCCGTCACTCAGTAGTTCGCTCCCGTTGGATAGCGCATATTACTTTCAATGTTGGCTAATAGCTACGAAGGTTCATGGTTGTATAGGCTACTTTATTGTTACATCTTGTGTACACAGGTACATACCGGTAATATATATGGAGATCTAAGGGTTTGAGGGTGGATGTAGAGTTGCTGGCCGGCTTATGCAGATCTAGGTGATGATCCAGTCTTCTCCATGTATCACGTGTCACGAGGTGTGACACGACGCACAGACAGACTGACTGACGGGAAATGCAGGTTTTCATAGTAAACACGACCTACACAACTAAAGAGTAAATGTATTTGTGTTTGGCTTCCTTCTGACAATGCAGCAGCATAGACATTAACAGTAAAATATAAAAAACTAGAAAAAGTGCCCTTCTGGGCACAGGTCTCCACCAGGATAGGAATGTAGGACATTGCAGCTTGCCTTCATCTGGTGGTTGGATAAAAGGGCAACAAAAGTAAATTATCCACAGATCCGTGCAGTTAGAGGTAAAAACACTTTTCGGCCAGTTATAGCGCCACCTTGAGGCTGAGTTGAAATTGTTCATGTGGCATTTCTTCCTCGGCCTAGTGGGAATGTGCGTGCACAATTTCACGGAAATCACGCAATGTGTTCATGATTTGCAGCATTTTGTTTGAAACTGAGCACTCCTGTGAACTTTGGAAGCCAATCTTAACCAATCAGGATGGAGTCTGAGAAATCTGAAAGACCGGTTTCGTTGAATGGCTCTAGAGAGACTGTGTACCAATTTGCGCGATGTTTGGACAAAATCTGTAGGTGTACTGTGCAAAAACTTGTTTTGCACAAAGCGGCCTCCTGGTGGCGCTATAACAGGCCGTTCTGGAAATTTTGGGGCAGAGGTTCATCGTTGGCATCCAGGGAGTGTGTGTGCAAAATCTGGCATCGACCGGGTTAACTGTGCCGGAGATTAGCTGCTCACGGACACACACACGGATGGACGGACACACGGACGGACGGACACACGGACGGACGGACACACGGACGGACGGACGGAGTGCAAAACATACTCTCCCCCCATGCCTTCGGCTGGTGGAGACAATCACACCTGTGTGAAGTAGGGCTTTAAGCAACTAGTCGATTAGTAAATCCACTAGTTGACTAGTTGATAAGAAAATTAAAAGAGGTGGAGGGGGGGATTTTGTAGGCTTCAAGATCAGCTAGAATGCTAGATTATAGTCACCAATGTACAGTTTTTAAATGTAAAATTTATTTAATTTTTTTAACTTTTTTTTACATAATAGGTATAGTTAAACAACTAGTCGATTAGTAAACTAGGCAACTAGTCAACTAGTAACAATCACTAGAAGTTGAAGCCCTAGTGTGAAGTGAGGGGCGCTCTTGTCGTCATACATCATCCAATAAAAAATTAATATACTTCTTCATGAATTAATTTGTCCACTTGTGTTATTATATTTTAACCATGATACAATGTTTTCACCACGATCAAGATGACAACTTAATTTATGAGATTTTACTCTTATGTACACAGGATTTAACAAAGTACAACCTTGAACCTTGAATGTTTGTGTTAGGACAAAATAGCCCATTTGCTCGTCCACATATGACGTAAATGCTCCTTTCATTGTCAAGGAAGCTGTATATAAGGGCCTAGCGCCCCTCAAAAAGAAAAACGTAAAAATACTAAATAAAGGGAGTGGGTGCAAAAACTATAGCAAGGGGAGAAAAAAGTGTTTCCTTTGCCCTGGTTCTTTGTCATTCTTGACAGTTCGTTCATGTACCACTATACGGTAAGGTGTGTGCTACGGGGAAGTGGCCGACATTGCTCACGACCTTGTGATCTTGTAGGTCGGGTCTGCTATTTTGAAAAATAATTTTGTGTGAAGACAGGCTGAGTTTTTTAAGACATGCTGGACTGGGCTACTCCCGCCAACAGGGCCCTCCACTCCACATGGACAGTTCAGCACCATGGATAGCGACGGACACTTGCCTGCCTTGATACTTCAGAACCACGGATAGCGGCCCTTCCCTTCCAAGTGGAGTTGAATCTTCAGCCACAGTGAGTAAACCGAGGCTATAATCTAAATCCAATATTAAATTGTGTCCCAAAAGCGATAAATTATGTTGAGGATGTAACCACGGACCAAAACAGAAATGAAAGCTGTTTGCACCTAGCCTCGGTCCCAGGCTTACTTATCGGGTTTGCACCAAAGCTGCATGATTGGATGTAGACAGATGTATTGTGATGTGCTTACCCTGATGCCCCGAATCAGGGGTGGGAAACTTTGAAGATGGAGAGGTCCACTATATTTCCACACTTACTACAGAGGGGCACATTGCATTATTACTGTCGTAGCAAAAATAGCCGATCTACAAACTCGTATAGCTATTTTTGCTATTATTTGAACTGAATAAATTTGTTGCTATTTTTGGAATCCTGAACCTTTTCTTTTTTTTGTAATTTAATTTGAAATGCCTTTCAAATGCCTTTAATTATAGTTATGTTAAAGGACCACTTCACCACTTTTCAACCTATCTTCATATAATAGGTCCTCACACTACTCATTAATCATGATAACATGGCACAATTTTTCTACTCGGTCTGTCTCATAGGAGGGCTGTGTGTTCAGAAACCCGTCCACCAGTGACATCATCATTAGGCAGATTTTTTTTATTTTTATGTTTAGATTTGTATTATCGTGAGAACAATGGCTTCCATTTTCGCATTGCAACTTTTCAGGACTAGAAAGCCGACTAGAAAGTTTCTATTAGCTTGGATTCCACCATCGATGATGTCACTGGTGGACGGGTTTCTGAACTGACCACAGCCCTCCTATGAGACACAGGCTGAGTAGAAATAAATTGTGCCATTTTATCATTATTAGTGATGTTTAGTTACAACGTTTCAAGTTGCAATTTAATATTTTACAAATGTGTTTTGTTTAAAGTAATGCTGTATGTTCTGTAATTGTAACTTTAAGAGCAGAGTGTACCAGCAGAATGTCATGTGATCACCTGTAACCAGGAAGTAAATTCAGTTTAGCACATGGCTGAGCACAGAGAAGCTGTGTGTTTTGTGTATGATAATCCAGCAACATCTACCTGCATATACGCCTTTTGATAGCATCGTGGGTATGTAACTAATGCTTAGATGTTCATTGATGATTGTACATGATTATTTTTGATATATTTTGGATATTGATTATGCTTTATTTGTATGTTTCAGTTTCACACTTCTTTGATGTTAGTAAACCTGTGGATTCAGAGTCTTAGGGCTGTATTTTGCATGTCTTAAGTACCAGGTCTTATTCCCTAACTTGAGTAAACTAAAGACCTGGAGGCGTGATCAATGCTCTTTGGCCACTCAGAATAGCCAAATGGCATTGATCACACCTCCAGGTCTTTAGTTTACTCAAGTTAGGGAATAAGACCTGGTACTTAAGACACGCAAAATACAGCCGTTAATGTCAAAGAGGAGTTTATCTGACTGTCAAGATATCTAGCCACTTATATTGAGGACAGTACAAGTGAGGACCTATTATATGAAGATAGGTTGAAAAGTGGTGAAGCGGTCCTTTAACTTTATGAACTGAATACAAATTCATTATATACATACATTTTAATACTAGTCATTAAGCTACTAATAAAGACTGAAATAATTAAAGCAGGATTCCATGATTGTAATCAAAAATATATCCGTATTCCAATATTAACCTGAGGGCCACATTAAGTGAAGGTGGGGGCCGCATGTGGCCCCCGGGCCGCCAGTTGCCCATGTATGCCCCAAATGTTAGAGGCCTGCGGGGTGCTTGTGCAATGTATCAGTCCGTAGTTTTCAATATAGAAGTGTTTTAATCCCGTCTATGGCCGATTCTGTCGGAAGTTCCCAATTGACCTTATGCAGACCGCATCCATGTTGCCAGCAAGGTGCTAAGTAGGTGCAACTTCCCATTGACAGCCCATTCTTCCAAACAGAAAAGGCCTGTCTGTTTGTATTTCACAACGTCAAACCCACCAACATTGCAGCTGTACGGAAAGCTTGAATTATCCACTTTCTATCTGAAAAGTGTTTGTTTCATAAAAATCCACCGTTATGAGCTACTTCCTTTGCACTTGCGCAAGCAGAGCGCGCAAGTCATGTGGTTTGTCCGATGCTTCGATGCGTATGCCGCGGTATTGATTTTGAGATTGACGCAATGAAAATATGTACCAATGCCAGGATATAGCTGGCTCTCGATGGTGACGTAATAAAGATATGTTTCAGTGTCGGGTGGATTAAAGGTAATGCCTCTATGTATACATGTATGTAATCTGAAACCTACCTGTATTACGTCACCATCGAAAGCCAGTTATATCCCGCCATTGATACATATCTTCATTACGTCACACTCAAAATCAATACCACGGCATACGCATAAAACAACCCAAGTGACCACAGTATACTACTTTTCAATGTACAAATTACATACCGGTATACATATATACAACTTCCATATACATACATACATTTCAATGTTTTACAGAGAGGCTGAGATTTGAAAGTTCGTAGCGTTCGACAGTACTTGCACGCTCTGCTTGCGCACTAGTAGGCCACTTGTGTGCAAAGCGCAAGTAGGCACTCGACAGAGTGCAGTTCTAGTTTTTGATGTGTTGATGTTTGGAATTGCTCGTTGAAGATCACTCAAGGCCCATGCGTACCACCTGTTTTGATTTGCACATATTGCAGGAGGCAGTGCAGCAGGAGGTTGCTTTACTTATAATGAGCGCTTCCAAACTTGGCTTACAGTAGAGAATAGGTTGTCTTTTAATACACTTGTACTTGAACTTCAGGTCCGTCATAAGCAGTAAAACTCCTGTTTTTATTCATAGACAAATAGTTTGTAGTAATACTGTGGATGAACATCAGGGACGTGCACACAGACATCAAAGGGTGCTTCAGCCCCTGCCCTTTTACCCGTCTGTAAAACAACTGCCCTTTCCAGACCACGAATGCAGCATTTACTATGGCGAAAGAAATGCAAATGCCACTCTTTCAGTCCCCTGAAGTTGAACACAGTATTTTGTGTTGAACAAATTAGATTAGAAGTCCACGTCGTACACCATACATCTCCACTAGCTAAATAGTGCTGATCTACAATAGCTGATCTACAAGCTGTCAACGCGTCGCAACGCGACCCGCGGCTCACTGCCACACTGGATTACCAGCCAAGGTGCCTGGACCGCTGAGCCACGGCCATTTGAACTACACTTCTGACACGTCTAAAATTGTGCATTATTCACACACACACGCACACACACACATACACACACACACAACACTCACACACTCTCACAACCAGCCGAGGAGGCGAATTCATCTTTCCCTTCACACACTATAATGATGTAATCATGTGCTCACAGTGATGCAGTGCAGTGTCATTTTAATGTGTGCGCTGTCGAGGCCATGGCTGTGAATTCTTCAGTCTTTTGCTGCCGTGGCGGTGTACATGTGACACCCTGATGAACCTCACGGCTGTATGCTCTGCCACATGTGGTTCGGAAATGTATTTGGGCATTGATCCACTTTTGATGGAATTTGAAGTGTTTGTGCCAGGCACCCACACACACTGTAATATTTCAAATGTATTCCAAATTTGTTTTGATTGATTGAAAATGCTTTTCACAGTATATGTAGAATGGGTACATTTCAAACGACGGCACAAGACGATACAAAAACTGCTACTTTGGAGGCCGAAACCATGACAAGCACCAAGACTTGTTTACATCATCAGGGTCCTCCATTTTCAATTCATCAGAACATTTAAAGACGTACAAATATGCACTTCTATGAAAAACAGGAAGTCATTATATAAGTGAAAGGAAAGGGCCAGGGGGGGGGGTGGCTCTTGACATTTTTTCAGCCGTCCGTATACGTGCTCTTTGTCAAAGTTTTCACAATGCTTCAACATAGCCCAATTATAAAATTAGGTTAAATTGGTTACACCTTTGTTGGAGGCCCCTCAATGACCCCTAAACCGCTGCTCTACGATTAGCCTTTTCTCCCGTGTGTGCACACATGACTGTACATTATTGAAATATATTCACTCACGTTATGCTAAATGTAAAAGATCACACCGTAGTTCCAGGTTGCCATGATGTATTCATTATGTTTGACTATGTGAATGTGCTTATGCAAATGCACACACACACACTAGGCCACAGACGGCTCCATATAACTCCATTATCATATGTGGTTATTAATGCATGATCGACCTATTTAAGTAATGGTGTACATTTATCATTCTGTATGCCTTCATTGCCTTGTGATTAGATATTTATTTCCCTCACTGTATTCCTGTCCATCCTTTTGTCCTTCTCTCATTTTCTCTAGCTTTATCCCCATCATTCTCTGACTCCCCCCGGCCCCTCCCTCCCTCCCCACGACAGAGCCAATGTCTCTGTCTTTGCTGAGGTAGCTGTACCTGCCATGACTTTGACAAAGTAGTCTCCACACACGTGTGTGTGCATGTGCACGTGTGTGTGTGACCGTGTGTGTGTGTGTGCGCCTCATTAGTGTGACTGTTGCATTTGTTACATGCGTGCGTATGTATGCGTGTGCTCACCGCAGCATACAACTGCTCATGTCATCCTCCACTCCCGTTCCGCCCCTCCCCTCCATGGCATCACTCCCCCTCTCTCTCCTCCCCTCTTCTGTTCACCTTGTTTCTCCTCGCGTGTGTACAGCCTCCCCCCCTCCCCCCCGGCACCTCCCCTCCAGCCCTGCCTCCCAGCCCCCCCCCCGCCTCCCTCTCATTGATAGTGGAGCATATGTGAGCGGAATACCGAGGAGCTAATCATTATTCCACGAGCAAAGCGCAGCGCGCGGGCAGAATGTCAATTCTCTCTCTCTCTCACTCGTCTTTTAGCATATATGTTTTTGAGCAAAGGGTTAACGGTACGCCCCGCCCCCCCGGACCACATCTGTGCCCTGCAAAGATAAAGGGAAGAACAAGAAACACAAATTTGAATTGGGAACAACTGTGTGTGTGTGTGTGTGTGTGTGTGTGTGTGTGTGTGTGTGTGTGTGTGTGTGTGTGTGTGTGTGTGTGTGTGTGTGTGCGACCTGAGTGTGCAGTGAGTTTGCATTTGTGTGAGACATGCACGGTCGTAAAAAGCTCTCTACATCAATTTGTCAGTATTAAAGTTGGTGGGCTAAAAGGTGTTAGAGAGAGAGACAGCTGTTGAATGCGTACTCGGAGAGGCGGTTGAAATTAAATGACAATCTTAAAAACAAGCGGCCGACCTCAGAATGAATTTGATTTGATTATTCAAAAGCAATAGAATGACTGTTCTGTCTGTTTGTTCCAGTGATGGAAAGGAAATACCTTTTTGCCCTCAATAGAGGGTATGCACGTGACATCATTGTCATACCCGGAAGTTGGGTGGCAAAAAAATGACTTTCGGGCCTTGACATGCAGCCCATACATCCAAACAGAAAAGTCCTATCTGATTTAAGCGACGTTAAACTCACTTTGCCACCCGAAATGCCACTCACTTCATGCATGCGCATGCCCTCTATATGCTGCTCTCGCTCGTGTGCGTGCGTGTCAATTTGAGATACAGACAGATCTGTATACATATTATGTACAGTAGCATGTACTGTATACTGCAGCCGGGTGGCAACCACAATCACACACAAATGGGGTGGGAACGGAACTACAGAGTGGATGGGGCCTACAGAGTGGATGGGTGACAGAGTGGATGAGAACTACAGAGTGGATGGGGCCTACAGAGTGGATGAGAACTACAGAGTGGATGAGAACTACAGAGTGGATGGGGACTACAGAGTGGATGGGGACTACAGAGTGGATGGGGACTACAGAGTGGATGGGGACTACAGAGTGGATAAGGACTACAGAGTGGATGGGGACTACAAAGTGTATAAGGACTACAGAGTGGATGGGAACTACAGAGTGGATGTGGACTACAGAGTGGATGGGAACTACAGAGTGGTTCTTATAATTAATACTACGCTCAGTGACTCGCACTGGGAAAGAAAGCACATCCATGGGTGGTCCGTACTATTTCTCAGGGTTACAGACTCCAGTTTGCCTCGAAACCCCCCATGTTCGAGAAAGTAATTTTCTCTCAAGCGCATGGGCAGGCGGCCGACATACTTCAGACAGAAATAGCCTCTCTAATAAACAAGAAGGCTATACAGGAAGTTCCGCCGGATCAGAGTCGGAACGGATTCTACTCCAGGTATTTCCTGGTTTCAAAGAAACGAGTGCGACACTACTTCGCAAGTTTCTACGGTTCGGATTCCGAGGACGGATCTACGAATACCTAGTGCTGCCGTTCGGACTATCTTTGAGCCCGAGGGTTTTCGTGAAATGCACACAATCGGCTATCGCCCCATTGAGACAACAGGGGACAACAGCGTAGCGAGCTACATAGACGATCTGATGGTCCTCGCAAGCAACGGACGGATGGCACATCAACACACCAGGTTGGTAGTGAATCATTTGGTTTCTCTAGGTTTCAATATAAATCACAAGAAAAGCATGGTGGTGCCGACACAAATGATAGATTTCATAGGCATATCGCTGGACTCAATCATGTCTATGGCCCGTCTATCACAGGACAGGATTACGTCATTCAGGAAATGCGTAGCAATGTTTCAACGAGGCAGTCGAGTGTCGTTCAAACTGTGCATGAGAATGTGCGGACTCATGGCATCGGCTATATCGCTAGTACGACTAGGCAGACTGTATATGAGACCATTTCAGAAATGGATGCGATCGCTGAATGTACCCAGCAATCACCGTTCTCGCCGCGTTGTTGTCACAGAGGAATGCGTGACAGCCCTACAACGATGGAGAGACGTGCGCTTTCTCTCGGAAGGCGTGGCGATGGGAATAGTTGCATCCAGGAAAGTAATTACCACGGATGCCAGTATTAGGCCGTATTGTGAGGTCCGTTTTCGTTCCGTTCCGTTCCCACGGAAGGGGGACTACACAATTTTTTCTCCATAAAAGAGATTTATAGGTAGAAAGTCCAAATTAAAAAGTTCTACTCGTGCCACCCTGCAGTTTTTTTTTATAATCCGTGGTCGAAGACGGGACTATTTCTTACAAGGCGTAATAATATGTGCAAGGGGAGTGGTGTGGTTTTGGTCACGTGGACCAATCGCGTAGCAGCTTTATTCCCTTGAGTATGCGCGTGACGTCATCGTATGCGGAAGAACTTTTTGTTGTCCATAGCAACCTAGCAACTCACTGTTGCGACGCTGTTTTCATTCTCTAAACTGGGAAAATGTGAAAGAGCTGTTGTGCGATTGACTGTACAAACAGATTAAAAAAGAACTCGGAGCTATCCTTTTACAGACTGCCGAAAAGTAAAGAAAAAAGAAGTAAATGGATCGCTGCACTTCGCCGATGTAGTCATGTTTGGGTGTATGACTTTCATCCGACGGAGCATTGGTCCGAACGACAACCTACCTCCTCCCTCACCCTAACCCTAACCTCCCCCGGGGCAGACACCTAAACCTAACCGCAACCCTCTCCCGACCCGCAGCGCACCTCGGAGAATTGCTCCTTCGGAGCAATGCTCTGTCGGATGATATGACGCCTCCCGTCATGTTTCAGGGCTACTGGATTCCATGAATTTGCGAGGGTGCCACTTTCACTTTGTGTCAGGTATGTTGCTTTTTTTGTAAATCCATACGCTCAATGTAAAAGGGCCTTTTCACACAATAGTTCTTCTCTTCTTGTGGACCAAGAAGTGGATTAACATAGTCCGTTCCCCTGAAAGAGATCTGGTCAGGAGTAATCACTCAACATGTTGTTACGTGTTTCTACATACACGGAGTCCGTGGAAAGACTTGATGTTCTTATTGATCAACACACCCAGTTACTGAATGTTAAGTCTCCATGGTTTTCCTCAGAATATCGTATGACACTGATTTATATGACACATTAAGAGTCCACTGATAACCACTACAGTGGTTTAATATCAAACTTTTTTTTTGTTTTGTTTTTTTCAAGGACCCACATAACTTTTGATTGTTATTGCACAAATGGATCCTTAAGGTATGTAACTTACTCTGAGAGTGTACGAATGGAACCAAATACCCATAGTGTCAGAATTACAGACCTGCATGTGTCCAATTGTACACTCAGGCTGTAAGGGTCCATTTGGTTCCACTCTCACAGACCTGTAGGCTTAAGGCCTAAGAAGGGTCCATTTGGGGTCCATTGGTTCCATCTGTACACTCAGTTACAGACATGCAGGCTAATCCTGTCTCACTCTAATGCCAGACTGGCATTAGAGTGAGACACTGGCATTGCCAGTGTGTGCCAGTGGTCACCCTTGGCACCCATGGTTAAAGCTGCCTACCCCTGCTCTACACCAAACTTATTATTTATTTATTATTATTTGGTGAGCTTGTAGATCTGCTATTTTCTGCAAATGTTCCCTCCAGAATAGGGATGCTATTGTTCCAGTGGTTAATGTAAAAAAAATAATCTCACAATGATTTGGCAGCCCCGTCCCGGATGAGTTTGTTTTGAGGCTGATGTCTGAAACGGGACATTATGTGAAAACACCCCATATATGTAAACAAATTAATATCATATTTCTAGTAAATGTTTTTGTTGTTTTTGTTATTTAAGAGGAAAAGAGTGATGATCCTCTACATCCTGTCTACGTGCCAAGGTTATTTGGTTTCACCTCCATCACTGATCGAAGTACAGCAGAGGTACAGACTGTTGTTGAAGTCCCAGGCATTGGGGTCCAGACAGAGGAAACACAAAATGACATTGCCTCATTATATGAACAGATTAAATCTTTAAATGCTGAATGTCAATCACTTAGGGATAAAGTCAACAAATTAGAAAGTGAGTTGAAACATCGTACTCGTGATCCTTCAGAATTTGATGACAGCAAAAATAAATTCTTCACATTACTACCAAATGTAGAGACTTTCATGTTGTGTCACCAAGTTTACCACCTCCTGCAAAACAGTCACTTAGTGATACTCAGAGACTTCTGCTTACACTGATGAAGCTGCGCCTCAATCTGTCTGAGGAACTTTTAGGTTACCTCTTTGGCATTCACCAGTCAACTGTATCTAGAATTGTTCACCTTTGGGTAGATGTGATTGCCATCAGGCTTCATCCCCTGATATTGTATATTAATATTTATACATTTGTGCTCGTCTTTTTCATTTTGCAGGCAGGATAAACTGAAAAGGCCGTTGGCCCGTGATTTCCCCGAGCTGGTGTTTCACAGCCCTGCAACGCGCAACATCTCCGAACTGGTTTTTGTTGAAACATTATCAGCAGATACACTGTTAGACTGGCTACCTCATCCATCAGACATGACAACAACTGAGTCAACCGAGGTAAACCAAGCAGGTTCATCTTGGCAGCAGTTTTAACCTTGACCAGTCAACTTTCAACGCAAATATGTGTGCCACCTCTATGGCCAACCATCTGCCAAAAACGTGAATGATGCAAGGTACAAATCATTCTGTACAGCATCATCAGCTTTGCCAGAACTGTCCATTCCCCCAACAAGTGATGCTCTCCACCAACATTGCAAAAGGGCAAACTACCAAGCAGCAGTGATGAGATGTTCTCTGACTAGTAGGATGTGTGCTCCTTCACCCATTGGCAGTGGATGGGGCATGGAGGATGGGGAGTTAACAGTAACATGGATGACTAGAAATCCTGCCCCTGATAGTGTGTTGCAGGTAGTCCACTGTAATTGTAAAAAAGAAAAAAGAAAATGTGAGACTAAAAGATGTTCATGTATGTCTGCAAAACTGTCTTGCACTGATTTATGTCACTTCCAGGACTGTGAAAATGTGTCAAAGGAAACAGAAGAAAGAGGTACATGGGATGATGACTCTGATGAAAGTGATAGGGATGAGTAACCCAACAGGCCTACTGCTTGTTTTGTTCAAGAATTATTAAGATGTTAAAGAATTGCCACACTGCCTACATCCATTTAAATGCAATGCATAAATGCAAACAGCACAGACTACTTACACAGCCAACAGAAGGTTTTATTGTGATGCATTTGTATGCTGTATTTTCATATATTTCCTTGGCAGGGGGCGGTGGATGTACAAAATGTATGACAGATGCTGTGACACACTTGCGGTACTTGTAAATAAATAAATGTTTCATACAATTATGTTGTAATCATTCTGACCTCTAGTACTTTAATTTTTAGTCTTGTGCATTTTTTGCATTATTCCAATTCAGGGGGCGTGGTAACATTTGGATAGATTTTCTGCCATTTTGGTCCAAGGTGCCCTGATTTTCTTTTCTACCTTTCATTACACAGTAGGTTGAGACATTTTCTATGTATGAAACATAAGCTTTTGGCACAAGTTACTGTGTAGGTTTCATTGTACTGTGTGGAAAACACTTAAGTTGAAGCGTATTATTTAACAAATATGCTACATTTCATGATCTAAATTCACATATGAGTAAACTAAAGGCACCAATACTTGTTTCAGATGTCAAGTATATGCATTTGACATTTGAGAAAGATTTTGTGTTGCCAAAAACACATTTTACAAGCAAAAACAGCAGCACACGATTTTCGTTTTTTGGTTATACACTGTTTATACATTTATGGCTTGTGACAAAATACTGCAGGATATTATGAGTAGAACTTTTAACCCAAAGTCTAGAAGGGTATTATCTATGAAAAAATGCATTGAATGAGTAGTTCGCATGACATGGGAACGAAACTCATTTTCTAAGCACTTTTTCATGGGTCCCAACACGGCCTATATGACTGGGTGGGGTGCCCTCGTGCCACCCACGAGGGCAGGATGGCCAGAGGTGTGTGGGATATTGGTCTACAGACCTCCCATATAAACTACCTAGAACTCATGGCAGTACTGTTAGCTATGAAGTATTTCCTGCCTTTTATCAGCAACTGTCATGTCCTAGTCAGGACAGACAATGTGACAACGATGTGTTACATCAACAAGCAAGGGGGACTTCGGTCCCCAACACTACACACACTAGCACACAAGCTGACTGTGTGGAGCGACAGACACCTGAAATCGATCAGAGCCACCCACGTTCCGGGAGTCCAGAACAGGGGGGCGGACTTACTGTCCAGGGGTGTATGTCACTACGGGGAATGGTCCCTACATCTCGCGGTGGTGGCCCAGATTTGGGACAGATTTGGCCAACCGCGAGTGGACCTGTTCGCTTCAGAGGAGAACACGAAGTGCCCGCTGTTCTTCTCCATACAAGGAGCGGCCCCTCTAGGGCTGGACGCCCTAGCACACAGTTGGCCGAGAGGGCTGTTGTATGCATTCCCCCCACTGTCCCTGATTTCTCCCACATTGGAGAGAGTGAGAGCTCAGGGCCTAGAACTGATTCTGGTGGCTCCGAGGTGGGGCCACTGGATATCAGAAATAATGCCTCTCCTATACGGCCATCCGTGGCAACTACCACTACGCAGAGACCTGCTGACGCAGGCGAAAGGAGAGATATTTCACCCTCAGCCAGGACATCTGGCTCTTTGGGCTTGGCCCGTGAGAGGCTGAACTTAGGCACTGTGGGCCTCCCTCAGCGCGTGATTGACAGAATTTGACACTATCCAGGCAGCTAGAGCCCAGTCAACTAGAGATCAGTATGACAGGAACTGGCGGGTGTTTGAAGAATGGTGTGAGACGGCCAATGTGGTGGCTTTCGAAGCCTCGAAGGTGCACATTTTGTCCTTTTTACAAGAATTAATGGACAAAGGCAGGGCCTTCAACACAATTAAGGTCTATGTGGCTGCTATCGCAGCATGCCATATAGGGTTTGAAGGGAAACCAGTGGGGGAAAACCGTCTGTTACGTCAGTTCATGAAAGGTGTTAGACACCTCCGACCGATCCCAAATCACCTGGTCCCAACCTGGGATTTGGCTGTAGTGTTGGATTCATTGTCTCCTTTTGAACAATTGGAGGAGGTGGACATGAAGTTCTTATCGTTTAAAACAGCACTATTGGTAGCACTGACGACCACAAAACGTGTCAGTGATATCCATGCACTCTCGGTGAGCCCAGAGTGTATGCGTTTCTTAGATGGGGGACACAGGGTCATTATTAAACCTAATCCGGGGTTTATACCTAAGAATCCTTTGGCAAAATGTGTTCCTGTCGAGTTGGAGACGTTCTCTCCTCCTCAGTTTTCATCGACAGAGGACAGGAGGTTACACAACCTTTGTCCAGTAAGGGCTCTAAGAGTGTAGGCCTACACAGACAGGACTACGGTCTCGAGAAAGTCGGATCAACTGTTTGTGGCATATGCCCCAAGATCAGTGGGAAAACCCATAACGAAAGTAAGGCTCTCCCAATGGATGGAGGCCATACAGATTTCTTATACCAGTAAAGGAATGTTGCCTCCCGAGGGGATAAGGGCAAATTCTACAAGAGGTATGTCCGCATCCTGGGCTCTTTGTATAGAGGAGTCTCGATTCAGGATGTTTGTACTGCTGCAAGTTGGTCATCACCTTTGACCTTTGCTAGATTTTATAGACTGAATGTGGCTGCATCGTCCCTGGGACATGCTGTCCTCAGTGTAGCTTCCAGACATGGGGATAACCCTTAAGCTGTGATTTCGGGATAACAATCAGGGAGTTTATTATGTTCCCAGTGCGAGTCACTGAGCGTAGTATTAATTATAAGAACTATAGGTTACAGACGTAACCCCGGTTCTTTAATAATACAAGCGAGGTGACTCGCCAAAACGCCTTTCTTGTTTACTTTAACGAGAAGGTGCAAATGTTATCTTGAATGAGGGAGTAAACCACGGGCTCCTGCATATAAGGAGGGAGGGTGGGCCATGCAGGGACATCGTGGTTTACACCCAGCCAATTAAATTGTCTGGGAGCTTCTTTCCCAGTGCGAGTCACCTCGCTTGTATTATTAAAGAACCGGGGTTACGTCTGTAACCTATAGATGGGGACTACAGAGTGGATGGGAACTACAGAGTGGATAGGAACGGCATAGGAGCTGGATCAGAATGTGAGAGACAGACTGTGTGGATCTCCAGCTGTGAGTCATCCTCCCAGCAGCAGCATGTGTACAGCGGCCCTCATCCAGGTACTTACTGCTGAAGGTCATTGACATGCACTACTGTACCTATTCTTATCTCTGTGCTTATACAGTATACCTGTACCTCTCTGCAATACAGTACAAATACCTGAACCTCCACACGGGGATCAATAAGGAGGTTTATCTTTAGCAACAGCCGCCCACAAAAAAACAAAACAAAACACGCACGCACGCACGCACGCACGCACGCACGCACGCACGCACGCACGCACGCACGCACGCACGCACACACACACACACACACACACACACACACACACACACACACACACACACACACACACACACGACTGCCATCATTTAAGATTCAAGCTTTCGTTATACATGCCATAGACGGGTACATGTAAATAATTGTACTTTGGCTCCTCAAAATAAGAAAATGATAATAAATTAAGTGACACTATTAGGCCATATTCCCATGGTGGCCATGTTGGCATTTTGCATTGAAAAAGCAGGGTGGCAACTGGTGCACGCGCACACACACACACACACACACACACAGGACTTTCCAGGATAGATCCTGGATTTTAATTACTTCTAGTTTCTCCCCATCGCTTCGAGAATTTCGGCTCCCGCCACAGCCCCCCCCCCCCGATAGGGCCTTATAACGGAAAGTCGGCAACATAAAAAGCTTTCTTTAATCAGCAACCATGGTGACATTATGGTGCACCGCAGCAGCCACTAATAATCACACCCACCGCACCCCGTGATGTAGGAGGCCAGGGGAGCAATGCATGCACCTCACCTTTTACAGCAAGGAATCAATGAGCCAGCACATTGTGAGCCACATAATGGACTGGAATGGAACACGGACTGGATGCACAGAGGAGGCCATGCGGTGCATGGAGGAGGCAGCCGGGTTAAGGGATAGATCCATACTAGGTGATGGGCTGCGTGAGACGTGATCGAACGTTTCCATCAGGGGGAGAAGGAAGAACCGCGGCGGCATGCAGCGTCGCAGGGGGGGGGGGGGGGTCGGTGGCGGGTGGTGTGTGTGTGTGTGTGTGTGTGTGTGTGTGTGTGTGTGTGTGTGTGTGTGTGTGTGTGTGTGTGTGTGTGTGTGTGTGTGTGTGTGTGTGTGTGTGTGAGAAGGGGGGTGTGTTCAGCGTGGTGTGACTGCCTTGGGAATGACTCTTTTTCAGCTATATGCAGGGACCGAGTGAACCGTGTCTCCCCGCGGAACACAATTGTTGTCAGGTTCTCCTGGATTTGTTTCCTGCGTGCATGCATGCGCTTTATACAGCTCGGCTTCAGACCAGGTTCTTAAACAGCTCGGCTTCAGACGAGGTTCTTATACAGCTCGGCTTCAGACCAGGTTCTTATACAGCTCGGCTTCAGACCAGGTTCTTATACAGCTCTGCTTCAGACCAGGTTCTTATACAGCTCGGCTTCAGACCAGGTTCTTATACAGCTCGGCTTCAGACCAGGTTCTTATACAGCTCTGCTTCAGACCAGGTTCTTATACAGCTCGGCTTCAGACGAGGTTCTTATACAGCTCGGCTTCAGACCAGGTTCTTATACAGCTCGGCTTCAGACCAGGTTCTTATACAGCTCTGCTTCAGACCAGGTTCTTATACAGCTCGGCTTCAGACCAGGTTCTCGGAAACCTCATTTTGGGCCCCTGCTCAGGAGGTATGTAGAAGCTTGTATAGATCGGCTATTGCACAATGTTTCCAATAGGGCTTAAGTCATTAATTCATTATATGTTTTTGTACGTTTTGGTCCCAAGAGTCGCTTCCTATAGTGTAGTCAAAAGTATGCAATATTTATATGGCAGAGCAAGATGGTGTGCAGTGTTACGTTTTTCAGCTTAGTTTAAGCCCAAACCACACCAGTTGCAACTCCTTGCAACAAAACCGTTTTAAGGTCAACCGCACAATGCAACTGCTTGAGTTTCAAGGAGTTGCATTGGCGTGGTTGCCCTTTAAATGGTTTTGTTGCAACTGGTGTGGTTTGGGGCTTTAAGTCTTTTGAATAACACAACATTTAGTCTTAGTCTAGTCTTAGTCGACTAAATATGAAAAACCTTAGTCTTTTAGTCTTAGTCTAAAGCCCGAACCACACAGCCCGACATCACACAGGACTATAGGACTGGGGACATCACACAGGACTATAGGACTGGGGGACATCACATAGGACTATAGGACTGGGGACATCACATAGGACTATAGAACTGGGGACATCACATAGGACTATAGGACTGGGGACATCACACAGGACTATAGGACTGGGGACATCACACAGGACTATAGGACTGGGGACATCACACAGGACTATAGGACTGGGGGACATCACACAGGACTATAGGACTGGGGGACATCACACAGGACTATAGGACTGGGGACATCACATAGGACTATAGGACTGGGGACATCACATAGGACTATAGGACTGGGGACATCACACAGGACTATAGGACTGGGGACATCACACAGGACTATAGGACTGGGGGACATCACACAGGACTATAGGACTGGGGACATCACACAGGACTATAGGACTGGGGGACATCACACAGGACTATAGGACTGGGGGACATCACACATAGGACTATAGGACTGGGGGACATCACATAGGACTATAGGACTGGGGGACATCACACAGGACTATAGGACTGGGGACATCACATAGGACTATAGGACTGGGGGACATCACACAGGACTATAGGACTGGGGGACATCACATAGGACTATAGGACTGGGGGACATCACACAGGACTATAGGACTGGGGACATCACACAGGACTATAGGACTGGGGACATCACACAGGACTATAGGACTGGGGACATCACACAGGACTATAGGACTGGGGACATCACACAGGACTATAGGACTGGGGGACATCACACATAGGACTATAGGACTGGGGACATCACACAGGACTATAGGACTGGGGACATCACATAGGACTATAGGACTGGGGGACATCACACAGGACTATAGGACTGGGGACATCACACAGGACTATAGGACTGGGGACATCACACAGGACTATAGGACTGGGGGACATCACACATAGGACTATAGGACTGGGGACATCACACAGGACTATAGGACTGGGGGACATCACACAGGACTATAGGACTGGGGACATCACACAGGACTATAGGACTGGGGACATCACACAGGACTATAGGACTGGGGGACATCACACAGGACTATAGGACTGGGGACATCACACAGGACTATAGGACTGGGGACATCACACAGGACTATAGGACTGGGGACATCACACAGGACTATAGGACTGGGGACATCACACAGGACTATAGGACTGGGGGACATCACACATAGGACTATAGGACTGGGGACATCACACAGGACTATAGGACTGGGGGACATCACACAGGACTATAGGACTGGGGACATCACACAGGACTATAGGACTGGGGACATCACACAGGACTATAGGACTGGGGGACATCACACAGGACTATAGGACTGGGGACATCACACAGGACTATAGGACTGGGGACATCACACAGGACTATAGGACTGGGGACATCACACAGGACTATAGGACTGGGGGACATCACACAGGACTATAGGACTGGGGGACATCACACAGGACTATAGGACTGGGGGACATCACACAGGACTATAGGACTGGGGACATCACACAGGACTATAGGACTGGGGACATCACACAGGACTATAGGACTGGGGGACATCACACAGGACTATAGGACTGGGGGACATCACACAGGACTATAGGACTGGGGACATCACACAGGACTATAGGACTGGGGACATCACACAGGACTATAGGACTGGGGGACATCACACAGGACTATAGGACTGGGGGACATCACACAGGACTATAGGACTGGGGACATCACACAGGACTATAGGACTGGGGACATCACACAGGACTATAGGACTGGGGGACATCACACAGGACTATAGGACATCACACAGGACGTGCGTTGTCCTCCTGGAGGTGGCATGCTGACTGTGTGCACGTGCTCTGCTGCTGGTGTGACACGCTGGCGTACTGCTGCGCTTCATGTGCCTTATAAATAGTGATGATGACATCAGACAGGCAAGGATCTCCTCTCTGAGAGCGTAATGGCATGAGAGAGGTGTGTGTGTGTGTGTGTGTGTGTGTGTGTGTGTGTGTGTGTGTGTGTGTTCTCTGATGTGATTTGCCTCTGTCTCCTATGTGAGTGTTCAGTTCACGTATTTATGTAGCATGTTTGTGCTTTATGCAAATGTAAATCAGTGACAAAATGGCAATATGTGCCTTTGCACCGCTGTTTCTACTCAGTCGATTTGTGTGTGTGTGTGTGTGTGTGTGCACTCATGCACCAGAATGCTTTATATGCTTTATTTACCTCCCTCAATTCTTCTCCCTGACTTAAAATAGCTCAGACTGAGTTGAATGCGTGTGGACATTAAGACTCTCATCATGTCTCTCCAGATTTCTCTCTGACTTAAGAAAGCTTGGGAAGAGTCGAATGTGTGCCGACATTAGGACTGAAAGAGTACCGTGACATGTGATTACCAGCTATACACCGTCTCTACCAATGTTTGGCAACCTATTAGAAAGTGTATAGTGAGCTAAGCTAACAGTTACTCTAATTTAATGAAGCTTCACTTGTTTGAGAAATGTACCAAGCTTTAAGCTATACAGTCCAGAAATATGGCAAAAGTAATTTACTTATATCAACCGCCCTTGGAATTTCATTCCAAGTCAATGCTATCTCAATAAAACTGTCAGTCAAACACAGAAGGCAGACAAAAGAAAGAAAGAAAGGAAAATCAGTTCAGTTGTTGGCCTATATTAAACAATGAGCTGGGTTCTCTGTTCTCACTGCTCCAAAACCAATTTCAAAACCAAAAAATGTGCTCCATATAATAACAAAAAGCATGGTGTCGAGAGTGTATAACTACCGGTATGTACATCTACAGCATGTGTGTGTGCACCTGTGTTTGCATGGGAACACTCAATTTAGCATTGGGCACATTTGCAGGACAAACTAAGTTATAAGTCAAAACTGGTGAGCCTCAACTCAGACCACAGCAAAAGAATAAAGACGAAACAGAAACAACAAAAATAAACAGTGCATTGCATGCGTGTGTGCCTGCGTGTGCCGTGTGTGTGTGCATTATATAAGTGCTCATTCTACAAGGTTTTGAGATCCTTACTAAAGACACACTTTATATAGTGCAAATCAGTTCAGTTCAGCATAATATATCGTTGCTGTCGGGAGGAAACCTCATAACTCAATTTTTTAGGTTTTAGTTTTTTTTTGCCATGAATCAGTGCTATTGAACACCCTTTAGGTCTGTGTGTTGTTTCAAAAATATTTAACCAATTGAAAGTAGTAAAAAGTGCTTTGGACAAAACCTCATAACTCCTCAATGTCTGCTAAAGCAACTAACTCCACCACCTCTCCCCCTCTCATGGAAGTATACTTGACATTATATAAAGTTACGACACCAACTTTGATGAGGCTGTATAACGTATATTTTGGAGTTATGAGGTTTCCTCCCGACAGCAGAGATATGTGCATCAGTATATATACACTGATTCACATATATTATACTTTAGCTTTTCCTTAGGAGGCAAACTTTCGATTTTCTGTTTTACACACCACCATAATGTCCTTATTTTGATCATGAGAAACCAATGGGGCCATTTGGTTCCATTTGTGCACTCTCAGTCAGAGTTACAGCCCTGCACTCGTCATTCAGGGCTATATCTTTATGGCATTCTGGTACTGTAATAGTATCGTCTGGCAATTTTGTCCAGTACGTCTATTCCATTCACTTCGGCTCCCTGCTGAACAACAGGCACCCCCCGACCAACCTGTTGAAGGAGATAATGCTGCGGCAGAGTTTGGCGCCAATTCTGTGGCCGCTTCGGGGCCCCTCGAGCACCACCGGCTTATGATTAGCATTAAGGGAATGTAGTTTAAGGGCTGCCTCCTGTTATCTGACTAAAGCAAATATGTCTTGATTACAATCAGCTGTTCTTTTGAGAGGAATATCTTGGCAGACTGTCCCAAACGACACACAAAAATGTCAATGCTTTCGGAATTCCAATTAGTGCTCTTCATTCAAACACTGTGGCGTCTAATCCCCATCGTATGGTGACTCGCGCTCCGCGCCACACCGCCGTGCTCTTCTTTCATGAATATAGTCCGTTCATTGTGAATTGAACCTCAGCCACTTCGCGTGCATGGAGATGGAGATGTGTATGGCCGGATTAACAACGGAATTTAGTGGCGCGTAAGAACAACAGCCCGCAGCCTAGCAGGGCCCTGTTCGGGAGACTATTTCAAATACGTATACCGGCGTAGAAAACACATATGGGTCACCGCAAGTTCAATGTAACGCAACACACGCCCGCTAGTGTTTGTTTTTTTGTGTTTTTTGGTCGTCTACCAGTTTCTTAACCACTCTGACCACCCAGGGGGCTTATTGCGTCCCTCAAAAATAGCAGCGACCACCGAGTGGCGCGCTGTATGGTCTGCTTTTTTCTTTTTTATCGAAGAACGACTGACATAGAAACATAGCTTTTTCAGAAAACTGTCAGGATGCATGTAGAAGATATTTTTAAAATCTGATCTCAGGTCAGATTGTGTTAACACACGCGCAAATGACAGAGGCGTTTTGATTTGGTATATAGCGCCAGCAGGGCCCTATAGCTGGGAGGGGCTGATCTGTCACTGTTATAATGTCTATGGTGTTTCCGTTGTGCATGGTGGGCTGTGAGGTTGACAGTAGCCTAAAACAACGAAGGAACCTTTAACCTTATGGGTTCATATTACACTCCCAGGGTTACATTTACACCGAGGATATTCCAGTGCATGTCTGTGATGTTGTGAATGTTTGTCACCCTGAGCATGTAAAGCCTGTCAAACTCTGTCAGTGTAGTTTACCCAAACTGGGCATCTATGATTGCTCTGTGCTTGTGTGCGCGCGTGTGTGTGTTGCGCACGTTCGTGCGCGTGTATGTGTCGTGCCTGCGTGTGTATGTGTTGTATTATGATGTGCACATGACTTGCATGTGTGTGTGTGTGTGTCTGTTGCACTCTGTTCATGTATGTTTTTTCCCCCTTTTTTAATCTGTCATTATTTTTTATTTTTTTCATTTTCATGTGCAGTTTTAACTTCAAATCCTTATCTCAGAGAGAATGAGGGACAGCAAGAGCTCTCTCGCTATACAGAGAGAGGGGGGGGGGGGTAGAAGGGCACACACACTGTCGTGACTGTCTCACACACACACACACACACACACACACACACACACACACACACACACACACACACACACACACACACACACACACACACACAGAGTCGAGAGTCGAGAGAGAGAGAGAGAGACTCGAGGAGTATTGAATGCAGTTTGCCGCGTGTCGCGGTATCGCAGCGGAGTGCACGCGGCGTGTTGTGCACTCACACAGACACAGAGACCTACAGTGCGCCAACAACGGAACGGACCCGAATCAACAAATGGACATGATGTTGTGATTGTGAACAGCTGGCCGTGGCCCGTGACGACGCACGGACGCACGGACGGACGGACGGACGGACGCACATGCGGGAGAAGCAAACAAACAAACAAACAGGTGGAAAGCAAGAAGGGGAGAGTGAGTCTACCTTCCTTTATATCTCTGCATCAGACACACCGCTGCCAGGAAGCCCGGGGCGGGGGGGAGAGAGAGAGAGAGGGAGAGGGAGAGGGAGAGGGAGGGTGGGGGTGCACGCGAAAACAGAAAATCCCGGACAAGTCATTCCTCTCTCAACACCCAGGAAGCATCCAGCCAGCCTAGCGGAGCCTAGCTGGGATACAGTCGGAGTTGACATTGGCAGCCAGTCTTGACAGGCGGATTATTGGCGTTTTGTTTGTACGCTGTGTGTAAGTACCGGAATTCGTGTTGCCTATAAACAGATGTTTATGCAGGAGCGTGCGTGACTGCGTGTTGAATGTGGCCAGAGAGACAGACAGACAGACAGAGACGTGAGGGCATGTGCACTTGTGCAGTGATGATGATGATGATGATGATGCCGAGATGCTTGTTTTCGTGATGACCGAAAAAGAGGGAGAGAAAAGGGGTGTGTGTGTGTGTGTGTGTGTGTGTGTGGGGGGGGTCGTGTTGCAGTTGTAGCTTAATGTCTGCTGGGTGCTAATGTGTGGTATGGGCATTGAATAGCTTTTTTTTGGTAAAACATTACTCCAGTCCAGACGTGTGTGTGTGTGTATGTATGTGTGTACTCTACTGTGTGTGTGTGCGTGCGAGGGCGCATGCTGTTTTCTTCACAGTGCCGGTTTGTGTGTGTTGTAACTTGTGTGCGCAGTGTGCGTGAGAGAGAGAGAGAGAGAGAGAGAGAGAGAGAGAGAGAGAGAGCTGATAATAGCAGCTCCATTGGTATTCAGTGGACAGAGCTGTGTAGGATCTCGCTGCGCCTCAGTCTCTACCCAGGATGGGATCACAGAGTGAGGATTGTGCTCGCGTGTGTTGGAGAGCCCACTAAAATGGGTGAGTGCGTGTGTGTGTGTGTGTGTGTCTCTCCTTCCCTCCTCCTCTCATTTACTCCCTTAGTAACTGTCTTCTCCTCAAATCTTGAAGCCTCGCAGCTTTGGGTTTTCCGTTTCTCTGTCACCGCCACCGTCCTCATCATCCCTGCTAGTAGCTTCATGTCTACAGTAGCCCTCCTTCCATCCACCCATACACCCCTCTCACCTCCTCTGGCCCCTCCAGGGTATAAACAGACAGGCCTGTCCAGTTAGATGGATCTGGGGGGAAATCTGAAGGGGTCATTTCAATTTATCTGCTCTCCTCTCATCGGCTGTGCCTCCCCCCCCCCCACCTCTCTCTCTCTCGCTCTCTCTCTCTCTCTGTCTCTCTCTGTGTGTCTCTATCATGACTCCACACAAGACATGGTGATCTATAGCTGGCAGTGAATGGGTGACATGCTGTGATGTGGAGATAGCTGTGTTTTATACACATTTGTATGTCGTCATTCAGTATGAATCTGTTTCCATGTCAATGGGTGCATGCTATATGTCCCAAAGTCAATGGACACCCTTCCTAATTAGTGCCCTTTGTTAGTGAATGGAAATCTTAATGTTACTGCAGTCGGTGACATTCTACACAATTGTGTGCTTGCAATTCTGAGGCAACCGTTGGCGTTTAATGGAAGGTGGCTTCCTGTTTCAGGACGATAGTCCGCATGTGTCCTCCTCCCCCATAAACACATGGTTTGTTGATTTGAGGGAGATCTGGACTGGCCTTGGCTGTAACCACTTTAAACCCGAGTGGTTCAGGGGAACATCCGGCAGAAATAGCCGATATATGCATTGAGTTCCGAGCTTGAAGATCTTCTGTTTCTAGTGAAGCGCTTTTGTGTTGGAAGTAAACAAGAGCAGACCAAGTACAGAACCATTTAGCTACTGTAACTCTAGAGGCTGTTAGAAGTGGTTAAATCTATATCGAGCACCTTTTGGAATGAATTGGAAGGCCAATGAGCCAGGCCTAATCACCCAACATCAATGTCCGACCTCATCAATGGTCTTATGTTTATTTAATTAAAGGATGCCCATTATAGAGACACATGAACGAGGCTCTAGTCTTCCTGGGGTCCTGATTGCTGAATGGAAGCAAATCAGGGGCATTTGATAATGGTCTTCGTTTCTCTCCATAACATTCTGCACACACTATTCTGGGTTGGGTTTTCACATGCCTGCTGCAATTGCCTCACCCGTTTAATTTCTGATGTTGTTGCAGCTGTGTTCACGCACGCACGCACGCACGCACGCACATGTCACCCCTCACCAGTCATTTTGTATGTTGTGTTGGTCACCTCAATGACATGCCTGTTATTACATGCAGTGCATGTTATTCTCACCCAGTTGCATTTTCACACCTGTCACACTGTTTTGCCTTAATGACGTCAACAATGCCAGAACACACACATGCACATGCACACACACACACACACACACACACACACACACACACACACACACACACACACACACACACACACACACACACACACACACACACACACACACACACACACATACACAGCTCACGTACCACCAACATATGTTGTTTGCACATGCACACAACTCTTTTAAAACAGCATGTGGTCCCACATACACTCAATATGAACTCTCACACACGCACACACACACACACACACACACACACACACACACACACACACACACACACACACACACACACACACACACACACACACACACACACAGAGACACAGTTTCATTCTAAGCGGTCCTGTGAGGATGGGGGGGGGATGTCCGTGGATGGTCACATCTATCTAGCCTACTGTATCGATCTCTGCCGATACACTGAACGCTCCCTAATGCTTCACCTTAAATGGACCGTCGACTCATGCTAACTCACACTGCAGGAAGGACAGAGTCACTAAACCTTTTTAATGGCTCCTTTCTGCCTTGCACTGAAAGCACAGCACAATGTAGGCTATAGGTTTGTTTCTTTCTTTCGGTTAAAGGAGAGCAGGCAGTCTGTTTGTCTTAGTATCTTACAAGCTAATGCTGGGAGGGGAGGGGTGTCAGCATGGGTGTCTGCCCATATAGATCCGAAATCCCGTTAGTCCGAACATGCGGGAAGGTTGGCGAACATGCATTAAGGTTGGCGAACATGCATTAAGGTTGGCGAACATGCATTAAGGTTGGCGAACATGCATTAAGTTTGGTGAACATGCATTAAGGTTGGTAAACATGCATTAAGGTTGGCGAACATGCATTATGGTTGGCGAACATGCATTATGGTTGGCGAACATGCATTATGGTTGGCGAACATGCATTAAGGTTGGTGAACATGCATTAAGGTTGGTGAACATGCATTAAGGTTGGCGAACATGCATTATGGTTGGCGAACATGCATTATGGTTGGCGAACATGCATTAAGGTTGGTTAACATGCATTAAGGTTGGTGAACATGCATTAAGGTTGGTGAACATGCATTAAGGTTGGCGAACATGCATTATGGTTGGTGAACATGCATTATGGTTGGTGAACATGCATTAAGGTTGGTGAACATGCATTAAGGTTGGTGAACATGCATTATGGTTGGTGAACAACATGCATTAAGGTTGGTGAACATGCATTAAGGTTGGCGAACATGCATTATGGTTGGTGAACATGCATTATGGTTGGTGAACATGCATTAAGGTTGGTGAACATGCATTATGGTTGGTGAACATGCATTATGGTTGGTGAACATGCATTAAGGTTGGTGAACATGCATTAAGGTTGGTGAACATGCATTAAGGTTGGTGAACATGCATTAAGGTTGGCGAACATGCATTATGGTTGGTGAACATGCATTATGGTTGGTGAACATGCATTAAGGTTGGTGAACATGCATTAAGGTTGGCGAACATGCATTAAGGTTGGCGAACATGCGCTGCTGGTTGGCGAACATGCGCCACTCCCGTGCTTGCGGTTATGTTTAGGGTTGGGGTTAGAGACAGGGTTAGTAATTTTGGAACAATGGGAGGAGGTCGGAATAATGCCTTGGCACCGTCAGCGTGGTGGGGCACAGGTGTGCCGAGGACACACTGGTCAGTGTGTCATTGTGATGAGAGTGAGACAAGGCCTCGGTGTGTCATTGTGATGAGAGTGAGACAAGGCCTCAGTGTGTCGTTGTGATGAGAGTGAGACAAGGCCTCGGTGTGTCGTTGTGATGAGAGTGAGACAAGGCCTTGGTGTGTCACATTGTGATGAGAGTGAGACAAGGCCTCGTGTGTCGTTGTGATGAGAGTGAGACAAGGCCTCGGTGTGTCAATGTGATGAGAGTGAGACAAGGCATCGGTGTGTCGTTGTGATGAGAGTGAGACAAGGCCTCGGTGTGTCGTTGTGATGAGAGTGAGACAAGGCCTCGGTGTGTCGTTGTGATGAGAGTGAGACAAGGCATCGGTGTGTCGTTGTGATGAGAGTGAGACAAGGCCTCGGTGTGTCACATTGTGATGAGAGTGAGACAAGGCCTCGGTGTGTCACATTGTGATGAGAGTGAGACAAGGCCTCGGGTGTGTCACATTGTGATGAGAGTGAGACAAGGCCTCGGTGTGTCATTGTGATGAGAGTGAGACAAGGCCTCAGTGTGTCATTGTGATGAGAGTGAGACAAGGCCTCGGTGTGTCATTGTGATGAGAGTGAGACAAGGCCTCGGTGTGTCATTGTGATGAGAGTGAGACAAGGCCTCAGTGTGTCATTGTGATGAGAGTGAGACAAGGCCTCGGTGTGTCATTGTGATGAGAGTGAGACAAGGCCTCAGTGTGTCATTGTGATGAGAGTGAGACAAGGCCTCGGTGTGTCATTGTGATGAGAGTGAGACAAGGCCTCAGTGTGTCATTGTGACGAGAGTGAGACAAGGCCTCAGTGTGTCATTGTGACGAGAGTGAGACAAGGCCTCAGTGTGTCATTGTGATGTTAGTGAGACAAGGCCTCGGTGTGTCATTGTGATGAGAGTGAGACAAGGCCTCAGTGTGTCATTGTGATGTTAGTGAGACAAGGCCTCAGTGTGTCATTGTGATGTCAGTGAGACAAGGCCTCAGTGTGTCATTGTGTCAGTGAGACAAGGCCTCAGTGTGTCATTGTGATGTTAGTGAGACAAGGCCTCGGTGTGTCATTGTGATGTTAGTGAGACAAGGCCTCAGTGTGTCATTGTGATGTTAGTGAGACAAGGCCTCAGTGTGTCATTGTGATGTTAGTGAGACAAGGCCTCAGTGTGTCATTGTGACGAGAGTGAGACAAGGCCTCAGTGTGTCATTGTGATGAGAGTGAGACAAGGCCTCAGTGTGTCATTGTGATGTTAGTGAGACAAGGCCTCAGTGTGTCATTGTGATGTTAGTGAGACAAGGCCTCAGTGTGTCATTGTGATGAGAGTGAGACAAGGCCTCAGTGTGTCATTGTGATGAGAGTGAGACAAGGCCTCGGTGTGTCATTGTGATGAGAGTGAGACAAGGCCTCAGTGTGTCATTGTGATGAGAGTGAGACAAGGCCTCGGTGTGTCATTGTGATGAGAGTGAGACAAGGCCTCAGTGTGTCATTGTGATGAGAGTGAGACAAGGCCTCGGTGTGTCATTGTGATGTTAGTGAGACAAGGCCTCAGTGTGTCATTGTGATGAGAATGAGACAAGGCCTCAGTGTGTCATTGTGATGTCAGTGAGACAAGGCCTCAGTGTGTCATTGTGATGAGAGTGAGACAAGGCCTCGGTGTGTCATTGTGATGTTAGTGAGACAAGGCCTCGGTGTGTCATTGTGATGAGAATGAGACAAGGCCTCAGTGTGTCATTGTGATGTCAGTGAGACAAGGCCTCAGTGTGTCATTGTGTCAGTGAGACAAGGCCTCAGTGTGTCATTGTGATGAGAATGAGACAAGGCCTCAGTGTGTCATTGTGATGTCAGTGAGACAAGGCCTCAGTGTGTCATTGTGATGTCAGTGAGACAAGGCCTCGGTGTGTCATTGTGATGAGAATGAGACAAGGCCTCAGTGTGTCATTGTGATGTCAGTGAGACAAGGCCTCAGTGTGTCATTGTGATGTCAGTGAGACAAGGCCTCGGTGTGTCATTGTGATGAGAGTGAGACAAGGCCTCAGTGTGTCATTGTGATGAGAGTGAGACAAGGCCTCAGTGTGTCATTGTGATGTTAGTGAGACAAGGCCTCAGTGTGTCATTGTGATGAGAGTGAGACAAGGCCTCAGTGTGTCATTGTGATGTTAGTGAGACAAGGCCTCGGTGTGTCATTGTGATGTTAGGGGGGGGGGGGGGTTTCTATACTGTATATCTCCAGTGGTATGCCTTGAGATTTTGACATCCATATAAAAGTTAGAAATCCACTGCTGTGATAGGATATAGATAGACACTTGAGCAGTGTCTACAAATAATGAGATGGAAACTGCTCTGCAAAGGAGTGCGTGTTCTCTTTTATCCAACAAGTCTGCGACTCAAATGTACTGTGTCCTGCCTCTGCAGCGGATTCCAGTGAAAATCAAGCGATAATTCCCAGTGGGTTACTTATCAAGCCGATCTTATCGGTCTACTGCACATGCTGGGAGCCTACTGAGAATGACAAGCCTCCTCATACCTAAACATAACCGCAAGCACGTAGTAGCAGCACGTCTCAACCTTAACGCATGTTCGCCAACCTTAAACCAGTCGTTTCGGTCTATACTGCCTACTGAGAAACGACAAGCCTCCTCTAAACATAACTGCAAGCACGTAGCAGCGCGGTCCCAACCTTAACGCATGTTCGCCAACCTTAATCTGGTCGTTTTCCGGGTTTCGTTTTATCAATGCCAATCGCAGCCAGTAGGCTCCCAGACTACATGCAGAAGGTCGATAAGATCGGCTGGATTAGTAACATACTGGGAATTATCGGTTGATACCATTGGAAGAGGGTGGCCCCTGGCTGTTGGCTAGGAAGACACTGAACGTGTGTTTCTATTTCTTCATTATGTGGACTAAACCTAACCTGACGCTGCCAGATCCAAGAAGCTTGCTACACAAATTTGTTTCACAGCTTATTGGGATCTGGGATCGCGGAAGCAAATTCGATGACGGGGCTGTTCCTTTTTTTCAAGATACTTGGTAGATGATTGGATGGGACCGTCTGTCTATCACCGTGTGGGCGTGCAAACACAACCAATCATATTGACGTGTCTATATAGCTTCACATCCGGTTTCGCACATATCCCGCCCTTAGCTCACGCTGATTGGTCCGGTACGGAACGGATTTTTGTCAGCTCAACTCCCTGAGAGATCCCAGATGAAGGCTGTGTTGGGGAACATGGTTACCCAATACCGCCCTCATCTGGCAGCGTCAGGTTAGACTAAACCTAGAAGACACAACATAGTTTATCACTTAATAGACACTAAATTCCTTAAAGATGGAATGCCATGATCCCCCCCCACCACCACTAAAACATGATCATCAGGTACTATGATTTTACTAGGAGAAAGGTTATTATTATTATTTTTTTAAGTGTACAGAAAGTGTAAAAGTTATATTGTTGTGACACCCACCAGTTCATTAAATATGAACCTGAACTGAAGCCGCACCCACAGCTGCTGTTGTATGATAAAGGGGGAGGGTTGCAGTGGGAAGTGCATTCCATATAGTTTTGGAGTCAGAAGGGAGAAGAGTTTGGGACGTGTGGAGCGTAGTCCCGCCGTCTTTATTTATTTTATTTATTTATTAGACGGGGACAAAGCTCATTAATCAACATGTCAGTGTTGATTAATGATTAATGTATGGTGTGCCAGCACACAACACCATGCGTTGCCAACTTGCCATGTGCAAGCACCCAACACTGTATCCATACAAAAACACAATACAATACAGTACAATACAGGAACAGAACAACTGCAAAGTGAAGTGAGAAATGACACCGGTGATAAATACTAAAGTGCTGATAGTTACTCATGATTACAGATTTAAATTGTTATAGCCACCAGGTTGAACTTGAAGGTCAGATCGTTGGAAGTCTCTCTTACTTCTGTAGGGAGACTGTTCCAGTGATGGGAGGCTCTAACAGAGAAGATTGTTTTACCAAACACACTACGTCTGATTGGCACTTCACAGTGCCCTCTGGTAGTTGCCCTTGTTGCTCTGTCACCACTGTCCCTTCGACCTATGAACTGTTTGGAACTGCTGGAAGTACCCTCACTAAAAACGCCGGGACAACGCTCCACACGTCCCAAACTCTTCTCCCTTCTGGCTCCAAAACTGTGGAATGCACTTCCCATTGCAGTCAGAACTGCAGCATCACTCCCAATCTTCCGCCGTAGTCTGAAAACCCACCTTTTCAGACTCCATCATGGCCCATAGCACTTACCCTACCCCCTTAGATAGCATTTCTGTAGACTTAGATAGCAGACTTATAGCATGTTATGTAGACAGCACTATAATTGCATTGTATATAGTCATAGCACGCCATAGTACATATGTATAGCATAGTAGTATATATGTATAGTTTATATGTATAGTTTCATTATATAGATATTCCACTGTTACTTTCTTAGCTTACGCATGTTTCATGATAAATGCTTTTATGTGATGTATTCCCATACTTTTTGTTACATTGCTTAATGTAAGTCACTCTGGATTAAGAGCGTCTGCTAAATGCCTAAATTGTAAATTGTAATTGTTTCAGTGGTGGAGGTGCAAGTCCATTTAAGATCTTAAAAATGAGGCAGGCATCTGCAACATGTTTAAAGCTGTCAAAATTAAATAAGTTGTACTTTTGAACTATATGGCAATGGTGGTAACGGTTGGGCTTTTGATCCAGTGTTTTCTATGGGTTTTAAAGTTGTCTGATTTGTCTGCGACCAGGTTGTGAAACAATAGGTTATGTGTGGAAAAAAAGATCATAGCATGCATGAAGAGTTTAGCTGCATCTGATATGGTCTTATGTGTCTGAAATTGGATAAATTGAATTTGATTTTATTGGCTACATTGTTAACATGCTTTTTAAATGTCAAGTTTGAGTCTATAGTGTAATTCCAAGATATTTAAATTCTTGATACTATACTGAATACTACTACCTTCAATAAGAATGTCAGTGTCCGGGTCTGTGGAGTTCCGTGAAAAAAACCATACCAACAGTTTTCTTTGTATTCAGATGCAAACATGAGTTCCTCAGCCAGTCGGATACATGTATGGACAATGGCTGCAGTTAATTTGTCTGCTGCTAGTTGTTTGTTTTTTAGTGAATGTTCTTCCAGCTGCACTGCGTTGGCTGATCTGAGGGCGGGAGGGTTTGTAGGGTTCGATCAGACTGAACTTGCAAGATAGGGGGGTGGGATTATACCCTTTTGATTGCTTTGAAGGCCAGCATCAGAGT
This sequence comes from Protomyctophum parallelum, assembly GCF_964188405.1. Taxonomy (NCBI): domain Eukaryota; kingdom Metazoa; phylum Chordata; class Actinopteri; order Myctophiformes; family Myctophidae; genus Protomyctophum; species Protomyctophum parallelum. The sequence goes on along the minus strand of NC_139698.1, from coordinate 24,074,517 downwards.
TTTGTGTACTCTGTGTGGGCAGCATCCGGGAGCCAATGGAGGGGGCGGAGAAGGGTGGGAGTGAGACATAATTTTGGCTGCATGGTTGAAGTCCAGCCAAGATTCACACAATTGTGAGGATTCTAGGATCTATCTATCTTATCCAAAGCGGACCGTTTTAGGGAATAATATCAGATTTGGGTGATAGATAATTTGCCAAGTATACAGTGATCTAAAGCCTGTATTAGAATGTGTATTCATTTGGTCCCTGTTATAGTACACGTACAGTATAGGCTACATGGGAACCCCTTTTGGTGTTAGCATTATGTTATGCTTTAGCTATTGAAAAATAGCAGATCTACAAGCTCATACGAGCTTGTAGGTCTGCTATTTGTTTTTAATCGAAGAACGACTGACATAGAAACATAGCTTTTTCAGAAAACTGTCAGGATGTAGATGACATTTTTTAGAATCTTATCTCGGGTAAAAAATGGGTTAAAGTGTCAGGAATAAGTAAAGATTCATGCATCTATATAGCTCAGGCCGTCTAAAGGGGACATGAATACAACTCTAAAAGCTGTGTAGCTTAGTAACGGAACGGGCCCTATACCTGATGAGGCGGATCAAACGTAGCGTTCCCCACTGTGCCACTGTTAGCTTTAGCAAAGTGCACAAGAGGCAGCGAGGCTGTTAGGAATTCATTACGTATTGACACAGACGGACACAGAGCAGGCTGCGATCCTGCTGGTATACAGTCGGCCTATACAGTATGTCTGACCAGTAATGGGAACAGATGCCCCATGGGCCTCTCCGAGAATGAATGAATGCCTCGGGCACATCCGCCAACCGCAAGCCATGCTTTCTCCTCTTCAGCTGCTCTCCCCCAGAATATATACAGTATACATCATCCAGTCTGTTTACCGCCGAGCAAGGCGAGGCGAGACGAGATGGAGAAAGCTGGGGGTCGAAGCCTATGTGACTCCATAAACGGATCAGATGTAGTTTGGCTCTGAGGACACAGAGTGTGTGTGTGTGTGTGTGTGTGTGTGTGTGTGTGTGTGTGTGTGTGTGTGTGTGTGTGTGTGTGTGTGTGTGTGTGTGTGTGTGTGTGTGTGTGTGTGTGTGTGTGTGTGTGTGTGTGTGTGTGTGTGTGTGTGTGTGTGTGTGTGTGTGTGTGGAGATTGTTGCAGGAAGAGAGTACAGTACTAAAGTAAATGTACAGGAACAAGGAGACTGTTTGAGGAGGGGGAGCAGGCAGAGCAGTGAGCAAACAAGCGGCAGAAGTCTGAGAGAAGTGAGAGTGACAAGGACAGAATCGACAGCGGGGCGACAGGCAGCGAGGCGGCTGGAGTGCCATGAAGGGGGGAATGACGTACGCGATAAGGGAGAGTGACACAAATGTCACCATTCTAACCTTTCAACGGCTCTCTCCTGTCTGCGTCTCGTTCTGACTTTCCCTCCCCTCGTTTCCTCCCGTCTTAATCCTCTCTCTCTCTCTCTCTCTCCTCTCCTTGCAGGTCACGACCAGAATGACGACATCAGAAGGATAGTCTTCAACTGGCTCCCTGTACGTGACCCCCCCGCTACTTAACGCAGACTTCGTACCCGACGCCTGCCACTTATACCCAGCCTCGGGTGCACCACGCACGGCCACAGCTGTCCGCGCAGCAGTCAAACCTGCAGAGTTGAGTTGAGGTTGGACACGGTGGCACGGTCTGTGACTCAATAATACGCTGTTAACTGGATTTACAGACGACGCCGCTACAATACACGGGGCTAAGGGAAGCTCGAAGGAGTCCACTTGACACCGAACCTAATCAACCTGTAGATGTTATGATTTAGCCTGCGACGAGACCTCTGTCCGGGTTCGGGGAAAAAACCCAAATGAAATAGGCTTCGCCCGCAGCGATTTGTGGCCCGGGCGACGGCATGGGGCTTTTTGGACACGTCCGGATTTATCGACTGGATATCCTATCGAGATTACGGGACTTTTGTGCTCACTTCAAAGTCGGGCCACTTTTCCAGATTGGCTCTTGGGGCAAAAGCGAGTAATTGGAAAAACCCACTACCCCCTGGAGACCCTGTGTTCTTATTTGGGGCTTTTTGTGCGTGCGTCTTTTACAGAGGGGGTTTATTTTTTTCAAAAAAAACACTTTTTTTCAAAGCCCCCCCCCCCCCCTCTCCTTTCTTCTCTCATTTTGTGTGTATTTGTTTTTTGGTTGGCCGTCTTTTCATCCATTGCAGAGGAATACATTATGAGGCAGCTCCATTCTTCTTGATCCCCCTCTTTCCCCCACGCCGGAGACGGCGAGAGAGAGAGAGAGAGAGAGAGAGAGAGAGAGAGAGAGAGAGAGCAGGGACAGACTGTCCAGAATAGATAAGGAGCTTCAAGACAGACGTGAGGAGTAGAACAAGAGAACAGAGGAGTTAGAAGATAGAGAGGAAACAGGTAGATAGATAGTGAGAGAGAGAGAGAGACAGTAGACGGGAGACGAAAAGTACGAGAGAGGTGAGGCAGAGGGAATGATAAGAGAGTGAGAGAAATCGAGAGAATTAACTAGGATTGTTGAAAATCCTCTCAGAGACTCCGAGTCTCTTCCTAATTCCGTCTCCGTGTCGCGCTGAAGGCCGTTTAGTAGCCATGGGCAGGGGAGGGGGCACCGGCTACACCAGGGGGGGCACTTGAGTAGTGGTCTCGCCAGGGTTAAGCAGCCCTCCCAGCCTCGCTGGAAAGACTAGGGCTAACACGTACCTGTCTGGTGAACGCATGGATATACTGACGGACTGACGGACGGATAGACGGATGAGCTGAAAGGCTGACACCACAGACGGACAGAAAAAGGAGACGGAGAGAGAGTGAGAGAGCTCCACCGTCAGTCAGGAAGCCGGCCAGGCGGCCATTTATTGACTCCAGTCGGAAAAATAAGGCAGTGTATAGCAAGTCGGCCGCATCATTGTCATTCTAGGTGGAGTGTTTCTGAGAGAGAGAGAGAGAGAGAGAGAGAGAGGTATACAAAGCAAGCAGAGAGCAAAGAAGGAGAAAAAAAAGTAAAGGAGAGGAGCCTCCATCTGTTACTGTAGTGCCGGGTGACCGGGGGAATCTGTGTTCAATTAAAGGCACCTGTGTGTAGGTCTGGCACATGCCCAGGTAGTCAAACACACAGACGGTGTTCCTGGAGGAGAGATAACAGCCTCTTAGATATAGAGGGGGACGGGCTGGAGAGAGAGAGACGGAGAGAGAGGGAGAGAGAGAGAGAGAGCAACAGAGAAGCAAGTGGCAGTGATCTGAGGGCGAGAGAGAGAGAGAGAGAGCCCCTTTCATTTCGCCTGTCATTTCCTCCTCTTGCCCTGCCGCCGCCGTCGCCGCCCGCTGTGGCGATTGCTTTGCTGACATCGCCGCGGCTTCAGAGAGGCAGATACATATAGGAGCAGATAGAGGCAGAGACGAGGACGGAACGTGTGTGTGTGGAGGGAGGGAGGGGAGGGGAGGGGAGGGGGAGGGACGAGGGAAGGAACAGCCGAGAAAGGCGTTGAGGACGAGGTCACGAGGAGGAGGAGGCCTCGCTTTCTTTTTGTCTATCTCTTTCTTTTCCTTTTTTCGATCAACATACTTCACCCCATTGTTTTTATCATCGTTTACTTCCATCTATTGTTTTTGTGTGTGCAGGGGGTGGGCGGGGGGTAGGGGGGCTCAGCCCGACAACATCCTCCCCCCTCTCCCTCTCTCGCTGTCTCTCATTACGTACGCCGCCGTGTCGTTGGATCTTTTTTTTGGGGGGCCGCCGAAACGCTCTGACCCCCCCCTCCCCCTCCCCGCCCCCAAACACGGATTATACCCTCCCTCTGCTCCGCATTAGTAATACAATCTTCTAGTGTCTTAAGCCCCTCTGAATCTCATCACAGCCCCCCCAGTCCCACCACAACCACACCCCGATAGCACACGTCGACCCCAAAGACCCATCAGCCCCCCCTACCCTGTCCCAAAGACCCATCAGCCCCCCCTACCCTGTCCCAAAGACCCATCAGCCCCCCCTACCCTGTCCCAAAGACCCATCAACCCCCCTACACTGACCCGAAGATCGTCTTAACGGACCCGAGCGGACCTCGACACCTGGCCCTGCCCCGCACCACGTGGTCTCCTCTACGGATCCTGGTCCCTCCCATGATGACCTCCGTGGTGACTGGCTGAGACCTCGCTTCTCATACCGTCGTCTGATTCATTCTGTAAGTACAGGACGCCCTCTATCTCTTCCTTTTGTGCGCGTGTGTGTGTGTGTGCGCGTGTGTGTGTGTGTGTGTGTGTGCGTGCGTGTGTGTGCGTGCGTGTGTGTGTTCTGCAGTGTATTTTTTTTTATGGTGTCTTCAAAGCCAAAGCAGAACTGCTTCTCTTTGCTGCCTCAGCTCCGGGCAATTTCAGCACTGTGTGTGTGTGTGTGTGTGCGTGTGTGTGTGTGTGTGTGTGTGTGCGTGTGTGCACGTGTGCGTGCGTGTGTGCACGTGTGCGTGCCAAGGAAAGAAAGGAGATTGTGATCTTAGAGCCAAGCAACAGCATCTGAGTTGTGTCAGAAATATAAAACGAAGGGAGGTGCATCACTTCCGTGTGTGTGCGTGTGCGTGCGTGTGCGTGTGTGTGTGCGCGCGTGTGTGTGTCCTACATGCGTTCATGTTTGCGCCTGCCTTCATGTTGGTCCCGAGGTTAATTTGAGCTAATTAGTGGTGAGCATTTTTGCATCCCAGTGCAGTTTTTCCCCTCTGTTCTCTGTGTAGTGTTCATTAAGACAAGAGAGAGAGAGAGGACGAGAAGAAGATGGAGAGAGAGAGAGAGAGAAGAAAAGTGAGAGAAAGGGAAGCATAGAAAAGTGAGTGAGAGGTGGTGTTAACAAAAAAAGAACAAAGAAAAAATTTAACAAAACACAGTTAATTATTTCCTGAAAGAAATGGCTAACAGCTCATTACAAACATTATTCATGAACAATTGAGACATTTTGTATAGTAATCACTTCTGGAAAATAACAGAAGACATATCACAGGTTGTTTTCTAATCACTTACTTTTCGATGTGCACAGAGTGCACAGTATATCATTTTATCTGAGGATCTAAACAGCAGCGCCACATTATTGTCTGCTGTGTTGTTAGTCGATGTCTACACTGTGTCATTTTTATAGAGGTATGGTACGTATCTAAAGAGCACAAAGTACCTTTCTGAACGCACCAAGTATCACGAGACTTCCCACCGTTTCCTGTTTGTCAACCAAATCACGAGATACTTCAGAGCCAGAAACGATCCCTGTCGTTTCTGGCTCCGAAGTATCTCGTGAAGTATCTCGTGAAGTATCTCGTGAAGTATCTCGTGTCTACATAAAATGCTATGTAAATTACATAAGTTTAGCCTTTGCATACGCCTGTAAGGACGTCGAGGCTAGGGCAAGTGCTATCGCAAGTGCTGCGGGCTAAGATGGAGTCTGAAGAGGTGGGTTTTCAGACTACGGCGGAAGATTGGGAGTGAGCCTGCAGTTCTGACTGCAATGTGTTCATGCTATAGTTTTGGAGCCAGAAGGGAGAAGAGTCTGGGACGTGAGGAGCGTTAGTTTTGGAGCCAGAAGGGAGAAGAGTCTGGGACGTGAGGAGCGTTGTCCCGGCTGTTTTAGTAAAGGTTCTGCCAGCCTCCTTGTGTTGGCTGGGCTGAGTGTGCAGGGCACCAGAATAGGCATGCTTGAGTTCATGATGTTAAGCAGCTGATGGCAGTGGCTGGGGGTGGTTGGGGTCTGTCTGTGGTGTTGCCGTCCATTTTATCTCTTAGCAGAAGGATCAACATGGCCCTTCTTCCTTACACTTCCCCCCTGCATTAGTCTGGCGTGGCCAGACTGTTTCCTCCCACAACTTTCAAATGCTTCCGGTCACATACGGTCTGGAAGCTCTGATCATGAACAAGCGATAAAGCGGATATGACGGATGTAGAGCATGTCGTCTAATGATCCGGGTATCGGCGGTTCGAATCCCGGCTCCTCCTGTCCACATGTTGAAGTGTCCTTGGGCAAGACACTGAACCCTACGTTGCCTCTAATGAGTTGGTCGGTGCGAGCGTGCCACCATTGGTGTGTGAACGTGGGAAGTGAGGACGCTGGCGTCGACTGTTCGCCGCTTCACCTCTCAATGCATGAATAAATGAGCCATTGTAAAGTGCTTTGATCACAAAGTGCCATAAAAATGCAATTCATTATCGCAGACAGTAGTAAAAAGCAATCTTGAGGGTCTGAATGAAATGCACATAAAGTAAATAAATGTATCCATTAAATTATCCCTACGCTTAAGACGCTGTATATTAACAGTTAAAAAGAGCATCAATACGAAAACGTGTAGAGGAGGAGTCTGCAGTCCATCCGTCCATTTTTACATTACGACCTCTTTCTGTAGGGCCTCCACCCTCCCCCTCTCTCTCTCACGCCATTACCACGCACGCACGCACGCACGCTCGCACGCTCGCAGGCAGGCAGGCAGGCCCGCACGCACGCACGCACGCACGCACGCACGCACGCACGCACGCAGGCACGCAGGCACGCAGGCACGCAGCCTCCCTCTCCATGATGTCCTGCATATTCTCAGTGGAGAACAGACTGAGAGGGACATCCATCTTGGCAGACACATGGATATCTCTATGCACTCCACATACACACACACACACACACACACACACACACACACACACACACACACACACACACACACACACACACACACACACACACACACACACACACACACACACAGTCCATCCATGCTGCACCGGCGGACGCTTCATCAAGTTAGTCCCTTTCGAACAGACCAACGAGCTGTGAATAACGCAATTACACGAAGCGCGACCACTACGAGCGACCCCTGTGTGTGTGTGTGTGTGTGTGTGTGTGTGTGTGTGTGTGTGTGTGTGCGAGGGGGCAAGCGAGGTTGACTCGCGAAAGGGCTGCAAGGTGAGAGGAAACGCTATACGGTAAGGCTAGGGATGACACTCACACAGTGATGGAGATGGAGGTCAGAGATGGAGTCCAGTCAGTTGTTCTTAGAGTGGAGGGACCCTCAGGGGTTCCTGAGGGACTTCCAAATGGACCCTTAAAGGTCCATATAGCGCAGCTCTCAGGGGTCCCTGAGTTGAGCTATATTTTATACTTGGGCTATTTTAAAATAGCCGATCTACAAGCTTACAACGCGTTTGCGATGTGTCGCTTGAGTTGTTAGATCTGCTATTTTTTGAAAACTTTTGATACTAAGTAACAATTGTTGTTAAAGTGATTTTTGAGTGGTGCAGCCACTCCAAGAAACAGCAATGTGTGTCCCTTTGTTTGTATGTATGTCTCCGTCTGTTTAGAGTACCAACAGGTGGCAAAGTGGCACTGTTGAGCTTCAGACTGTGCACAGCTGCATGATGGGAAGCTGAGTTTTTAGCAGCCATTACGTGGTTTCGGGTGTGACAGTACAGTACAGTACAGTACAGGGTCCCCTTGGGGACACGGTAACTCTGTCATTTCTCGACCGTTTCTGACGCAGGGCGGCTCGCCGGAACCGGGCCGGCACCCCTGGGCACGTTCCTGTGAGTCTGGAAGTTCCGGTGGACCCTTTATATTCTGAGAATCAGTGTTGGTTCAGTAGCAGGATGTCTCTCCTGTTCTTTAGTAAACACTGAAAGGAAATAAATGTTCAGCTCAGGATAGTGGATACCTATCAGAACGAGGTTAAACAGGAGCATTTGCATTGGCAAGAGATGACAAAATCGGCACTTGAACACTGTACATTTCAAGCTTATAAATGGGTACGTTTTGGTCAAAATGTTTTGTACGTGCCAACCATTTCAACAGTTTACTGTGGGTCTCTCTCTACAAAAGCTTTTCATGGACAAATGCACATCTCTGCAGAGCGGTAAAAAGGCCCCTGTGCTCCGTGGGAGCTCTCTGATTGGTTTGGCAGCGTGCCTCTGCTTTGTTGGTATACTGTCTGTCAGCCCCGGAAGATTCAGATTACCAAATAATACGATTACTGTGGCGGCACGCTGATAAGACACTCGCCACCGCTCCCTCTTTATAACACATCCAGAGAGAGAGAGAGAGAGAGAGAGAGAGAGCGAGAGCATGTGGGCTGTCAGAGACATGACTACAGTGAATGCATAATGCTGTCACCAGGGGCCGGCCACTCTGCGAGCACGCCATCTCCTGAGCCCGTGTCCAGCGAGCGAGAGCGAAGAGTGATGGCATGGCCTTATCACCACCAGGGTTATTGATATGACAGCTGTCCATACACAATATAAGCCTGCAACCATGCTAATGTCATTTTGATGTAGGGGTGACGCTCACCGCATGTGTTTTTAACGACGTCGTCGACGTAACGTTCCAACACTGTAGGTCGATTTTGAAAACGGGGGGGGGAGGGGAATGAGAAAAACGCTCGGGCTGTGGTCGGACGTACTCGTACATCAACTGGCCATTACGCGGGTTTAAACGTGCAGGGGGGGCTCTCTCGGGCGCCGGGAGGTGTCGGCCGCCTGTCCTCCGCCTCCTTATCTCGTCGTATTACACTGCTTGCGTCCCACCACGTGTGGGCTATTTGTTTTCACGTGTGCGGCGCTCTCGACAGCTCGCACACAAATTTCCCCCCCGAGTTGACCTTGCAGTTTAAAACACAATAAAAGGCTGAACTCCCGGGCTGGGCTGTGCGTTGCACATTGTTCACGTCACGTGGTTTCTTCTTCTGGAGCCTGACAAATGGCCTCCTGTCCATTGGGGAGGAGGGAAGGGGTGCGGGGGGTTTGTGCGTGTGTGTGTGTGTGTGTGTGGGTGTGTGTGTGGGTACTAGTTAGCAGTACAGTGGGCAGCAGAAATACTGCTCCCTCCCAGACGACCGACCGCTCAGCAGAAGTAAAATACAGCCATCTGTAGCCTTACTGCTTCTGGACTAGAGGAGCTCATATCAGGATTTCTGGCCAGGCTGCCTGCAACACCCCCCCATCCCCCCATCCCCCCCCTGCTGAGAGGGCTCAGCAGGGATGGCCATTTGCCTGGAGAGTAAAAGATTAGCCTCGACCAGGGAGGTAGAATGCACACCTATTTGCTGTGTGATGTCAGGCAGGGGTGGGCCACTTTGAAGACGGAGAGGGCCACTATAATTCCACCCTCACTCCAGAGGGACCACGTTGCATAGTATTACTGTTGTAGCAAAAATAGCCGATCTACAAGCTCAAAATGCGTCACACTGTGACACGCTTTGAGCTTGTGAATCAGCTATTTTTGCTATATTTTAATTGAAATCCTGACATTTTCTTTGCTGTGTTTGAATTGGAACCTGAAAAGTAACATTTGTATTTTATTTCAAATGCATTTATACTTATGTTGACTTTATGAACTGAAATACAAATGCATTGGACACAATAACATCCTATACTAGTCATTCAGCTACTAATATAGTCATATAGACTGAAGTATTTCAAGCGGGTCATGTTTGGAATTGTAACAGCTGAAATCAATAGTATATCAGCATTCTGATATTAACCCGAGGGCCACATTAAGTGAAGGTGAGGGCCCCGCATGTGGCCCCAGGGCCGGCAGTTGCCCTGGTTCTGGGGACTTGGGTTCAGTGCACACAGACGTCAAACCTATTTACTTCCCAGCAATGCTATTAATGGGTGGCTTGAGCTTGCTTCATTCTCCTTCTGGTCCTGTATAGTACAATAGTAGTACAATAGTGGATCTCAAAGTGGGGTCCAGGGCCCCAGGGGTCCTTGAAGCGGGGAAGAATGTACATGTTGAGTGCTTGTAGATGTTATATTTTAATCGTTTAAATATTTTTGAAACAGTTTAACAACGTTTGGGGATGTTGTCCACTTCAGTCATGTCCTCAGTGACATGGGGATGTTGTCCACTTCAGTCATGTCCTCAGAGACATGGGGATGTTGTCCACTTCAGTCATGTCCTCAGAGACATGGGGATGTTGTCCACTTCAGTCATGTCCTCAGAGACATGGGGATGTTGTCCACTTCAGTCATGTCCTCAGTGACATGGGGATGTTGTCCACTTCAGTCATGTCCTCAGTGACATGGGGATGTTGTCCACTTCAGTCATGTCCTCAGTGACATGGGGATGTTGTCCACTTCAGTCATGTCCTCAGAGACATGGGGATGTTGTCCACTTCAGTCATGTCCTCAGTGACATGGGGATGTTGTCCACTTCAGTCATGTCCTCAGAGACATGGGGATGTTGTCCACTTCAGTCATGTCCTCAGTGACATGGGGATGTTGTCCACTTCAGTCATGTCCTCAGTGACATGGGGATGTTGTCCACTTCAGTCATGTCCTCAGTGACATGGGGATGTTGTCCACTTCAGTCATGTCCTCAGAGACATGGGGATGTTGTCCACTTCAGTCATGTCCTCAGTGACATGGGGATGTTGTCCACTTCAGTCATGTCCTCAGTGACATGGGGATGTTGTCCACTTCAGGCATGTCCTCAGAGACATGGGGATGTTGAACACTTCAGTCATGTCCTCAGAGACATGGGGATGTTGTCCACTTCAGTCATGTCCTCAGTGACATGGGGATGTTGTCCACTTCAGTCATGTCCTCAGTGACATGGGAATGTTGTCCACTTCAGTCATGTCCTCAGAGACATGGGGATGTTGTCCACTTCAGTCATGTCCTCAGAGACATGGTGATGTTGTCCACTTCAGTCATGTCCTCAGTGACATGGGGATGTTGTCCACTTCAGTCATGTCCTCAGTGACATGGGGATGTTGTCCACTTCAGTCATGTCCTCAGAGACATGGTGATGTTGAACACTTCAGTCATGTCCTCAGTGACATGGGGATGTTGTCCACTTCAGTCATGTCCTCAGAGACATGGGGATGTTGTCCACTTCAGTCATGTCCTCAGAGACATGGGGATGTTGTCCACTTCAGTCATGTCCTCAGTGGCATGGGGATGTTGTCCACTTCAGTCATGTCCTCAGAGACATGGGGATGTTGTCCACTTCAGTCATGTCCTCAGTGACATGGGGATGTTGTCCACTTCAGTCATGTCCTCAGAGACATGGGGATGTTGTCCACTTCAGTCATGTCCTCAGAGACATGGGGATGTTGTCCACTTCAGTCATGTCCTCAGTGACATGGGGATGTTGTCCACTTCAGTCATGTCCTCAGTGACATGGGGATGTTGTCCACTTCAGTCATGTCCTCAGAGACATGGGGATGTTGTCCACTCCAGTCATGTCCTCAGTGGCATGGGGATGTTGTCCACTTCAGTCATGTCCTCAGTGGCATGGGGATGGTGTCCACTTCAGTCATGTCCTCAGTGACATGGGGATGTTGTCCACTTCAGTCATGTCCTCAGTGACATGGGGATGTTGTCCACTTCAGTCATGTCCTCAGTGACATGGGGATGTTGTCCACTTCAGTCATGTCCTCAGTGACACGGGGATGTTGTCCACTTCAGTCATGTCCTCAGAGACATGGGGATGTTGTCCACTTCAGTCATGTCCTCAGTGACATGGGGATGTTGTCCACTTCAGTCATGTCCTCAGAGACATGGGGATGTTGTCCACTTCAGTCATGTCCTCAGAGACATGGGGATGTTGTCCACTTCAGTCATGTCCTCAGAGACATGGGGATGTTGTCCACTTCAGTCATGTCCTCAGTGGCATGGGGATGTTGTCCACTTCAGTCATGTCCTCAGTGGCATGGGGATGGTGTCCACTTCAGTCATGTCCTCAGTGACATGGGGATGTTGTCCACTTCAGTCATGTCCTCAGTGACATGGGGATGTTGTCCACTTCAGTCATGTCCTCAGTGACACGGGGATGTTGTCCACTTCAGTCATGTCCTCAGAGACATGGGGATGTTGTCCATTAACCCCACTTCACCCTTGACTTCCCCTGCTGGCCCTCACCTCCCTGACAGAGCTCCCTCTATGACTCATGCTGGAAGCACCAGTGCAGCTCTGGTTCAGCATTATTATACTGCTCAGTGCAGTTGTAACCAACACAACAACTGCGTATTCCCTGAGCTGCAGTACAGCCAACACACCAGATGTAAGGAAACAGCCAAAGAGAAGCACGCACACACACACACACACACACACACACACACACACACACACACACACACACACACACACACACACACACACACACACACACACACACACACACACACACACACACACACATATGCACACACACACACACACACACACACACACACACACACACACACACACACACACACACACACACACACACACACACACACACACACGCGCATGAGGGCGCTATGGGCTCCATTTTCGGCTATTTGAACTATTAAAAAAAATATTTTCAAAATAGTTTAGGGATAAGGGGTTTAGCGGTGACGAAAATGGAGCCCTAAATGTACTGCATGCTTCAATCATTCCACTCCACTTGCGCTGAATCAAGGCAGTGCACGTACGTGGTCATCAGAGTGAATCACACACACACACACACACACACACACACACACACACACACACACACACACACACACACACACACACACACACACACACACACACAGAGAGAGTCTCTCTGTTCCTACCTGTCACGTCCTTTCAGGTCAGCGGTCACATCCATGGCCCGTGGCGCGTTCTTTCCTCAGCGAGCCAGTAACTAGCCGTCATCCCCGTGATGACAGCATACATACACATACAGCTCCTTATTGCTGGTCCTGTCAACCATATTGTGGTCCAACAAACGATACCATAACACGTGTGTCTTTGGCGGTGGTTCCCACGACCTGCTCTGGACCAGTGCCCACTATACGTTGAAAACCATCCGGTTATAAGCCCCACTAAGACCTGGAACACGTGTGTGTCGTTCTAGCGTTTAACCACATTAATAACCTTATTTTAGACTGTAGCTGTTGGGAAAAATAGCAGATCTACAAGCTCATAGTGCGGCACTCGGTGCCGCGTTATGAGCTTGTAGATCTGCTATTTTGGAAAAATCGCTTCTGAATATTTTCTTCTGCAGGTGTCCCTGCTGGAACAACATATTTTCAGATGGGGTCGCCGGGCCAATTAACCTGACGCTGCCAGATGAGGGCGGTATTGGGTAACCATGTTCCCCAACACAGCCTTCATCTGGGATCTCTCAGGGAGTTGAACTGACAAAAATCCGTTCCGTACCGGACCAATCAGCGTGAGCTAAGGGCGGGATATGTGCGAAACCGGATGTGAAGCTATATAGACACGTCAATATGATTGGTTGTGTTTGCACGCCCACACGGTGATAGACAGACGGTCCCATCCAATCATCTACCAAGTATCTTGAAAAAAAGGAACAGCCCCGTCATCGAATTTGCTTCCGCGATCCCAGATCCCAATAAGCTGTGAAACAAATTTGTGTAGCAAGCTTCTTGGATCTGGCAGCGTCAGGTTACGGGCCAATGTCCTTGACATGAAAAGGTTTTGAGCAGCACCACTGACATCGAAGCAGGTTTTTCAGAAATGAATTAGAAGACTTTCGTAGAATCAGCCTCGGGTCAAGTGACGCTTGACATCTGCTGTTTCTGCATGCATAGCCAACGCTCAAATCTAAAATGACACGGATGCTTTCCCCGTTTTAATTTGATTTATAGCCTCTGGGGGGCGTCACCACCTCCTTTTTGGCTCCTTCCCTGTCTTAGTCCACTTCCGCCCGGGTGCTCCTCTGTTTATATTCCTACTAACACCACATGTTTAAGGCAGTGCACGGCGCAGACAGGTTCTTCTGCCGTGAGCAGGATGTGTCTCGAGAGATTAGCACACCGTAGTCTGGCAGGGCTGTGAAAACTAAAGCAAATCAATCCGTTATGACCAAGAGCACTGTGGTAATCGCTTACCCAGGCTCTCCCGTTATCAACGATGGGAATGTGCCATCTGTTTCCCTATAGACGTCTCCCCTCCTAGCCCATTGAAGTCTTAACATTTGGCAGCTCACTTCCTAAAAATCTCAAGTGTTTCAGCCAGCCAAGGCCAAGCAGCCAGCCAGCCGTCTGGCCCACCAGCCATGAGCTCTCAGGCACAAGGTGGATCGGGGTAATTTGTGATATGACACAGAAATGGAGCAGCACTGCGTTTCTCTCCCCCCCCCCCCCCCCCCCCCCCCCCCCCCAGTCCTCAGTATAACCCACAGCAGAGCCATCTAATAGAAGAGTTACGATATTGAGGGGGCAGGGGGACGAGCTGGAGTTTGAAATACATCGTTTTCAACGAGGGCGGCGCAAATAAGAGCTATTTTAGGCATGTGTGCAACATGCCAACTGTTCTAAAGTATTGTACAGTGACAACTAAAGTCTCTGACTGTAATGTTTGTTTTGTACGATTATCGATTACTATACAAAACAATCTAAAATAAAGGGATTTGATCATTACAGCTGGGCTGTTGCCTGAGTCCAATGCACTTCTGGCTACTTCCGGTCCCATTTGTTGTCCCCATTCTCAATGGAGGTCTATGTATGTAGGAGAGCCGCCATGCACTGCCTTTGGTGTTAGCATTATGTTATGCTTTAGCTATTGAAAAATAGCAGATCTACAAGCTCATAGCGCACCACCGAGTGGCGCGCTACGAGCTTGTAGGTCTGCTATTTTTGAAGAATCGAAGGACGACTGACATAGAAACATAGCTTTTGGACTGGCCCCACGAAGTGAACGGAGTTGGCTCTGACCCCACAGTATGACCACCGGTGCGAGGCCGGTGTCTCCCACACTAAACATCTTACTCCTCATTGCCTAATGGAGCAGAGGAGAGGAAAGCGCTTGCTGAGGCGTGTGTGTGTGTGTAGTCCGCTCCTGCTATAGCCTCAGGCTGACTTGGCCTCCGGGGGGGGGGGGGGGGGGGAGCGACCAGCGGCGTGGATTGGACATTAGGATGCAGATGGCCCCCCGGTATCTCCTCTGCCTGCTCTCTCCGACTGGGGGCTTCTGTTGCTGGCCATAAAATGAAGGCCACTAATGGCCTCTCGGTTAATGGGAGTCGTTAAGATTGGATTGCAGGATGATAAAGGAAATGTGTGTGTAATGCGTGTAAGGGGGGGATAGAGGTGTGAGGATCTGTGTGTGTGTGTGTGTGTGTGTGTGTGTGTGTGTGTGTGTGTGTGTGTGTGTGTGTGTGTGTGTGTGTGTGTGTGTGTGTGTGTGTGTGTGTGTGTGTGTGTGTGTGTGTGTGTGTGTGTGTGTGTGTGTGTGTGGTGTGTGTGTGTGTGTGCGTGCGTTGTGTGTGTACTCCTAATGGGTAGTTTGGCACAGTCTCCATCCTTTGGTTCACTGTGATGCAGAAAATGCGATAGGTGTAACACAAATTTGTTGTGACGACGTTGGTGTGCAAAAATGATCGGCTCCTTTGTGCAGTGACATACATTTTGCACGTACAGTAGACAGGCAAATCCTCTGAGAAAATAGTAAGTAAATTAACCATATAGCAAATCTAAACTCATCGCGAGCCAATGCATACTCAAATACTCTAGTCCTACTAGACCCAAGAAATTACATCTGGCCACAAAAGATCACGAGATCTACTGAATGTGTCAAACTGACATTGAGCCTATATAACACAGTGTGTTCCCCCCAGTAGTTCTCCTTCACATTCAGTAGATCCTGTGATCTTCCGTGGTTTCGATCTGAATGAACTGGCACACTTGTTTTTTGATAAGAATTTGAAGGTTTTCAGAAACCATAGGTTAGGCGTTAATTAAAAGGCGTTTTTAGAATTGGCCTCAGGGCCTGGCCGTGGCTCAGCGGTCCAGGCACCTTGGCTGGCAACCCAGCCTGGCAGTGTGCCGCGGGTTCGACTCCTGATCCCGACGGCCTTTACTGCATGTCTTCCCCCCATCTCACTCTCTCTCTCCATTTCCTGTCAGCCCTCCCATAAAAAAATATAAAATAAAAAACATTTAAGAATTGGCCTCAGGTCTAATCATTCTCCCCTTCCTCCCCACACACACAGGAACAGGTTCAATATGGTTGAATCCGCTCCCAGGCAGAGTGCTGCAAACACCATTTTCAATTTTTGTTCACTCGGGAGTAGTCAATGTGCGCTCTCAGAGTATTTCTGAGCCAAAAAGGTCTGTAAAGTTTATATTTGTAGAAATGCGTACAATTGTGCACATTTGTAACCTCAACCCTCACAAAAACAAACAATTGTGCACTCTTTTTTGGCGTTATGTTAACATTACAGGTGTAACATACACCAGGATCTCACATTTTACAGTTTTGCAGTAAGTGCAGACAGTGCAGGACCTACATATGGGATATTACATAATTGTCTTTGTATTCACTACTCGGGCCACTGGAGTCACACAGGGCTGGAGGGCTGTATGAAAGACCAACATGCACCCTTTTTACACTACACAGCAAAACCCTGACCTTAACGGCACCATTTTACACTTCCACTGGTTCCTCTTTGTGCCTCCAATATGCCATCCTCCGCTCATCCTTGTAAGACAGGCCAGCTTGGTCAAAGTGTGTGATGTTGTGAGGATCGGATTACTTTTTGCCTGTTGGTGGCACGTGCTCCCCATGTTGACCCTTACAGTAGTATTGGTCAGAACACACAAAACATCATTCCTAGGATAAAGCTACTGTTTGGCAGAAAATGAAATCAACCATGTGCTCAGTATAGCTTCGGAAACACAGACGTTTAAAAAAGATCACACCCGTGTGAACTGAGTGGTGCAGTCCCCCCCCCCCCCACTATCTCTCTCTGTTTCTGGCGCCCCCTACTGGTACCCTATAGTCATATACTCGTGCTCATGGCCACATAGGTGAACATGGACATGCCACATGCCACATAGGTACATACATAGGTGAACACGGACATTGCTGTTCCTTGGAGTGGTTGCACCACTCAAAAAATCACACCCGTGTGAACTGAGTGGTGCAACTCTCTCTCATTAGCAGGCAACAGTGCAGCATATCTCTCTCTCTGTTTCTGGCACAACAGCGCCCCTACTGGTACTAATAGTCATACTGGTGCACATTAATGTCACATAGGTAGGCGGACACAGACATTGCTGTTCTTTGGAGTGGTTGCACCACTCAAAAAATTCGACTTCAATTCGGCATACAGCAGCGCAAACGTCACTCGCTCTCTGCTGATTTCTGATCGTCTGCACCCTTGTTAAATTGACACACACATCACGTACACACACATACACACACACACACACACACACACACACACACACACACACACACACACACACACACACACACACACACACACACACACACACACTAAGGCTGTCCCTTAATTTATGGCCTTGAACCATAATTATTATTATTATTATGTTTTATTATTATATATATATATTTTTTTACTCAGAAATATATCTCGGCGAGAATGCGATATGCATATGTTCATGTTGTGTTTACAATCATTTGAAGTCCTGCAGACGGCAGAAGAGACAAACACAGTGACACACACACACACACACACACACACACACACACACACACACTCAATGCGCTTCTGAGAGTAGCCTACAAAGGTGGAACAAATTAATGAAAGAGAGACAGCTAACGAGCAAGGCAAGATGAAGATACGCTCTAGTTTTAGCTGCCTGCCAGCAACTCATTCAACTATGGCTCATTTTTATGGAATGATGAGCTCGCATCAGGGACGTATGCTGACCATTTGGTTGCCCTACTCGTAGGATATTTGTGCTGCCCCCCTCCCGACGAGAGTGCTGCTAGCCTATTCCTCATGCAGATCGGCTATTTTCGCTGTTTGCGAGGACGCACACTATTCACTACTCGGGCCACTGAGTCACACAGGGCTGGAGGGCTGTATGAAAGACCAACATGCACCCTTTTTACACTACACAGCAAAACCCTGACCTTAACGGCACCATTTTTACACTTCCACTGGTTCCTCTTTGTGCCTCCAATATGCCATCCTCCGCTCATCCTTGTAAGACAGGGCCAGCTTGGTCAAAGTGTGTGATGTTGTGAGGATCGGATTACTTTTTGCCTGTTGGTGGCACGTGCTCCCCATGTTGACCTTACAGTAGTATTTGGTCAGAACACACAAAACATCATTCCTAGGATAAAGCTACTGTTTGGCAGAAAAATGAAATCAACCATGTGCTCAGTATAGCTTCGGAAACACAGACGTTTAAAAAAGATCACACCCGTGTGAACTGAGTGGTGCAGTCCCCCCCCCCCCCCCACTATCTCTCTCTGTTTCTGGCGCCCCCTACTGGTACCCTATAGTCATATACTCGTGCTCATGGCCACATAGGTGAACATGGACATGCCACATGCCACATAGGTACATACATAGGTGAACACGGACATTGCTGTTCCTTGGAGTGGTTGCACCACTCAAAAATCACACCCGTGTGAACTGAGTGGTGCAACTCTCTCTCATTAGCAGGCAACAGTGCAGCATATCTCTCTCTCTGTTTCTGGCACAACAGCGCCCCTACTGGTACTAATAGTCATACTGGTGCACATTAATGTCACATAGGTAGGCGGACACAGACATTGCTGTTCTTTGGAGTGGTTGCACCACTCAAAAAATTCGACTTCAATTCGGCATACAGCAGCGCAAACGTCACTCGCTCTCTGCTGATTTCTGATCGTCTGCACCCTTGTTAAATTGACACACACATCACGTACACACACACACACACACACACACACACACACACACACACACACACACACACTAAGGCTGTCCCTTAATTTATGGCCTTGAACCATAATTATTATTATTATTATGTTTTATTATTATATATATATTTTTTTTTACTCAGAAATATATCTCAGCGAGAATGCGATATGCATATGTTCATGTTGTGTTTACAATCATTTGAAAGTCCTGCAGACGGCAGAAGAGACAAACACAGTGACACACACACACACACACACACACACACACACACACACACACACACACACACACACACACACACACACTCAATGCGCTTCTGAGAGTAGCCTACAAAGGTGGAACAAATTAATGAAAGAGAGACAGCTAACGAGCAAGGCAAGATGAAGATACGCTCTAGTTTTAGCTGCCTGCCAGCAACTCATTCAACTATGGCTCATTTTTATGGAATGATGAGCTCGCATCAGGGACGTATGCTGACCATTTGGTTGCCCTACTCGTAGGATATTTGTGCTGCCCCCCTCCCGACGAGAGTGCTGCTAGCCTATTCCTCATGCAGATCGGCTATTTTCGCTGTTTGCGAGGACGCACACTATTCACTACTCGGGCCACTGGAGTCACACAGGGCTGGAGGGCTGTATGAAAGACCAACATGCACCCTTTTTACACTACACAGCAAAACCCTGACCTTAACGGCACCATTTTTACACTTCCACTGGTTCCTCTTTGTGCCTCCAATATGCCATCCTCCGCTCATCCTTGTAAGACAGGGCCAGCTTGGTCAAAGTGTGTGATGTGAGGATCGGATTACTTTTTGCCTGTTGGTGGCACGTGCTCCCCATGTTGACCTTACAGTAGTATTTGGTCAGAACACACAAAACATCATTCCTAGGATAAAGCTACTGTTTGGCAGAAAAATGAAATCAACTATGTGCTCAGTATAGCTTCGGAAACACAGACGTTTAAAAAAGATCACACCCGTGTGAACTGAGTGGTGCAGTCCCCCCCCCCCCCCCCCCACTATCTCTCTCTGTTTCTGGCGCCCCCTACTGGTACCCTATAGTCATATACTCGTGCTCATGGCCACATAGGTGAACATGGACATGCCACATGCCACATAGGTACATACATAGGTGAACACGGACATTGCTGTTCCTTGGAGTGGTTGCACCACTCAAAAATCACACCCGTGTGAACTGAGTGGTGCAACTCTCTCTCATTAGCAGGCAACAGTGCAGCATATCTCTCTCTCTGTTTCTGGCACAACAGCGCCCCTACTGGTACTAATAGTCATACTGGTGCACATTAATGTCACATAGGTAGGCGGACACAGACATTGCTGTTCTTTGGAGTGGTTGCACCACTCAAAAAATTCGACTTCAATTCGGCATACAGCAGCGCAAACGTCACTCGCTCTCTGCTGATTTCTGATCGTCTGCACCCTTGTTAAATTGACACACACATCACGTACACACACATACACACACACACACACTCACACACACACACACACACACACACACACACACACACACACACACACACACACACACACACTAAGGCTGTCCCTTAATTTATGGCCTTGAACCATAATTATTATTATTATTATGTTTTATTATTATATATATATTTTTTTTTACTCAGAAATATATCTCTGCGAGAATGCGATATGCATATGTTCATGTTGTGTTTACAATCATTTGAAAGTCCTGCAGACGGCAGAAGAGACAAACACAGTGACACACACACACACACACACACACACACACACACACACACACACACACACACACTCAATGCGCTTCTGAGAGTAGCCTACAAAGGTGGAACAAATTAATGAAAGAGAGACAGCTAACGAGCAAGGCAAGATGAAGATACGCTGTAGTTTTAGCTGCCTGCCAGCAACTCATTCAACTATGGCTAATTTTTATGGAATGATGAGCTCGCATCAGGGACGTATGCTGACCATTTGGTTGACCTACTCGTAGGATATTTGTGCTGCCCCCCTCCCGACGAGAGTGCTGCTAGCCTATTCCTCATGCAGATCGGCTATTTTCGCTGTTTGCGAGGACGCACACTATTCACTACTCGGGCCACTGGAGTCACACAGGGCTGGAGGGCTGTATGAAAGACCAACATGCACCCTTTTTACACTACACAGCAAAACCCTGACCTTAACGGCACCATTTTTACACTTCCACTGGTTCCTCTTTGTGCCTCCAATATGCCATCCTCCGCTCATCCTTGTAAGACAGGGCCAGCTTGGTCAAAGTGTGTGATGTTGTGAGGATCGGATTACTTTTTGCCTGTTGGTGGCACGTGCTCCCCATGTTGACCTTACAGTAGTATTTGGTCAGAACACACAAAACATCATTCCTAGGATAAAGCTACTGTTTGGCAGAAAAATGAAATCAACCATGTGCTCAGTATAGCTTCGGAAACACAGACGTTTAAAAAAGATCACACCCGTGTGAACTGAGTGGTGCAGTCCCCCCCCCCCCCCCACTATCTCTCTCTGTTTCTGGCGCCCCCTACTGGTACCCTATAGTCATATACTCGTGCTCATGGCCACATAGGTGAACATGGACATGCCACATGCCACATAGGTACATACATAGGTGAACACGGACATTGCTGTTCCTTGGAGTGGTTGCACCACTCAAAAATCACACCCGTGTGAACTGAGTGGTGCAACTCTCTCTCATTAGCAGGCAACAGTGCAGCATATCTCTCTCTCTGTTTCTGGCACAACAGCGCCCCTACTGGTACTAATAGTCATACTGGTGCACATTAATGTCACATAGGTAGGCGGACACAGACATTGCTGTTCTTTGGAGTGGTTGCACCACTCAAAAAATTCGACTTCAATTCGGCATACAGCAGCGCAAACGTCACTCGCTCTCTGCTGATTTCTGATCGTCTGCACCCTTGTTAAATTGACACACACATCACGTACACACACACACACACACACACACACACACACACACACACACACACACACACTAAGGCTGTCCCCGAACATTCAGAGTTCGAATGTTCCCTCGTTAAGGTTGCCACTCGAATCTTAATTTATGGCCTTGAACCATAATTATTATTATCATTATGTTTTATTATTATATATATATTTTTTTTTACTCAGAAATATATCTCGGCGAGAATGCGATATGCATATGTTCATGTTGTGTTTACAATCATTTGAAAGTCCTGCAGACGGCAGAAGAGACAAACACAGTGACACACACACACACACACACACACACACACACACACACACACACTCAATGCGCTTCTGAGAGTAGCCTACAAAGGTGGAACAAATTAATGAAAGAGAGACAGCTAACGAGCAAGGCAAGATGAAGATACGCTCTAGTTTTAGCTGCCTGCCAGCAACTCATTCAACTATGGCTTCTACAAAAACCTTGGTGTTTGTAAAGATGATTTCAAAATGGCAATGGTAACAACCGAGGAGGTACTTAAAAAACTGAGTGCCCTCCAACCCCACAAGGCCACTGGCCATGACAATATCCCCTCCAAATTTCTCAGAGACTCAGCCTTTTCCATAGCTCCAGTCATCACCCACATAGTTAACCTCTCCATCAAACAGGGACAGGTCCCCCAAGATTTTAAACTGGCCAAAGTAACCCCCTTGTACAAAAAAGGGAGTAAATTAGAACCCGGCAACTACCGCCCTATTTCTATTCTAAGCTCCATCTCGAAAGTGATGGAAAAAATAGTCTATGAACAGGTTGAAAAGTATCTTGCCACTAATAAATTGCTGTACGAGTTCCAATCTGGTTTCAGAACATCCCACTCCACTGACACATGCCTCCTCTATTTGAGCGACCACATCAAACACGAGGTGGACGCTGGAAAATACTGCGGCATGGTCATGCTGGACCTCCAAAAGGCTTTTGACACCGTGAACCACTCCATACTGGTTAACAAGCTTAAAGCTATTGGTTTTGATAGCACATCAGTGAGCTGGATGCAATCCTACCTGGAGGGGAGAGAACAGATGGTGGAGGTGAACGGAACACTGTCCCCTCCCCTCCCAGTGAGCTGTGGCGTCCCACAAGGAAGCATACTAGGGCCTTTACTGTTCCTAATATATGTTAATGACATGACTTCAGCTTGTGACTGCAACTTGTTCCTGTTCGCAGATGACTCAGCACTGCTGGTCTCGGACAGGAACAAACTGCAGGTTGAAAAGACCCTCAGCTCTGAACTCGGTAGAATCTGCACCTGGCTCGCTGATAACAAACTATCCTTACACCTGGGAAAAACTGAATCCATCCTCTTCGGATCAAATAGTAATCTCAGCAAGGCAGATGGCTTCTTGGTTAGAGTGGGTGACAATATTATCACACGAAAAGATCAAATTACCTACCTAGGTTCCATCCTGGAGGCCAATCTTTCCGGTGATAAGATGGCCACCAACGTAATCAAAAAAGTCAATCAAAGAACAAGATTCCTTTACAGGATCTCCTCACTGGTCAGCAAAAACACCTTGAAGACCTTAACAGGAGCCCTCGTACAAGGTTTCTTTGACTATGCATCTAATTTTATGACTAAATTCTTTTCGCTCCTATGCCACCAAAATGTGGAACGCCCTACCAACAGTCATTAAGACATGTGAATCCCTTGACTCCTTCAAAACCGCTCTCAAAGGGCACCTACGGATGGCTGCAATTCGAAACTGGCCTCTGTAAAATCTGAATCCCCCCCACCCCCCCCACCCCATTTTCCCTCACTGTATATTGTATCTTTTCCCTTTTTTGCTTCCCATATAATGAATTTAGCTACATAGAAATGTCTATTTGTATGTCTCTAAATGTTTGTATGTCTTTAAATGTTTTGATGAATTGAACAATGTGGACCCTGTTGTAAACAAGTGTAATGCTTAATTGGGTCGTCCACTCACAGTTGACAGTCTTTGTATTGAGTTTGTGCTTAAAATGTACTGTAAATTCTACAAACTGTTAATAAATATTTCAATCAATCAATCAAAAATGGCTCATTTTTATGGAATGATGAGCTCGCATCAGGGACGTATGCTGACCATTTGGTTGCCCTACTCGTAGGATATTTGTGCTGCCCCCCTCCCGACGAGAGTGCTGCTAGCCTATTCCTCATGCAGATCGGCTATTTTCGCTGTTTGCGAGGACGCACACATGGTCGCTCGCGGCAGCGGAGCACAAGTCAGAGCCACTAGACGCTTTGTGTGTGTGTGTGTGTGTGTGTGTGTGTGTGTGTGTGTGTGTGTGTGTGTGTGTGTGCCCGCACGCGTGTGTGTTGGGGGAGAGAGAGAGAGAGAGGGGGAGACGCGCTCTGATCATGTTCAAGACGGATATCTCGTGTTGTATTGTATTAAAAGTAAAGACGGTTGTATCCACACTCAAAATGCACACCTTCCCGGTCGGCCAACCCGGTACCAACCCTCACCAACCCCTGATGAACTTAACCATTATTTCACTGATAGTGATAGTCTATGCAACGTCGCCCCGGAGGATCTATTTATGAATTGCAGCCTGGTTAAAAGCACTCTGAGAAATTAATTAATTAGAACCAATTAACCAAATGGTTCGGATGTTCTCTCGGAAATTCCTGCAAATGTTCGAGTCCTAAAAACAGGGCTAGGGTACAGCCTTAACACACACACACACACACACACACACACACACAGAACACACACACGCTCCTCTCTCTCTCTGTCGCTCTAATTAATTAGTCTCATGTCGCGCAGCTGCGTCTAGTTTCTCCCGCCCGGAGCTTAGTGCCTATGCCATAGAAAGCATAGTGGGTTCCAGTCTAGGTGCTCAGTGGAGGTACAAACGTTTAAAAAGGTGCGTATGCTGCTTCAAGGATCAAAGGGACTATAGAACAAGAGAGGAGCACTACAAAAAAAGTTAATAAAGGAGGAGAGTGTGGATATAAAATCAGGGTACTTTTTAAAAGTTAAAATGTCATAGTTTTAACTTTAATATAAGTACCCTGATTTTATTTCCGCCCTTTTGTTTTTGTAGTGCTGGGATCACAGCTCTTTCTTGTTCTAAAGCTACTATGTTTGTTGTCATATTTATTAATTAAGGTTAACCAGGCGGCCTTTAGTCCATAGTACTGAAACTTGTTTTATTCATTTGAGGATTATTGGCACTCGAATAGACAATTCCACGTTGTAGCTACGTCTGCGCAAGTGGTGGTGTGTAGGACATTGGTTCTCAGAACAGCTGGTATCCTACTTTGTACCAGAAAAATAAATACCAGTGTATACACACAGTGCTGAATATACCGGCACAATTATTCAGCTCTTTGTCCCTCGTGAATGAATAGTCTAATTTCCAGATTTAAATAAACATTTGAGCATCTGCTCAACCAGCAGACTTCAGTTTGGCTGGGTAGGCGTTGTAAAAAATTACTTTCGGACAAAAGAGCATCAAATTGGCCATGGTTGAGTCCTTTGGCTGTGATTAAAGTTAACGTTTTTAATTACTACACTGTCTGGTGGTGTCCATATTCAGGCTTGTGCTACGTGGCGCTTCGGTGCCAGTCGAGCAGCTCCACAAAATTCTCTGTGATGGTCAAATCACAGAAATCACACAAATAAAAACTCCCAATTGAGCTATACGAGTGCTTATAAAGAAGACAACAAATTACTTCAATTCACCCTTTGTCAAGTCCCGCCCCCGTGGTTGTGCCCTTCTTTGCACCCATTGGTTCCCGTTTCGTGGTCTCTCCATCCACTACCATTGAAATAACATGTTTTTCAGTTGCGTCATATTGATATTCCGTGCACTCAATTGTTATTTTAAACTTGTGTCAGTAAAAAGGAACAGTTCTCTTCAGGGGAAAAGGCACGCTCTACTCAGACAGTTTTATATAGTTTCAAGCGTGTGCTGGGTGCAGATTCAAAGAGAACATATAGAAAATGAATTAAATCCGCACTTCCAGTCGAGTAAGAGTCTTTATTAATAAAGAGAGTGCTCCGCAGCAGCAGTCATATACCAGACAGTAAAAAGGAACATCACAGGAGCAGCATGATGACTGGGCATGTCATGTTTATTTGTAGTTTTTTCCAAAAATTATGTTCTAGCAAATTCAACATAAACAAGGCAGAACGAGGTGCGTAACAAGGCAGAAAGAGCCTGCTGGTTAGTCAGTCAGGGACCAATCGGAAGGCTGACAAAGGGTGAATTTTCTTTTTTTAGCTGACTTTTTTGCAAGGTCCCTGATTCTCTCTCTCCCCTGACGTAAGCGGGGCCACCTGCTGGTAGGTGTTTACACACAGTGGGTGGGTTACCTGCTGCCTCCATTGTTTTCCATGATCAGTTGTTCACACACAACGACAGCTTCAGCAGTGTGGCAGATGCAAGGGAGGAGAGAGAGAGAGAGAGCTGACATTCATATCGTTGCTGTTGAGCGGAAAACATCTCTAGGGAGGCTGTGGCTCAGGAGGTAGAGGCAGGTCGTCCATTGATCCGTGGATCGGCAGATCGAATCCCAGCTCCTCCTCCCGTCCACATGTCCACAAGTGTCCTTGGGCAAGACACTGAACCCCACGTTGTGGTCAATGAGTCGGTCGGCGTGAGCTCGCCACCATTGGTGTGTGAATGTGGGAAGTGAGGACGCTGGCGTCGACGACAGTCGACTGTTCGCCGCTTCACCTCCCAATGTATGAATGGATGAACCATTGTATAGCACTTGGAAAGGCGCTATGAAAATGCAATTCATTATCTCCATGTTTATTTTCTGGGTACCCAAAGTCGCTTTACAGAACAGAAGTACAGACATTTTTATTAGGAAAACAAGTTCACACAAAGTTCGCACAGTCAAGCACAGTGTCAAGCACGGTCAAGCACAGTGTCACACAAAAGCATTAAAACAAAAGTAGCAGATATAAAAGCTCGAAGCGACACGTTTTGAGCTTGTGTAAATTTGCTCCTTTTGCGTTTTTTTATGCCCCTGTAGCCAATGTTAAATCAGGACAAAATAGTCTGTTGAAGGAAGGAAGGGGCCACCCCATGCCGTTATGTAAACGAAAAAGGTTGCTATCTGCGGAATTTAATTAGCCCGTCTAATTTACTAGAACTGTATAAAGGTGCAGTTGATTATGAATGTCTTGTACTAATCAGCTAGCTGACGACGGAAGTAAACATCACTGCTTCAATAATTGAGTGGTGTGTGTGTGTGTGTGTGTGTGTGTGTGTGTGTGTGTGTGTGTGTGTGTGTGTGTGTGTGTGTGTGTGTGTGTGTGTGTGTGTGTGTGTGTGTGTGTGTGTGTGTGTGTGTGTGTGCGCGCGTTCATGCATATGTGCGTGTGTGCATTCGTGTATATGTGCGTGTGTGTGCGCTCGTATGTTCGTGTATATGTGCGTGTGTGCATTCATGTTTGTGTGTGAGACAAAGGTTGATGACTCTAATTTGGGGTTTTGTCAGGACCTGGCCCTGAGAGGACACGGTGCATTCTGGGTAGCAATTTGTCGCTGTTGGAGAGAAAACTTGTATCTCCACATTTATTTTTTATTTTTCTGTTTTTTTTCCGTAAATGAATGCCCTATTCCAGTTGTTCCCAAAGTGGGGTCCGGGGACCCCCAGGGGTCCTTGAGGGAGTTCCAGTGGGTCCCCAGCTAAATGATAGTTTGGAACCAAATGGACCCTTATGGGTCTGTAACTCTGAGAGTGTACAAATGGAACCAAATGGACCCGTTAAATTAACATTGATTTTATAATATTAATTGGGGGTCCCAGAGATCGAAATGGCATTAAATGGGGGTCCGTAGACTAATGCATGTCAAACCTGGGGTCCTTGAAATTAAACTGGTTGAGAATCACTGCTAGAGCCGTAAAAGTCTTCTCTCATTTTCAAATGGGGGTCGGCGAGCTAATGAGTATCATTTTGGGGGTCCTTGACATGAAAAAAGAATGAAAGTTAGGGCAGTCACTGGCGAAAATAGGGCTATTTCCATTGAGGTCCTGTATATTCAATTCATCAACATAGCATAAAATATAAAACCAAAATACAATAGGGGGGGGGGGGGGGCTTGTTGTGAGGTTCTACATTGGTCATTGTCTCCACCAGGCCGAAGGCATGTGGGGAGAGTATGTTTTGCACTCCGTCCGTCCGCGTGTCCGTCCGTGTGTCCGTGTGTCCGTGTGTCCGTGAACAGCTAATCTCGGCCACCGTTAACCCGGTCGATGCCATATTTTGCACACACACTCCCTGGATGCCAACCATGAACCTCTGCCCCAAACTTTCCAGAACGGCCTGTTATAGCGCCACCAGGAGGCCGCTTTGTGCAAAACAAGTTTTTCGATGCCATATTTTGCACACACACTCCCTGGATGCCAACCATGAACCTCTGCCCCAAACTTTCCAGAACGGCCTGTTATAGTGCCACCAGGAGGCCGCTTTGTGCAAAACAAGTTTTTGCACAGTACACCTACAGATTTTGTCCAAACATCACGCAAATTGGTACACAGTCTCTCTAGAGCCATTCAACGAAACGGGTCTTTCAGATTTATCAGACTCCATCCTGATTGGTTAAGATTGGCTTCCAAAGTTCACAGGAGTGCTCAGTTTCAAACAAAATGCTGCAAATCATGAACACATCGCGTGATTTCCGTGAAATTGTGCACGCACATTCCCACTAGGCCGAGGACGAAATGCCACATGAACAATTTCAACTCAGCCTCAAGGTGGCGCTATAACTGGCCGAAAAGTGTTTTTACCTCTAACTGCACGGATCTGTGGATAACCTGGTGGAGACCTGTGCCCGGAAGGGCACTTTTTCTAGTTTTCACTATTTTAAACGTTGTTTTTTAAATACTAATAAAAATGCACAGTTTTGGACATATGAGGTGTTCACCCGACAGCCTGTTTGTGAAGGCAGCAGGACTGCTCATTTTTTATCTCTGTTGTGGCTTCAGTCTAACCAGAGCCATGACATGACATGTCAGCACAGCTTGTCTTGTCATCTCTCCTTTGATCATATGCTGTATTGTCTTGTTTTGTTTTGTTAATTTCTCAATTTGCTTCTTTGTTTTGTGCTATTTTTCTAGTAGTTCACGCCGCGTGGAAAACCACCTATATATATCCATAACGTGATGTTTTATCTTATTTCTTTAAAGCCACGTCACACTTTTCCTGCCGTATCGATGTGTTAGGCTCTATATAGATTATCGGCAAGGAATGCAATACAATTGTTGCCATATCGATTAATTGAACACACCAATTGACAACTCATAGTTCACTCCAAGTGGAAAAACAACTATAGGCCGTGCTGCGACCCGCACTACTATTTCAATGCTCCTTCTGGACTTTGGGTTAAAAGTTCTCCGCATAATATCCTGCAGTATTTTGTCACAATCCAGATATGTATATAAAAGTGTATAACTAAAAAACGAAAATCGTATGCTGCTTTTAAAATGTGCAACACAAAATCTTTCTCAAATATCATAAATACACATACCTAACATCTGAAACAAGTATTGATGCCTTAGTTTACTTATACGGTATGTGAATTAGATCATGAAATGTAGCACATTTTGTTAAAAACGTTTCACCTTAAGTGATTGTCTCCCAGCACAATGAAACATACACGTAGTACATTTAGCCAAAAGCTTATGTTTCATACATAAAAAATGTCTCAACCTACTGTGTAATGAAAGGCATTAAATAAAATCAGCGCACCTTGGGTGCTCTGTCTGTAGCTTGCTGTCCAGATGTACTAGCTGTGTATGTGTTCAATGTCACTTTCAGCTTGTCTTACCTCGGTTGACTCGGTTGTTGTTGTGTCTGATGGATGAGGTAGCCTGTCGTAACAGTTTATCTGCTGTTAATGTTTCAACAAAAAGCTTTTAAGGGATGTTGCGCTTTGCAGCGCAGTGAAACACCAGCTGGGGGAAATCACAGGCCACAACCACCTTGTCAGTTTATCCTGCCAGCAAAATAAAATTATAGAGAAAGATGAGCACAAGTGTATAAATGAACAGATCTTTTTTTTCACAATGAGAACCATCCATCCATCCATCTTCAACCGCTTACCGCGGTGAACAATGAGAACCAATTTAGTTTAAACATACTGTCATAGCCTTTCTTGTGACAGCCTTCCTTTCAGTATGAAGATGTTTTGTTTTTTGTGTACAAGAACTGTCAAAGACACACATGGTATTTCAGTTACCTTGTAGTCTGAAGCATCAGCATCCTCAGTCTTCTTAACTGGGTCTATGAACTTCCTCCTTAGCTGGTTCATTTTCAGGATCTCGTGCTTATCTATAATCCTTTGACGGATTACTCGTTCACAGAAGATGTTATAGCTGACCGTGCATTGTGTTTTAATGCAATGGAATAACTCACACTTCTTCATCTGTGACTGCAGTACGTGTTGCCCTAGTAGACCTTGAGGCGGATCTTGTGTACTGTACTTTTCGCTGCCACTCCGAGGTAAACACAGATAGCGCCTGGCTATAACTTGGTAGGCCCTACTAGGCCGTGGGGAGACGGAGGCTGTGAACTTTAACTTGGTAGGCCCTACTAGGCCGTGGGGAGACGGAGGCTGTGAACTTTAACTTGGTAGGCCCTACTAGGCCGTGGGGAGACGGAGGCTGTGAACTTTAACTTGGTAGGCCCTACTAGGCCGTGGGGAGACGGAGGCTGTGAACTTTAACTTGGTAGGCCCTACTAGGCCGTGGGGAGACGGAGGCTGTGAACTTTCCACCAGGCCAATGGATTTAATGCCAAGTATAGCTATCCACTCCGTTGATACGTTTCGACATGTTGTGCTACTCTCATCTCGCCGTCTGTCACTCACTTTCAGTTATGACTACCACAACACTCCTGTTGTGGAAACAGTGGGAATTTGCAGAAATAATAATTTTCTCATTCTGTCTAGGGTCCTCAAGCCCCCCAGAGCGCCTGGGCTAATGTTGAAGCCCTGCCGGGGTCAGTCCGCTCTCTGGTTTATATAATAACTCTATGAGTGTTCTCTTGGACGTAGACTGCTCTCTTTCGCCTCCCTGAGTGTGTTTAGAATAATGACATCTCCCCACAGCCAAATAACACCATCAGGAAAATGTGGAACGTGCATTTATTATTATGCAATTTAACCTCAAAGTCGATAAGCATATTCGGATATATTTTAACAAGACGCTAATCGGCCGTCCGGTTAGCCGTTGACAGCCCACCCAGTAAATAAATGGTAAAGCGCCTTTATCCAAGGCGCTTTACATAGATTGTGCAATTACATTCACCCATTTACACACACATTCATACACCGATGGCGACGGAAACCATGCAAGGCACCAACCAGCACTGAGCCAACGCCGCCCAGTATAGAAGCTTGAGGGGGAACCCAGTCAAGTGCATTTATATAGGGTTTAACTCGTTTATCTGCAAAATCGCCTTTTCACGCCTGTGCAGAGTTCGCCTTTTCACGCCTTTTTTTAACTCCGTTTCTATGTTAGTCGTTCTCAAACATTTTCATGTCAAGGACCCCCCAGAAATATATGTAACTGGCTGCCGACCCCCATCTGAAAATATGTTGTTCCAAGGATGGACCCCGCAGAAGCAAATATTTTAGTTAAAACGTTCACTCTGAAAGAATATATATTCAAAGATTTGCACCACATTTTCACGATTTTTCAAAAATAGCAGACCTACAAGAAGTCGATATGTAAATGGAAACATAGCCATATTGTTTGACTCTGTATCGTATCGTTTTGCAATGCAAATAATTTGCATCGAATCGTTTTGCAATGCGAATGTATCGATTGTATCGATACAAAGTATGTGCACGTTGTATTTAGCAATTTTAAGAAAGCGTTATAGTTACTTTAACATTCAATATCGCTACACTTGGTCTATTGATGTGTTGATGTATTCTCAGGTGCAGCTTTGTCTATGTGTTCAAATATCCATGTACTGTATTCGCCGGAGAAACACTGTTTACTTATTTATATCCATAAAATATCGGATGTTCACATCGATAATCTCTCGTCATTTCTGTTGTTACAGTTATCTAGGTGTGGAAGGCTCTTGAACCACATGAAACAAGCAGTTATACTTCATCCCTTAGATAGAATATGCTATTTGACCTACCAGGTCTACATGCATCTTACAGAGTTTGGCATGTAGCCTAAAAGGAAAATAATTCCTTTTTGAAGGGCTCTTAAAATTTCAACAAACCTTTTACAGCCTCACACTACATTAAACTCATGTTTAGCTGTTCGGTCCTTATAGAAATTGTGCAGGGAGAAAAGTTCAGTACGATTTAATCCATGAAATCTCTTATGCAGATGAAGCCAATAGTTTGGTAACACGAGCAAGTTTGTAATTTGAGTAATGAACCCAAATTGCAGCAGTTTTTTCCTCCTGAGACTTTTCCCACAACACACAGTGGTTCTCAGGGGGGAGGAATTAAATGAGTTAATATAACGTCAACATTTTTTGTATCTCATTTAGAATCAGCTTTTACCACCCCATTTCATGCTTCAGCTACAGATCTCTCACAAAACCTTCTGAGATGGTTCAGCCAAATATTATATATGAATTCCTTGCTATAGGAAAATGTTTGAGAACCAGTTGGCATAGATAATCTTCGATTGTGAAAGCGGCTTTATATTTGATTCATTTCACTAAATCTACTACATGATTTCACTTCTACATTTCCTCCATCTACGTATAGCTCATTCTTACACTCTCTCACCTTCCCTCCTCTCTTCATCTCTCCCTCCTCCTTTTCCCCCACCTCTCGCCACAATTCTCGGATGTAATTCTACACTCTAATTCAATTACAATTTCAAAAGCAAACGCTTTTGTGCTAAGACATACAGTACAGTAGACCGAACTCATAACCACCACCGTGTATCGGCCTGCGTCTGCACTCTGCAACGATGAAGCCATTTTATCCTTTCTAATGTCTGAGTGCTGTACATGCTGTGCAGCAAGTATGACAGACAGCGTAATAACAGCACTCATCATGGGGTCTAGAGGTATCATCCTTCTCTCTCCATGTAGCTAATCATTATTGACGCGGAGCTCCGCTGAGCGCCTCTCCACACGGCTCCACACGCACACACTTGGGTCAAAATGGCATCGGCAACTGAGCTTTGTTTTCATCCCACATGGAGCGAGGTCTGGTTCGCCGCGGTTCACAGACAGTTCAGTACAATTCTGACGGATTTAGGTCCGCAGCGATTATCTTCGTATACCGAATCTTTCTAGCAAACGGAAGTAATACAAGTATAGCAGATTCGCAAGCTTGTAGATCTGCTACTTTTTTATTGTTTTAACCCATTTTTGGCAGGAACCTCCCTTTTAAGCATTATGTTATGCTTTAGCTGTTGAAAAATAGCAGATCTACAGATCTACAAGCTCAGTTCATAGCGCGGCACTCTGTGCCGCGCTATGAACTTATAGGTCTGCTACTTTTGAAAAATCGTGAAAATGTGCCTGAGATCTTTGAATATATATTGTTACAGAGCGAGTTTTTAACTCAAATCTTTGCTACTGGGAGGGTCCCATATTTTCAGATGGGGGTCGGCCGTCCAATGTCATATTTATTTGGGGTCCTTGGCATGAATATGTTTGAGAACCACTGACATAGAAACATGGGTTTTTCAGAAAACTTTCGACGTCGGGCCTAAAATGGGTTAATTTATGAAGAGAAGACTTCAGCAGACCCGGGCCGGTTCAGTTTAATGCAGGTGCGATGGCGACAAGGCAGTAGACGTGTTCAAAGAGCCCTGTCCCGACGCCACGCATTGTGAGCTTGTAGATCTGCTGGGCGTGGGGGGGGGATGTATTTTTTTTGAATAATTATTATAAGATACTGTACTATACCCTTTGTGTTATAGAGCCCTGCAAGCCCCGTTGGGACCCAACGGGTCCCGGCCCGGCGCGCCAAAACGGACCGGTTCTGTCCGTGACCAACAGGCCCAGGGCTCACGTGCGGGTTAAGATACATTTTCAGATGTGAATTTCATGGAATTTTCTTCTGCAGCGCGGCAGTATGCTCCGCTGTCCACTGTGTGTGTGTGTATATATATATATATATATATATATATATATATATATATATATATATATACTATCTAACGGGTCCATTTGGTTCCATTTGTACACTCTCAAAGTTAAATTAACATTGATTTTACAATATAACTTGGTGTCCGAGAGACAGAAATGCCTGCGGCGTATAGACTTAATGCATGTCAAACTGCATGGTTGGTCCTTGAAATGAAACGGGTTGAGAATCACTGCTAGAGCCGTAAAAATCTTCTCTTATGGGAGTCCCTTAGGTGTCAATTTGGGGGTCCTTGACATGCAAAAAGTGTGGGAACCACTGCCTTGAAATTAACGACATGAACCACACATGCTCACTACGCGTCACGTGGCTAAGAGTGCTCCTTAGGTCTCCCCTCCTTATACCCCATTACACACACACACACACACACACACACACACACACACACACGCGCGCATGCACACACACGGTCCCTGGCTTCCTGCCTCGCTCCTTCCGTGCTGGAGGAAAAGGTGAAGGGCACACAGGAAAGGAGTGGAGGATGAGGGGGAGGTTGGAAGGAGAGAGAGGTAATGGTGATGTTTTTCAATTGGCTTGATTTATGGGCGGCTGTTACCATTATTTTACCATTTACTCCACTAGGCTGGAAGACGACCTGTGCTTGGTGGGGTGGGGGGGGGGGGGGGGGGGGAGGGGAGAATGAAGGCAAGGCCACAGCCATATATAGGAAGGAAACATGATGAAAGTGTGTGTGGTTTATAGAGAGGCACGAATGCAAAAAAAATGCATGTCCCGAGGCTAAAAGGAGAGATAGCAGGAGGAGGGAGGCAGCTAGGGGAAAATAAATGAGAGTGAGAGAAAGAGAGAGATAAGAGAAGAGGGAAGGGGGGGGGGGGCTTAATGAATGTAAAGGCCATAACAATGAGGTGAGGTAAATTGTCCATTAACTCCTCGTATTCGCTCGCGTCGCAAACCGCCATAACATTCCAGTCGAGCGGGTTCCCACTCCGACACGGACTGCGGCTCCCCCCTGACTAGAGACGTGTGTGTGTGTGTGTGTGTGTGTGTGTGTGTGTGTGTGTGTGTGTGTGTGTGTGTGTGTGTGTGTGTGTGTGTGTGTGTGTGTGTGTGTGTGTGTGTGTGTGTGTGTGTGCTCGCGTGCGCGCAGAGGGGCTGTATAGGGAGGCCGCACTGCATAGCAGGACCGCAGGTGAGAGAGGGAATTAGAGTGTACTAGAATTACATCCGACAATTGTGGCGGTGAGAGAGGAAGGAGGGAAAAAAGAAGAGGGAGAGATGAAGAGAGGAGGGAAGGAGAGAGAGAGTGTAAGAAGAGCTATATAGATGGGAGGAAATGTAAGAAGTGGATAAATGGAGATGATGTATGTGTGTGTGGGTGGGTGGATGTGTGGGTGGGGGGGAGGGGGGGGGCAGATAGTGGAACTGAGAGAGCGAAATATCCAAAAAGTAAAACAAAAAAAAAGAAAAGAAAGAGAGCAGCAATAGACAGGGAGAGGAAATTCTCACGGGGGAGAGCGAGATACAATCAGCCGGTTCAGATACGGAGGTAGATACTAGCAGGGGGAGGAGGAGGAGGGGGAGGAGGTAGATAGCAGGGGAGGAGGGGGGGGGGGGGGAGCAGGATCGAGATTCCAATGCAGACACAAAGGGAACAGAGCCGGGCGCCACATTATCACACTGTGAGAAAATACAATTATTGCTTTCTACCGTTCCCCAGAGAGAGAAAGAGAGACTGCAGAGACTGCGGTCGAGTGAGAGACAAAGGGGAGAAAAACTACGAGTGAGTTCATCGGCTGGCAGCGGTGGCATTCCACTCTGTGTTTGTGTGTGTGTGTGTGTGTGTGTGCGCGTGTGTGTGCGCTCGCGTGGGGATCAACTCGATGCAAGGTTAATTCCCTTTAATTGTGCGACTTGATCAGTGATAATGATGGTGGACACAAAATTACTCCCAACGCTGCACGCACACACACACACACACACACACACACACACACACCCGGGCTAAATTGAGTCTGTCACTATAAAATGTCATTAAAGTGATTAAACAATGGATATCAAATGTCACATATCAATTAATTTTTAATGGGGCGAATGAGGCCATACGCCAGCTGTGGTGCCGCAACACCAGCCAAATAACAAAGGGACAACTACGGCAGGGCATGTCACACTCGTGAAATTTTACTTTGCGATACGTTGTGATTTAACGAGTGAATTGTGTTTTGGGCATCCATCCACACATTGGTGCTTTTTCAGGTTTTGTAAACTGAATATAGCAGACCTACGAGCTTGTAGATCTGCTATTTTCCAATAGCTAAAGCATAACATAATGCTAACACCAAAAGGGGTTCCCGCCCAAAATGGGTTAAAATAAATAGTGGAAATAGCCAGTGTACAAGCTACATTTCCGCTTTTTCTTTTTAAATGTTAATAATAATAAATAAAAGGTACATTTATATAGCGCCTTTATCCAAGGCGCTTTATACAGAGCACATCGGGAGCAATTAGGCGTTCAGAGTCTTGCTCAAGGACACTTCGGCACTAACTCTGGGGGAACCCGCGGGTTCCAACTGGCAACCTTGCGGTTACCATCCGGTCACCATGCTGCCCCCATTATGAACCTTTTATCAACATGGATCACAATTATAGCAATTATGCAAAGATAATTGTTATTAACTCAAATAATTGCGGACAGGCAATTACGTAATAATTGAGGCCTTATAGGGACGCCGTTAGCGAGCTAATTCGGTCACTAAGTGGCTCAGTGCACGCTGCAGGGTGGGCTCCACAACGTACGGAAATGAAAACGGCACTTTGGCACCTTTACTAGCAATTAGCTGGCTCGCTAAAGCTGGGCCAGAAACACCAACTCACTCACAGACGGGTCTGTCTGGGTCGTGTCGGTGAGAAGACGTGCCAAGGCCAGAACTGAACCCGCCCCACTGCGGCCTGAGCGGCTTCAGACAGAAGATGAATGGATGCGAGTTGTCGGTTTGAGACATGAAAGTCTGTTTTTTTTTATTTTTTTTTACTTTAAAGGACACTGTTTAACAGTCCTCTCAGGGTAGTGAAAGTGTTTTATTTTGTGTGTGTGCGTGTGCTTGTCAGACAGACCACATGCATGGCATAAAAAGGATAAACTTCCTATTATGGGGAAGCTGCCAGATTTCTTTAACCCATTTAGGCCTTGAGGTCGATTCTGCAAAATGTCTTCTAAATACTGACGGTTTTCTGAAAATCCTAGTTTTCTATGCAAGTGGTTTTTAAACTATTTCATGTCAAGGACATCTGTATTTGGCCGCTGACCCCCCCATCTCAAAATGTGTTGTTTCAGGGACCTCCCAGAAGCAAAGATATGATTTAAAAAGTTCACTGTGAATATATTCAAAGATTTGCACACGATTTTTCAAAAATAGCACATCGTAGCGCGGCACTAAAAAAAATATATATATATCGTTAAAGTGGTTTAACGATAAAGCGTTCCCATCCTAAATGGCTTAAAACCGAAACACATTTCCCTCCCGTCTCCGTTTAGGCGATGTCACCTAATCTCCATCCTGATCCGTCTCGGAGAGACTTAAGGACTGTTGCCGATTCCGTTAATGCTTTTAGATCGACTCAAACCACTGGCATTTATTTAACTAGCTAGCTAATAGTGGAATAGAGGAAAAAAAAGACCCACATGAAAGAGCATGGCGCTGGCCTATAAGAAGAATGCCATTGATTTAAATCAAATTGAAAATGACACATAGCCATGCTGAGTGACGTACAAGAGCACGGTTATGCCAGAGGATATGTGTAAGCCGACAGCGTTGCAATCCATCAGGCTGTGTACTGTATCTAGTGGTGTAAAGTAACTAAGTACATTTACTTAAGTACAATTTTGAGGTATTTGTACTTGAGTATTTCCATCTCAGATCCAAATATATAGGGTATGCACGTGACATCATCATCATACCTGGGAAGTTATGCGGGAATGCCTATACTGAGTGGCAAAAACCTACTTTCTGGCCTTGACAGCCCATACATCCAAACAGAAAAGTCCTATCTGATTGTATTTAACAACGTTAAACTCACTTTGCCACTCACTTTGCCACTCACTTTGCCATTCATGTTATGCATGCGTGTTATTTCATGATTCTGAATCCATTCCAAGCATTAGTTTTGCACAAAAAAACACTCCTTGGGCTCCTTGGGCATTTGGGCACATTTGGGCAAGTGGCTATGGCCGAATTTAGCCCAAGGAGTGTTTTTCGTGCAAAGCTAATGCTTGGAATGGGTTCAGAATCATGAAACCCCCCTAATTTGACATGTCACATGCTACTTAAAGTATAATGAAATTTAGATTTTTTTTCCCATATATTGGTTGTTGACTTTCAGCAGCTGTCAAACATTCCCCTAGGGTGGTTGAATAGAAACCAATGTGGGATATGTTAGTAGACACCCTTACCAACACATTGGTGAAGACAATTCTTGGTATAAGACAGATTTTATTAATGTCCCCTGACTATATTAATTTTTCAACTAAGTAGCTTCAACTAATGAACAACCGACTCGGGAGTTACCGGCATTTTATTAATGTCCCCTGACCATATTCATTTTTCAACTAAGTAGCTTCAACTAATGAACAACGGACTCGGGAGTTGTACCATTCCCCCCAAAACATGTGTCTATCATTCATAACACTGCAACAATCTGTTATGGATGAGAAATTAGAAATGTAAAAGGCTCATATCTGTTGATCCGACCACGATATTTCCTGTGCCAACGTTTTGAACTCTGTCTGCATCCTCCTCCATCGTTTCATCAGCGCATGAATCACTCGGGAGGAAACAGCCAGGAGATCATAAACACGGTGAAGATGATGAGCTGCCAAGGCTCTTGGATGCAGTTAACCAATTGAGAGCCGAGACCGGATTCTACAAAATGTCTTCTAAAAATCACGACAGTTTTCTGAAAAACCCTATGTTTCTATGTCGGTGGTGGTTCTCAAGCTATATTTCATGTCAAGGACCCCCCCAAACATTATATGTAATTGGCCGCCGACCCCCATCTGAAAATATGTTGTTCCTGCAGGGACCCCCCTCCCCAGAAGCAAAGACATGAGTTAACCCATTTTGGTCGGGAACCCCTTTAGGTGTTAGCATTATGTTATGCTTTAACGTTGACACAATAGGTTAATGATCATGGCCAGAGTTGTCCTCATATAAACGCGGCCCCTGGCTGGTGGGTGTCCATAGTGAGTTCAGCCTCGTCCAGCCCACCCTGCACACCTTGCCGTTAGTCCACAGCAAACCGTACAGTACAGTATGTGGCTCATGTTTATTTTATGACACATGAGGCCACTTCAAAGGACTGTGTCCGGATGGCACTACCGTACATCCCCGACCTGCCCCGCTCCGCTCTGCACTGCCTTACTTCGTCTTCTCGCGCCATTCGCCTCTCCCTCTGACTCGTTTTTTGGGGGCTGCATCCATCCATCCATCCATCCTCAATCCATCCATCCATCCATCTCCAACGCCTTATCCGTATAGTCGCGGTCTGCAAATATCGATACATTTCTTTAGGGATCATTCTGTCGATGATTTTCTGGATTAATTGAAGAGATGCATGTTTTGTTTTGTTTGCTTTTTACATTAGCTTTATCAGGTATTTTCAATCATTGTGATTATTTTTTGCCAATACTGTATATGCCCAAAATAGGGATCTATTATTACACAATCAATGCGCATACTTATTGTTTATATAATTTTATTACTTACACATACAAATACATATGATTCTGGGGGTCCTTGACATGAAAAGGTTTGAGCACCACTGATATAGAAACATACGTTTTTTTTCAGAAATCTGATTCAGAAGACATTTTGTATAGAGGTTCTCTCTCAGGTGGCCACATCTCTCTCTCTCTCTCTCTCTCTCTCTCCCCCTTTCCGTTGGCTCTGGGTTCCTACAGCGAGGTTTCTCTCCATGGGAGTTATACAGCAGCAAAGCTCTGCTTCTTTGGCCCGGCTTCCTGTGCACCTGTCCTCCTGCCAGGATTCAGAGCTTTATTTACCGTGAAGCTCTCACAGATAAACACTGTGGCCCTGCAGCCAACACGCACGCACGCACGCACGTGCACGCACAGAAGTATGCTGCACACACTACACTACACAGGCACACGAATGTTGGCTCGTGATCAGAGCGAAACAAAGCACGGCTATAGCAGCACTGGGACTCAA
This sequence comes from Protomyctophum parallelum, assembly GCF_964188405.1. Lineage (NCBI taxonomy): Eukaryota > Metazoa > Chordata > Actinopteri > Myctophiformes > Myctophidae > Protomyctophum > Protomyctophum parallelum. The sequence goes on along the minus strand of NC_139698.1, from coordinate 24,034,641 downwards.
TCTCTTTGTTTGCACCTCTGCCTGTTCATTCTTTCTGTCAATTATTCCCTCTCATCATCATCATCATCATGACTTCTTTGCCGTTTATTTTCCTCAAATGCCTTCGGTCCGTCTGTCTGTCCGTCCCTCCGTCCCGTAGCCCTGCATGTTCCTGTGAGAAAGCTGTGGCCGGACAAAGGGTGGGAAGGGCCGGGGGATACGAGCCAGGATGGGAGGGTATACGTTATTAGTGAAAAAGGGTGAGGGAGGGTCATCCGTCCACCTCTCCTCACAGCTAATCAAGGCGTTCGTAGGGTTTTTTCCCACCTGTCTCCTGCAGGGTGCCCCCGCTGGTGGTCACCATAGAAGGTGACCCCCCAACTCACAGAGGAGATATACCCCTCGTCTTCTGCTTGTCTCTTTCCTCCTCTGTGTTCAGAGCTGAGGAAACCATGCCCGCCATGAGCCTGCTAGATTAGCTAGTTCCACCATGCCTCCGGGGAATGTGCACCTTTCTGCTGAGCGATCTCCTCTCCTCTCCTCTCCTCTAATGCCTGCTCTCTCCGCCTCTAATAAAGCCTGTTAGAGGCGAGGTGTATAGTAGTAAGTGTTGCACACACCGTTTCCCTCAAACATTATTAGTGGATGTGGTATTAGTAGTGGATGTTGAAATGGATTACGAGGGGGAGGAGGGCCACACAGAGCTTTCATATCATTACGGGGGGAGGAGGGGAGGGCCACACGGAGCTTTAATTCATATCAAAGCGAGTGGTGGGCCGGGAGAGTGAATAAGACGTGTGGTAGTATAATGCTTTGCCCTCCATGTTGAATGGAAGCCTGCATTTAAGTTGGTCGGGTTTAATGGCGGCGCTGAGTGTGACGGTTAGACGAGGCTGTGAAGATGACAGCTCACAGGTATAAGGACCTAAATGAATTGAACGTGTGTGCAAAAAACACACTCACACACACTCACACACACACACACGCACACGCAAGTGTGGCAAGGCAATCACGAGCAAACATACTACTGTACCAGTGGTGGAAAAAGTATACTCGCATGTTTTTGCGATTATGCAAGTTAAGTTTTTAAATGTATAAAAATCTCATGAAAATAGCAGATCTACAAGCTCACAGTGCGTTGTGATGCGAAGCTTGTATACTGTATATTGGCTATTTTCAAATTGTCGAAATGTGTGTATATATATATATATATATATATATATATATATATATATAGGCTGAAGTGGTTAATGTATGTTTTATAATAATCAATGCATGTACAAAGTAAAGGTTAACTAATGTTGTGAAAAAATTGTAGTGTAGTAAAAGTACAATATTTGCCTCTGAAACGTAGTGTAGTAGAAGTAAAAGTACTGAAAATTTGACATAGGCTATAAAAGAAAGTACAAATACCTCAAAATTGTACTTAACACTTTCGGGGCCTTAGATTAATCCATCCATCCTATCTAGGCTGCCAGGATTGATCTAATACCTTTGGAGCATAACGCCAAAGTATTTGCAGCTTTGATCGACGGAAATCCGGCGGAAAATAGTCCCATTGTTTGTTGAGTACAGTACTACAATAAAGTATACAATAAAAGCATACAAAAAAATAATGATAAAAAAGGGAAAGTGCCAATAGGAGTCAAGAAGCCCTGGGGGCTTATACCTATATATAAGATACAATAAAGACATTTAGAACAAGATATAAAGACATTCCAAACGACATATACTTGCAGTATATAAAAATAAAAATATATAACATCTACAACTAATTTCAAAATACTTCATAATCTAGGGATTCTAAGGACATGATTAGAGACGAGAAGAGAATACAGAAAAGAAAAAAAAGATAACTAAAGTGATAATTAAATGCACTCAGTTACTGTACTTTCCACCGCTGCATACATACCTGTACACATGCAGGTATACTATACACTGTACACACAGAGCAACACGGACACATGATCACGTACTCCAATCATCCAAACGGCACATTGATCTCACGGGAACATTAACCCCCGCCCCCCTCCCCCACGGGCAGGCCCGGTGCCAAATGAAAACAAAGGCGGGCGTGTAGGACTGTGACACGCGCCATCAGTCACGGGACAGCCTGCGGCCTCGGTGATAACCCTGCCGTATGTAAATCCATTGAGCAATAAGGCATTGGGACCTGGAACGCACATCTGTGTCGATTTAGCGCTCATAACCACTTCATAAAAAATAACATAATTTTTTTTTACACTTTTGCTAATTAAAAAATAGCAGATCTACAAGCTCGTAGCGCGGCACTCGGTGCCGCGCTACGATCTTGTAGATCTGCTATTTTTGAAAGATCCGGAAAATGTGTGAAAATCTTTTGAATTTATATTTTCACGGCGAACGTTTTTTTTTTTGCTCCTTGGGGGTCCCTGGAACAACACATTTTCTGAATGTTGGTGGTCCTTGACATGAAAAGGTTTGAGCACTACTGGCATACAGTAGAAACTTTTTTTTTTTTTTTTTTTTCAGAAAACTGTCGTAATTTATAGAAGACATTCAAGTAGAATCCGTTGTCGTGCGGTCTCAATGGGATAAGGCAGGTTATCGTCGTAATGAGACAGTGTGCTTATTGTGGGAGACAGGAGATCACTGGGAAACCGCCACTGGCCTAATCGCTTAGCGGAATGCAATCTGCTGGAAACTCTGGAGTAAACGCGGCGGCGGCGGCGTTTTGTCGGAGAGGTGAGGTGTAGAAGGAGACCCCGGGGCGACGCACGCTGTTATGACACGGTCACACTAACCCATTAAAGACCCCGAGGACCTGATTCTACTAAATGTCTCCTTAAATCCTAACCGTTTTCTGGAAAAAACTAAAAACGGTGTTTCTATAATCAGTGGCTTTTTCATGTCAAGGACAACAACAATTATATGTATTTGGCCGCCGACCCCAATCTCAAAATGTTTTCCAACAGGGAGTGACTCTAACCTGACGCTGCCAGATGGGGGCGGTATTGGGTAACCATGTTCCCCAACACAGCTTCCATCTGGGATCTCTCAGGGAGTTCAGCTAACATCGATCCGCTCCATACCGAACCAATCAGCGTGAGCTAAGGGCGGGATATGTACGAAACCGGATGTGAAGCTATATAGACACGTCAATATGATTGGTTGTGTTTGCATGCCCACACGGTAGACAGACGGTCCCATCCAATCATCTACCAAGTATCTTGAAAAAAAGGAACAGCCCCGTCATCGAATTTGCTTCCGAGATCCCAGATCCCAATAAGCTGTGAAACAAATTTGTGTAGCAAGCTTCTTGGATCTGGCAGTGTCAGGTTAGAGTGACTCCACCTCTCCCCAGAAGCAAAGATTTGAGTTAAAAACGTTCACTGGGAAAGATATATTCCAAGATTTGCACACATTTTCACAATTTTTTCCAAAATAGCAGATCTACAAACTTGTATCTAAAGTGGTTCAAACTTCAAAGCTAAGGTGACACAGATGCATTTCCAGGTCTTAATTGGTTAAACAATGGGTCTCTCTGCTTGGAAAGACAAAAGCAACGCATCATTCCTGAATTTCCATGCTTTGTGTTACATTCCAAAGTATAGGAGAATGTGATTCCTAAAACAACTGATTCATATTACTTTTACTATTCTCAGCTGCTGCCTGTATCATCATATTAAACAGCCCAAACCGAATTTCTACTATCTAATACTCTTTTATTAAGGCACCTGCTATATTGTGTTTTTAAAAAGATTATTCCCAATACCCAAAATAGGTAATGCTTTATATCTTTTTTTTTAACGAAAACACGCACGCACGCACGGCTTTCTGCGAATGCTGTATGCGCACTCTTGGCCGAGGAACCCACACGTGGGCCTGTTAAAAAATAGTCCCCCCCCCCTCCTTGATAACCACAGAAACGTCTCTACTTTTGCTTGTGATGTGACAGACAAAGACAAGTGCACTTTTCATTAAATTTTATTTCTCATAAAAGATGCCATTGCCTGGCCCTGTATCTCAAATGGTAAAATAAATATTTGATTAAGGAATATAATATGCTTTTGTATTCTTTCCGTATATCATTTTATATTATAAAAATAAAATGCTGCTCATAAACTAACACTACACTACTGAATAAACACAGCTAAATTACGTGTCGATTATACAGTGCGTGCTGTCAGAGACCGTTCTTTTTCTGTTACTAAATGTCTGAGACGAGGCGAATATTTGACTTCCCTTGAACATTTATGCAAATTAGGATTGAATTCAGACGATGCCAGATAAAGTGTTTAAGTGTTTAACATTGTGTAACGTCAGCATTGCAAGCATACCGAGTTCAAGAAGAGGTCGACACTTATATTAACACTATATTATTTATGTTCCTTGCCTTATTATAACTTAATATGCTGTCTATGTATATAGATACAGAGAAAAATACCATGCATTTTATTGCGTGAAAATATAAAATGGAGGACTTATGGCCTGACCATCTGTACTTGGACTGACCGAACTATTATTAGGCTAGATATAAATCTACAATCTACGCCGGTAATTGGAAGGAATTCATGTATAATATGCTACCGCTCACTCTCAATAGTAGAAGCTGTTCTCTTTTTTACGCTCTGTATAGTCAGGCGAAGTTTGACGTGTGTGTGTGCGTGCGTGGGAGCTGTCCTGACCCCTATAAGCGTAGAGGAGAGGGCTCATGAGGAAGGAAGGAAGGAAGGAAGAGAAGAATCTTCCCGTGTCAGCACATCTACAATCCGCCGCCATGTGTTTGTGACTGAGAACGGCTCCGTGCATGTTCTCTCAAGAGAAGGGCTTTTAAATGGGGGGGGGGAGCAGGAGTTGTGGAAAAAAGTTTTTCTTTTTTACTTGAGTTCATCACTGCAATGTAGAAATACTAAATAGTAAAAGTCTGGAATTCAACATTTACTAGTAAAAGTACATGGCTTCAAAATGTACTTAAAGTACCAAAGGGGAAGAACGAGACAGAGAGAGAGAGACTGGGAGAGAGGAGCGATAATGGGGCACGATTAATTTACTCTGTCGTAAGACGGTATATGACTGCCATACAATGTCAGTTTAGTCATTTTTTTGTATTCCTTATTAATGTAGATTTGCCTTGAACTTGCGTTTCTGATGTATTTGTTAACAGAAGTAGCTGATTTCCGGTGTCGCAGTAGCAGATCTACAAGCTCTCAAGGCTGTCGTGAGCTTGTGGGTTTGCTATATTTTGGCATGCGATGCCGCCGCGCGACGAAGCAAATATCAGCCTTCATGGGGAGGAGTCTGAAATGAGCGAAAGGGATCTGATGGCGTGAAAGTGCTATACACGCACATGCGCGTGCAACCACGCACGCACACGGACGCACATATGCACCCAGGGTCAAGTCTGGAGATATAAAAGATAAATTGAGATAGATTTGCACGCACACGCACACGCGCACACACACACTTATGTGGAGTCGTATAGGAGCTGATTGCAGGCAGTGGAGCATTTTGTAGCATTTATTGTACTAATAAAAGTCAGGCATGGAGCACGATAAGGGACGTGGGGGGGGTTGTCTGGGCTCAGCTGCCGCCTCGCTGGCTTATCAAGGCAGCGGCGGCAGTTGGAGCGTGATGCTGTGTTCACACTGTCAGATACAGAGCTACATGATGCTGTGTTCACACTGTCAGATACAGAGCTACATGATGCTGTGTTCACACTGTCAGATACAGAGCTACATGATGCTGTGTTCACACTGTCAGATACAGAGCTACATGATGCTGTGTTCATACTGTCAGATACAGAGCTACATGATGCTGTGTTCACACTGCAGATACAGAGCTACATGATGCTGTGTTCACTGTCAGATACAGAGCTACATGATGCTGTGTTCATACTGTCAGATACAGAGCTACATGATGCTGTGTTCACACTGTCAGATACAGAGCTACATGATGCTGTGTTCACACTGTCAGATACAGAGCTACATGATGCTGTGTTCACACTGTCAGATACAGAGCTACATGATGCTGTGTTCACACTGTCAGATACAGAGCTACATGATGCTGTGTTCACACTGGCACATACAGAGCTACAGGCTACCATTCTTTTTCAATGGAAGCCAGCGACATGAAGACACAAAGATACACCCAACGTTTGTAGCTACTGCAACAGCTACAATATGTACAATGCTAGTAAAAAGTTATGCTGGATTCAACTCCAGCTACAAATACGATATGTGCATCTTTGTATGTTTTGTATCTGCCAGTGTGAACACAGCATGAGAGCAAGTGCATGACGTTAAAGGAACAGTGTGTACAGAACGACACGCCATGCACACCATGGAGTACGCTAGTGATTCTCTGACCTTTTGACCTCTAAAACGCCGGATGGTTGACTGTAGTACTACAGGCCAGTGGCAGGTTGACTTCAGTGTGTGTACTGTACAGACTGACTGACCCCAGGCCAGTGGCAGGTTGACTTCAGTGTGTGTACTGTACAGACTGACTGACACCAGGCCAGTGGCAGGTTGACTTCAGTGTGTGTACTGTACTGACTGACTGACCCCATGCCAGTGGCAGGTTGACTTCAGTGTGTTACTGTACAGACTGACTGACCCCAGGCCAGTGGCAGGTTGACTTCAGTGTGTGTACTGTACTGACTGACTGACCCCAGGCCAGTGGCAGGTTGACTTCAGTGTGTGTACTGTACAGACTGACTGACCCCAGGCCAGTGGCAGGTTGACTTCAGTGTGTGTACTGTACTGACTGACTGACCCCAGGCCAGTGGCAGGTTGACTTCAGTGTGTGTACTGTACAGACTGACTGACCCCAGGCCAGTGGCAGGTTGACTTCAGTGTGTGTACTGTACAGACTGACTGACCCCAGGCCAGTGGCAGGTTGACTTCAGTGTGTGTACTGTAGTAGGGCCAGTAAACCACAGCCGCTGGCTCACCACAGCAAACAGACTTCTCAGGATCTGGGTGTCAAAGCATGGACTGAAAGGAAAAAATCTGACAAAACTGGACATTGTTGAATACATAATTGGAGTGTATTATCCCTGTTGGTTCAATGTGAAGGTCAAGGAGTCCTGGATTGAAGGGCCTCGGCACATACTGTTTCAGCTGGACTGTCTCATGTCCCAGAGGAAGCAGGTATTGAACATTGTGATGCCAACTGTTAGAAGATCTGCTTGGTATGCCCACAGTGAAGCCATCCTCCAAACACTACTGTGCTCGAAGGATTAGAAGGAGAGGATTGAGGGGGTGGAGAGAATCCTGGCCATCAGGGGAGAAGGAGACCCAGACACTCAGCTGGGAGCCAACTCTGTAAGATCCAGAAGTACACCTGAGATCAATCATGATGCTTCCAGCATTGGTGGATTGATTCGCTGGTCAGAAGGTGTGTCAGAGTCACCTCTCACCTGCACACTAAACACCTCAGAGATTAAGAACTTCATCGACACCCCCATGGAGGTGCCCAACTGGCCTTGCCACACTCAAAGCATTGAGAGGGTGGTCAAAATGGTGACTGAGGCTTCTGCTATTTACTTCTCTGGAAAAGAGGGATGGAGGAATCAGGGCTCAGGAGACAAGCAGGAGGCTGATGTCTAAAGCTGAGTCAAAGCAGGACTTATTCAACCTTGTAAAGTTCAGAAAGTGATGAGTGATCATTGTACTTTTATCCAGTTATATACATGCACTTGAATTGTCAATAAATGTAAATTTGATTTGACTTTGTCAATATAAATTCTTTCCTTTATGTCTTTGAAAATCCTAAAAAGAGGTTAAAACGGGCAAAATATACAACTTAGAAGTACAAAATAATGTAGGTTAGAGTTGTTCTATCCAACAAATAATGTGATATTTGAATTCTCCATCAAAAAACAAATAATTTAGACACCCCACATGTTAGAATTTCCTTTGGATTTTAAATCTTATAAATGAGGTAGAACGGGTAAAATTAGCGATTTAAAAATGCAAATTCATGTAGGTAAGAGTTGTCCTATCCAAAAAATAATTTCATATTTGAATTCTCCAGAAAAAAACACACAAAATAGACACCCAAGCATTTTGATTTTCAAAAAAGAATAAAGTATGACCCGCCCTACTGTAGTAGTCCCTCAGGGCTCCATACTATAGTGTCTTTTATACATCGATAAACATTGTATTGATTGATTGATGAATTTATTAACAGATTGCAGAATTTACAGTATACATTTCAAGCACAACTCAAAACAAGACTGTTTACCCACCATGTTCAATTCATCATAACAATTAGAGACGTACAAATATACTCTATATACTGTAGCAAAAAAAAAACAGGAAATCATCATAGAGGAGGTAAAAAAGGAAAGAAACAAACATACATACAGTGAGGGGAAAAAGAGGTTTTACTGGGGCCAGTTTCGAATTGAAGTCATCGGTGCCTTTTGAGAGCGGTTTTGAAGGAGTCAATTTGCATGCCTCAATGAGTGTGTGTGTGTGTGTGTGTGTGTGTGTGTGTGTGTGTGTGTGTGTGTGTGTGTGTGTGTGTGTGTGTGTGTGTGTGTGTGTGTGTGTGTGTGTGTGTGTGTGTGTGTGTGTGTGTGTGTGTGTGTGTGTGTGTGACCGAAACGGTTGAGAAATGACAGACATTATGACACTATCAACAACCTATACTATACTCACTCAGAAAGTTATTCACCATCAACAACCTCCTCAGCCACAATCTGAAATAATGGGTTAAAATCCACAGATTTAACCCATTTAGGCCAGACGTCAAAATAAAAGAAATGTCTTCTAAATCCTGACAGTTCTCTGAAATACCCATGTTTCTATACTAGAATTTCGCGGCCGCGCTCTATGGGTAGAAGGAAATTGCGGGAGTTGACTCCACATGTAGTAATGGATGGGTTATTAGTTATTATTATTTGTCCTTATTAGTGTAGTGTAGTGTAGTCAACACGTTATGGCTCATACACACTGCCCGGTATTTGCTCCGATTATGCTGTCGGGGAGCATTTTTGGCACTGGTAGATCAGGATCTACCAGTATAGATCACAAAGGCTTTGCAGGTAGACCACATGACATGGCCCTAAAAATATATATAATTTTAATATAAAAAACGATTTTTGCATCTGCCGCTTGAGATGACCTGAGATGACTTGATTGATTGACATCAAAAAGGGCCTGTCAGCTCAAACACACAATGCAATACTTGTTGTTGCGTACAATCATCAGTAGCAAAGTCAAATACCAAAAATAAAAACCCTACCATTTCCATTTCCCCCCCTCTATTTCCCATTCCATGTGCGTTTGTCTTATAGTTGCTCTGGCCTCTGTACTACTGCCACCTACCGTCCATTTATTGTATTACACAGTGGGTGAAAGAAACACACCCCTTAAGACTAAACCCCACCCATCAGAGGTGTGGCGTCCAGAGGTACCTTTGACATGACTGTGTGTGTGTGTGTGTGTGTGTGTGTGTGTGTGTGTGTGTGTGTGTGTGTGTTTCGATGTGCAGGGCGTTGCTGAAAATGAGCACCTGTGCTCAGCTACTTCCCTGGGTAAATAAAGAATAAAAAAATGAAAGCTACCTATCAAAACCTAACACACACACACACACAAACGAGCTGCGTTCGCTTCCCGCGTTTGCGCGTCCTACTTGTTTTATTTGGTGAGCTGGTCGTTTTTAAAGTATCTCTGAAGTAAAAAAAAGTGTGGGCAGCCCTGGTATAGATGATTATATATATATATTCATTCCGTGGGTAAATCCCTGTAGGCTACCCACATATTGGTAGCCTATATTAGCCCAATATTGGTGTTACGCATTTCACTTGAATAATGTTGTGTGCGCACGTGCGCGTGCGGAGAAAGACAGTTATTTAATGAAACTCAAGATTATAACGTCCTGTCTTGCTGCCGCCATGTATAGCCTGCACGGCTATTCCTGTGTGTGTGTGTGTGTGTGTGCGTGCGTGCGTGGCGTGGCGAGAGAGAGAGAGATCGTGGCTTCCAGGCGTTTGTGTACGTGCGTGTGTGCGCAATCAAAAGTACTCTGCAGTATGGCTGGCAGGCGAAATGGCGAATTTGAACGGTGTAATTGTAATAGTTTGGCACAAACCAACTACTGTCAAAGAACAGTGTTGATGTAACTAAGAGATTCGCTGAGTGAGCGATATTTTATATACAGAGATTTAGAAGGAATAAGCAAAATCGTGAGGCGAAAATTCCTCTCCTTCCTTGTTTTTCCTCCTGTGGACAGTGGACAGGACTGTCAGGGAGACTCCGAGATCAGAGCAGCACAGGCTGAGAGCTAGTAGCCAATTAAAAGACGGAGTAGTAGTTGCCAGGTTCGCGAATTGTAAGCGAGTCGTAGTGTGTTGAATGGCATTTGAATGGCATTTGTGGGCTTGTGAATGAATTTTCTCACATGTAATTTGTGCTCACTTGCATAGACCTGGCGAATTTAGCGTGGTGAAAGGGCAACAGTGTTCCGGGGGTGTGGGTGCTTGGGGCGATAATGTTTGTAGTAAACAAATGCATTGCCGCCGTGAGTGTGGACGGGAGGCATCTTTGGTGGCAGTGCAATGAGCATTTTTTGGCGGGTGGTGTCGAGTGTTGGCGATGGGCGCGATAGGAGGAGATAGCGTTGCAACACTGCGAAGGGTAACTGTGTGACGTCACTGCCCGTGTGAGTGTGTGTGAGTGTAGTGTGTAAGATGGTGTTGTGGGTGTTGCAATAGCGACGTAGCTGTTGTGGCTTTGGGTTTCTTGCCATGTGTTGGGTACAACTTCTCACTTGTTAGAATAAATGTCAGTGGTGCTCAATATTTCATGTCAAGGACCCCAGAAATTATATGTAATTGGCCGCCGACCCCCTTCTGAAACGATGTTGTTTCAGGGACCTCCCCAGAAGCAAAGATTTGAGTTAAAAAAGTTCACTCTGAAAGAATATATATTCAAAGATTTGCGCCAAATTTTTTCTTCAAAAATAGCAAAATGCTATTTTTCAATAGCTAAAGTATAACATAATGCTTAAAACACCAAGAATATATGTTAACCCCTTTTATTTCAGAAATGTTCAAAAGTATAGTACAAAACGCATTGCGACATGCGGTGAGCTTGTAGATCTGCTATTTTGGCTACTTTAGCTCGAGTCACGACGAGTCACGACTCTAGTATATGATGAAGTAGGGCATTCATTTACAAAAAGAAAGAAAAAAGTTTCGGATATACAAGATTTCTGCCTGACAACGATATGCATCTATGCATTTATGCATGTACATCCAGCATTGCAAGCGTGCGCGTGCACACACACGCACACACACACACAGGGAGAGGAAAGGTGGGGAGGAGAGGGGAGTAGGGGAGATGTGAGGAAAGGTGGGTAGGAGAGGAGAGGTGGAGGGGAGAGGAGAGGAGAGGTGGGTAGGAGAGGAGAGGTGCGGAGGAGAGGAGAGGGTGGGGAGGAGAGGAGAGGAGGAGGGGAGAGGAGATGAGAGGTGGGTAGGAGAGGAGAGGTGGGGAGGAGAGGAGAGGAGGAGGGGAGAGGAGAGGAGAGGTGGGTAGGAGAGGAGAGGTGGGGAGGAGAGGAGAGGAGGAGGGGAGAGGAGAGGAGAGGAGAGGTGGGTAGGAGAGGAGAGGAGAGGTGGGTAGGAGAGGAGAGGTGGGGAGGAGAGGAGAGGTGGAGGGGAGAGGAGAGGAGAGGTGGGTAGGAGAGGAGAGGAGAGGAGGAGGGGAGAGGAGAGGAGAGGAGAGGAGGAGGGGAGAGGAGAGGTGGGTAGGAGAGGAGGGTAGGAGAGGAGAGGTGGAGAGGTGGGTATAGGAGAGGAGAGGAGAGGAGGTGTTGAATATGAAGAAGTTCATCATAAAACCACGCTGACCTTTTGAATGTGTGCAGTTATAATAGACTAATAGCATACAGCATGCACAGTTTGTACACTGTGGTCCTCTTTAAAGGACATTGTTCACTTTCCTTTACTGCTGCAGTATTATAATGCCAGTGGTGTAAAGTAACTTATATACTCGAGTAACTTCTTTTTTTTTGCCAGCTACGTACATATTCATATTCGAAAAAGTGAGGTACTTTTACTTCTACTTCCACTATAGGCTTATACATCTCAGAGGCAAATGTACTCCACTACAATTATATGAAAACCTTAGTTGCTAATACCGTAGGCGCATTATGCGCTCGTAGATCTGCTATTTTTAAAAGATTTGTATACAAATACATTTTATACATTTTGAAATCTTGTGAAATGGCACATTCTGCATAATGAGTATACTTTCTACTGTTGGTTCTTTAAGTACATTTTGATACCAATACCAATACTCATTTTAGGTTAGGTTTGGGTACTCTCAACAGAGTATTTCTACACTGCAGTATCGATACTTTTAAAGTAAAGAAATTCTGTACTTTTTCCACCACTGATTTAAATGCCCTAGTTCTCGACGACGGGTACGGGGGTCTAAATACACCCTCCTTACGGGTCTGTATACTATGAGAGTGGACAAATGGAACCAATTGGACCCGTAATTGTCCACTGTCAGAGTTAAATAATCACTGAGGGAGGGGGCGGGGACATTGTGTCAAACGGTGGCCTAATCCCTAATGCATATCAAACCAAGGGTCCTTGAAATTAGGATGACTTCATTAATGGTTGTTTTATGCTGAGGCAGTGTATTGGTCGTACAGTTCATTCATCCCTCATCCCCTCATCCCTGTCGAGCACTTAACGTAACCGCATTAACCTTGGTGTCCCTATTTTTGGAGATTAAAAAAAGAAAACAGAAAAGATTTGACTGTCGTGCTAAGTATGATTTGTCGCTGTCGGGCAGAAACGCTATTTTCAACTTTTATTTTTATAACAAAAAACATCACATGGATGCACCTGATGTATCCCAAGGTCATCGGGGTTTCGGGTCTCTCGAACATCATACCCCTCACTCAGGCGACCCAGTCGGGGTGATCAAGTCCCGACTTACGTCCCAGTAGCTACCCTCGATCAGTCCCATTGGGGAAAGACCAGGGCCACACAATCCGTTGGAACTACTCCAGAACAACTACCGGGGCTGGGAGGTACGCTTCTGGCGTACCCCATTAATGGTCAAAAACCTCCTAACTCCACTTTAGCTGTAATTGTGATGATAATATATGGACACATTCAAGCACCTGATAAGGTATAGAGTGAGTCACCATACCAACTTTGATGGGGCAGCACTGTGTAAAAAAAAATACATGTTTTTTCATTTACTGAAAAGTTTATATTTTGGACATAGCAGATGTACATTATGTACATGCTCAAAACACTGCGCAAAGAGCCGCGTTTTGACGGCTTTGTGTGACACTACTGATGATCAAGTGGGCAGTACGGCGTTGATTTATAAACAAAGAAAATCACAAAAACGTAGAATGTGGACTTTGTGGAGTTAGGAGGTTTCAACACAGTGTTGATTTTGTCGACTAAAACTAAGACGAAAAATGTTCGTCGACTACCTTTTTCCACTGATGAAAACTAAACGGAAACTAAATGAAAACTAAGCTATGATGACTAAGACTAAATATATTGACAATATCATCAACAAATAAAAACTAGACTAAAATGTTAGGAAGGGACTAGTGGACAAGAGATCCAGTATAAGTCATTTTACACTTGGTTGCATGCTGAAAATAACCAATCTATTGTCACGACGTGTTGTGAGCTTGTAGGTCAGCTATTTTCAGCAAGTGTAAAACCAGTCATTACAACGGCATCAAGGCCCGCCAAAATACATTTTAGTTGACTAG